>NC_082708.1:19057976-19399456 GCF_030144855.1 Hypanus sabinus
TGTCATATGAAGAACATTTGATGGTTCTGGGCCTGCATTCACTGGAATTCAGAAGAATGAGGGGTGACCTCACTGAAACCTATTGAGTGGCGAAAGGCCTTGATGGAGTGGATTTGTAAAGGAAGCTTCCTATGGTGGGTGTAGCTCAGACCAGAGGACACAGCCTCAAAATAGAAGGATGTCTTTTCAGAATGGAGATGAGGAGGAATTTCTTAAGCCAAAGAGTAGTGAATCAATGGAATTCATTGCCCCAGGCAGCTGCAGAAGCCAATTCCTTAAATATATTTAAGGCAGAGGTTGATAGATTCTTGATTGGTCAGAACATGAAGGGATATGGGGGGGGTGTGGGGGCTGAGAAGGAAAATGGATCGGCCATGATGAAACGGTGGAGCAGTCTTGATGGCCAAACAGCCTAATAATTCTGCTTCTTTATTTTATGCTCTTAAAAGGGTGTAGCTTATATAGGCAACTTGGTAGTCCTGCATGAGTTGGGCTAAAGGGTTTATCTCTATGCCATGTAACTGTATCGATTTATGAATTTATGAAGGCAGGTGTTCCATCTGCTTTCTGCCTCACCTGTGGCAGAAACCCTGGAGTTCCCTTCACCAAAAGGGTTGCACTGTTTAGAAAGAATGCTCACCCATCTCCTGTCAAGGGCAATGGAGAAAGGGCTCTAAACGTTTGCAGGTAGCAAAAAATAAAGAACAGTTCTTTCACTGTCTTAAATACAAGAGATTCTGCAGAGGCTGGAAATCTTTGAGCAACATGCTCAAAGTACTAGAGGAACTCAACAAGTCAAGTAGGACTTATGGATGAGAACTGGAAAGGAAGGAGGCAGAACCTGGAACAAGAAGGTGAGGAGAGGGGAAAGAGGATGAAGAAGAAAACTAATAGGAGAGGACAGTGGCCCATGGAAGAAAGGGAAGGAGAAAGGTTTCCAGAGGGAGGTTCAGCACAACATTGAGGGCTGAAGAACCTATCCTTGTGCTATACCGTTCTATGTTCTGTGTCTATTGCCACCTGTACATAATATTTCTCACTCACAATTATTTTCAAAACTGTTTAAGGACAGTCACAGAGTATAGCAGTAAGCTCGATAGAAAAGTATGCAGGTGAAACAGGGGAACTAGGTATAACTGTAGGTTTAAGGTAACTGGTAGAAAGACAGGAGGGGAAGGGTGGATTTTACTTTTACCCAGATAATGGTGGGACCTGTGACTTCTGTTAAGAAGGGTCATAGTGCAATCACTCAAGTCGAGTGAGATGTTCTCTGAGGGGGCTGTCTATGGGTGGGTCCTTAGGTGACTGTAGTGGTTGATCTGTGATCCACATATTCAGGTGCAATGTGGGCTTCCAGACCTCACAATCCTGCCTCATTTGCCTCTTACCACTCTCCACAAGACTTAATCTGCGATGTTCGGGTGGATTCCCTTAATTAAGAATGTCTGTGCATGACGTTATTTAAATGTGGGGAGGCTGATATAAGGGCAGCCACCACACAGGGCTTGACAGACTGGGGTCAGGATCCAGTGGCATGGGATGTAAGATGACTGGGACACTTCACTGCAGCTGCAATTTTCTACCTTTACTGCCGCCTTGATGCGTCGTCACCTTCTACCAACACTACTGTTGAGGTCTTGGCTGAATCACCCTTTATCTGGAACCTTCCCCTTGACCTTACCGCCATGGGTGACCCTAGCAGGAGCTAAACTCCATACTGCATCACACACGGGGTATCAGGCATTCACAAGCCTCTCCACCATGATAACGTGACGATCTTTGAAGAAGATAGAAGGGTAGTGAGGGAATAAATCCTCATCACATTTATATTGATTTTGAAGAGAGTAAATCTGCAATACCACCGACTGAGAACTGGAAATTAGATTCAATAGTTCTTTATTTTCTGTTGGTAATACACACTGGTGTACGAGGGGTGATTGATAAGTTTGTGGCCTCGGATCAAAAGAGTCCATTTTAGAAAACCTAGCCCATTTATTTTTCAACATAGTCCCCTCCTACATTTACACACTTAGTCCAGTGGTCATGGAGCATACAGCTCCCTTCTTTATAGAAGTGGTCCACAGCAGGGGTGACTGATAAGTTTGTGGCCTAAGCTGGAAAGAAATGAGTTATACAGCTCTCGTTACATGCATGTGAAGTTCAACTCTTTGAGTGAAAATGCAGAAAGTTTGAAGTTAATAACTCATCTCCTTCTACCTTAAGGCACAACCTTATCAATCACCCCTCATATGGTCAGTCAGTCCATGGCCGCCTCTTTTGCCTATATGATGCCACCCTCAGGGTGGAGGAGAAACATTTTCTATACTGTCTGAGCAGGCTCCAACCTGATGGCATGAATATCTAGTTCTCCTTCCAATAAAACAATTATGCCCTCCCTTCCTCTATTCTCCACTCTGACCTTTCACCTCTTTTCACCTGCCTATCACCTCCCCCGGGTCCCCTTCTCCTATTGTCCACTCTCCTCTCCTATCAGATTTCTTCCTGTCCATCCCTTAATCTTTCCAACCCACCTGGCTTCACCCATGACCTTCTAGTTATCCTCCTTCCCCTCCCTCCACCTTTTTATTCTGGTGTCTTCCCCCTTCCTTTCTAGTTCTGAAGAAGAGTATTAGACCAAGACGTCTACTGTTTATTTATTTCCATAGATGCCTAACCTGTTTAGCTCCTCCAGCATTTTGAGTGTGTTGCACGAGTGTGAATGCCCTTTCCTGTGCCATCAATTTTTATAATTCTGTGAAATGAGTTGCTAACAAAATGGAACAGATCGAGAAGCCAAAATGGCATTCAATGAAGCAGGCAGATAGTTACCAAGCCACTGAATGAGGTTGAATCAGGTTTTTTGTCTATTTATAAACAGATAGAAAGAGAAATACTCACACATTGGCTTTAAAATTGACCCCATAATAACATGTTGCATTATATGTCATTAACCCATACATACAGTTCATATTCTATACCTTCACAGTATGGTCTGGGTCAATTTTGACTGGCCCAAGAATCCCCTCATAACAAGTGTCTATACAAAATTTTGAACCACAAATCTACTTAAAATGTAAAATAGCCGATCTGACATTAATAAATGGGTGATTAATCCTTAATTAACTTTTCAGAGATGTAAAATCCATTTCAATAGATACGGGTCAAATTTGACCTGGAACATCCTCAATGTACAAAAATTTGTAGCACCTGTGCAAAAGTATAAAATTTTTAAATATTTTCATTTTTGCGCATTTTGGGTCACTTTACAAAAAGTCATCAAATTTTGGCTTAAAAAATGGCATTTAGGGTGTTTTTACTACTGTCAAATGTCAAAATGGGTCAAATTTGACCCGAACAGTATGTAAGGGTTAAAAGATTCGACCCCAGGCTTTACAAAATAACCAAGTGATGCAAAATTTTTAATTACCATATAGACAACTGTGTGTGATGTTTGGCTTGTCAGAAACCTGTGTTGTTTCACACCTTCGTATATTTAAAATGTGAATCTGCTTTTGGGCTCAACAAGTAGTGGCAGGGAATTCTTATTTGAAATATGCAAAAATTAGCTTGTTCTGTCTGTGCTGACACCATGGCAATGTCATTTACACTGATCGAAAACTAAAGACATTTTAAAAACTCATTATGCGCACTGTGTTTCCCTCGTCTCAAACTCATTTTGTCCTACATTGCATCGCATCTCCTCCCTCATTAGAAGCTGCACACGGCAAAAATTCAATCTCTCTTCTAAGACTGCCAGACCTTGGCTCTGGATATTTATTTTTAATGCTTAAACTTTACAGTTCAGCAATAAGACGGTGCATGCCATCTTCCAACACATAGGCTTGGAGCTGTCAAGGACCGGATTTTAATGAGGATTTTTTAAAATATTTAATTTGAGGAAACAATGTGTGGGGGTAAAAAACAGTGAATGATATGGCCAAATTTAAAATGCATGAAAGGGGAGATAAAGTAAATCAGGATGTAGTGATTAGATTATGTCAAATTTGGGTACAGGAAAGCTTAAGGAATGTAGAAGGTAGTGAAGTCTGAGAGGGGAAAGGAATTCATGGTTTTGAAGTTGTCAGAGAAAATGAATCAGAGGAGACAGCAGTATTAGTATCAATTTTAACAATGGGGACTGAGAGAAGAGGAAGGGAATGCAGTGGAATTGAATGTGCAGGTGCATTTAACCTATTGTTCCCAGTTGGCGTACTTCAGCGAGGGTTGGACTGGAACTAGTTCAACTGTCTCCGGACTTGACCATTGCAGGTCTACACTCCCCAAGCTCCCCACTTTCCTGATAATTAAGTTCTCATCCAAAAATCTGGGTGGCACAGGAATACATAAAGTCCCTTACATCTTAAATAATTTCCAGGATAAATTCTAGTGCTGGCTGAAGGACGGATGCACATTGTCCCTGTAGCTGTTGTGAATTACCCCTCATGCACAAGTGAATCATAGAATCAGATGGAAGTTGATTAATTTTATTTAGGATTTTATTTATTTGCTTAGAGATACAGCACAGAACAGGCCCTTCTGTCTCCTGGAGCTGTGTTACCCTGCAACCCATCTATTTAACCCTGGCCTGATCACAGGGCAATTTACAATCACCAATTATACTACTAACCAGTATGTCTTTGGAGGAAACCAGAGCACCTGGAGGAAATCCACACAGACAAGGAGAGAATGGACACACACCTTACAGGCAATGCCGAAATTGACCTCTGAACTCTGATGCCCCATGCTGCAATAGGTCCACACAAACAGCTATGCTACCGACTTGTTGAGAATGTGAGGAGTGTAAGGAGATGTGTGCAGATCGATAAGCACAAGAGATTCTGGAAGCCCAGAGCAACACACACAAAATGCTGGAGGATCTCAGCAGGCCAGGCAGTATCCATGGAAAAGAGTACAGTTGATGTTTTGGGCCTAGACGTCGACTGTACTCTTTTTCCATTGACGCAGCCTGGACTGCTGAGATCCTCGAGCATTTTGTGTGTGTTGCTTGGATTTCCAGCATCTGCAGATTTTCTCTTGATTGTGATTAGTACCATAATCCTCTGTTACCTGTATTCTAACCCACTGCAGGCCCTTTTTAGTCTTTCTCCATCACGCTCTCTGTTGGAACAGGAGTTGGTTTATTAATGTCACATGTACTGAGATACAGTACTGTGCCAAGTCTTCCATTCATATATGTATAGTGAGGATGCCTAAGACTTATACAGAGTACTGTAGTAATTTTATGTATTGCACTATACTGCTGCCAAAAAAAACAAACGTCATTACATATGTGAGTGATGATAAACCTGAATCTGATGTGGATCTCTATTGTGAACTGAGAATGGAAAAGGGCAGGGAGAGAGAAGGGAGACAACAGAGAGACAACAAATTAATCAATAAATCAATGGTTTGGTATTAAATTACCTGGTGTCTCAGGACTGAGTGTGTCTGCACCTCTGGTCCTGGCACTCCTTCTCCCTCCCACACTCCTCCCACCTTTGCCATTCCCAACATCCTTTGTTCCTATCACATTTACAAACTCCACTCTACATCAGCGTATTCAGTATTATACAAACGTCTTTTGTATAGACTTCGCCACAGCACTGTACAAAGAAAAGTTTGTCTTGCATACTGTTCATACAGATCAAATCCTTACAGTGCATTAAGGTAGAACAAAGTTAAACAGTGTAGAATAAAGTGTAGCAGCTACAGAGAAAGGGCAGTGCAGGCAAATGATAATGTGCAAGATCATAATGAGGTAGATTGAGAGGTCAAAGTTCATTTTATAGTACCAGGAAACGATTGAATTGATCTATAATAATGGGGTAGAATCTGTCCTTGAGCCTGGAGGTACACTCAGTGGCCACTTTATTAGGTACACCTGTGCACCTGCTCGTTAATGCAAATATCTAATCAGCCAATCATGTGGCAACATTTCCATTCATAAAAGCATGCAGACCTGGTCAAGAGATTCGGTTGCTGTTCAGACCAAACATCAGAATGGGGAAAGAAGTGTGATCTAAGTGATTTTGACTGTGGAATAATTTATGGTGCCAAATGGGGAAGTTGGCGTCTCTCAGAAACTGCAGATCTTCTGGGATTTTATTGCGCATCAGTCTCTAGAGCTTACAGAGAGTGGTGAAAACAGAACAGAAATATCTAGTGAACATCAGTTCCGTGGGCAATAACACCTCGTAAATGCGGGGTCAGAGAGGAATGACCAGACTGCTTCAAGCCAACAGGAAGACAACAATAACTGAAATAACCACATGCCACAACCGTAAACATGAGAACATCTGCCGATGCTGGAAATCCAAAGCAACACCCACAAAATGCTGGAGGAACTCAGCAGGTCAGGCAGCGTCTATGGAAATAAATTGATAGTCGACATTTCGAGCTGGGACCGTTCTTCAGGACTGAGAAGGAAGGGGGGAAGCCGCTAGAATAAAAAGGTGGGGAGAAGGGAAGGTGGCGAGCTGGAAGATGATAGTGAAGCCATGTATTTACAAAAGTGGTGTGCAAAAGAGTATCTCTGAAACCACCACTCATCAAACCTTGGAGTGGAAGGGCTACAGCAGCCCATTGCTCAGTGATCGCTTTATTAGGTATGGGAGGTACATAACAGAATGGTCATTAAGTGTACATAACCTCCAGGAGGACCACAACTTTGTCTTGTTTCAGAGGTTTGCCTCATTGACCCACAGAGCTACATTTACCGGAGTCAGGGTCGTATGTTCGGGCTCTTGACAGGGTCACCCATGCCAAACAGGTCAAAGGGCGGAGACCGGACTAAGAGTGGACCACCAGTCCTCCAGGTTTTGGGGGTTCAGCTCAGGGCTAACAACCCAGACTGGTAAAGACAAAATTGTTGCAGAAACAGTAATGAAGAATTGTTCTACATCTAAGTGCGACGGTATTCCTGAGACTCCACCCAGGACTCACATGACTGACGGTAGAGGAAGCTACTAACATGATGACGGAAGCTCTGAACACCGCCAGAGATGGAGGGCCTTCTCTGCTGCCCTAAACGTCAGTGGCGTAACAGGCAGCAATTAAGTATGTAGGAGTGTATATAAAGGCACGATTTATATTTTGCAGCTACACACTCTCAAGGAGTATTCCATCATACTTTGAGGACGGTGGAAGTGCTTTGGAATGCCTGGAGGTGAGTCAGTTGCCGCAAGATACTTCGCTTCTGACCTGTTCTTGCAGCCACAGTGTTAATGCGATCAGTCAAGCTCCCAAGAACATGAACTTCCTAAAAAAAATTCATGTTGTAACGCTGAAATAAAGAGTTTAATATAAACACTCATTTCCAGGTTAGGTTTGTGTGCACTCCAGAGAGGAATACTGTTGCATACCAATTTGACTCATACTTTCACAAAGGTTCAAAGCCTCTTTACAGCAACTGTGGAGGTTCACTGTATAACACAACATCTGAAAGACAGGCTTCCCAGCAGCACTGCATTGGGCTTGCCCGTCTAAACGATATGATATTTTTATTTATTAATTTTGCGATACAGCACAGAATAGGCCCTTCCTGTACTTCGAGCCACCCATCCCCAGCGGCCCCTGACAAACCCAATGAACCCTAACCTAATCAGGGCACAGTTTACAATGGCCACTCTACCCACCTGGCCTGTATTTGGACTGTGGGAGAGAACCGAACCCACAGAAAACACATGCATTCCACGGGGAGGACGTACAGAGGTCCCTTACAGAAGGGCACCAAGCTTATAAACGCCCTGTGCTGTAAAAGCATCACGCTACCCGCTACATTATCATGACACCCAAAGTGGTTTTTGCTTTCTAGTCTTGAGTGTGGAACTTGACTCATAACCTTCTGATTCAGGTGGTCCTGGTAAAGACAAAACCTGCAGTTGGTGGAAATCTGAAATAAAGACAGAAAATAATAATAATAATAGTACATAAGAAAATAATAGTATATGGATCCAGTGATCATTAATGGAGAATGTGTGGAGCAGGTTAAGACCTACAAGTATCTGGGAGTGCAGTTAGACGAGAAGCTAGACTGGACTGCCAACACAGATGCCCTGTGCAGGAAAGCACAGAGTCGACTGTACTTCCTCAGAAGGCTGGCATCATTCAATGTTTGTAGTGAGATGCTGAAGATGTTCTATCGGTCAGTTGTGGAGAGCGCCCTCTTCTTTGCGGTGGCGTGCTGGGGAGGCAGCATTAAGAAGAGGGACGCCTCACGTCTTAATAAGCTGGTAAGGAAGGTGGGCTCTGTCGTGGGCACAGAACTGGAGAGTATGACATCGGTGGCAGAGCGGAGGGCACTGAGTAGGCTACGGTCAATCATGGAAAACCCTGAACATCCTCTGCACAGCACCATCCAGAGACAGAGAAGCAGCTTCAGCGGCAGGTTGCTGTCAATGCAATGCTCCTCAGACAGGATGAAGAGATCATTACTCCCCAACGCCATTCGGCTCTACAATTCAACCACCAGGGGCAAGACATGTTAAGTGCCGGGGTTAGGACTGAGCTTAAGTTACCACTCAATGCATTTTAGTAAACTATTTAAGAACTTTTTAAAAGCTATTTATTAATGCTTTTTGGGAGGGTGATTTTAGATGCATATCATATTTATACTGAGTTAAATACTGTATGTAATTAGTTTTGCTACAATAAGTGTATGGGACACTGGAAAAATGTTGAATTTCCCCTTGGGGATGAATAAAGTATCTATCCATCTATCTATCTATCCATCTATCTATCTATCTATTTATCTATCTATGTTCATCAGGACTAAGGGAGAGATGAGAGTTAACGGTTTCAGAATCAGAATCGGAATCAGGTTTATGATGTGTTGTCAGACATACAGACAGACAGACATACTTTATTGATCCCGAGGGAAATTGGGTTTCGTTACAGTCACACCAACCAAGAATAGTGTAGAAATATAGCAAAATAAAACCATAAATAATTAAATAATGATAAGTAAATTATGCCAAGTGGAAGTAAGTCCAGGACCAGCCTATTGGCTCAGGGTGTCTGACACTCCGAGGGAGGAGTTGTAAAGTTTGATGGCCACAGGCAGGAATGACTTCCTATGACGCTCAGTGTTACATCTCGGTGGAATGAGTCTCTGGCTGAATGTACTCCTGTGCCTAACCAGCACATTATGGGGTGGATGGGAGACATTGTCCAAGATGGCATGCAACTTGGACAGCATCCTCTTTTCAGACACCACCGTCAGAGAGTCCAGTTCCACCCCCACAACATCACTAGCCTTACAAATGAGTTTGTTGATTCTGTTGGTGTCTGCTACCCTCAGCCTGCTGCCCCAGCACACAACAGCAAACATGATAGCACTGGCCACCACAGACTTGTAGAACATCCTCAGCATCGTCCGGCAGATGTTAAAGGACCTCAGTCTCCTCAGGAAGTAGGGATGACTCTGACCCTTCTTATAGGCAGCGTCAGTGTTCTTTGACCAGTCCAGTTTATTGTCAATTCATATCCCCAGGTATTTGTAATCCTCCACCATGTCCACACTGACCCCTTGGATGGAAACAGGGGTCACCGGTGCCTTAGCCCTCCTCAGGTCCACCACCAGCTCCTTAGTCTTTTTCACATTAAGCTGCAGATGATTCTGCTCACACCATGTGACAAAGTTTCCCACCGTCGCCCTGTACTCAGCCTCATCTCCCCTGCTGATGCATCCAATTATGGCACAGTCATCATTTATTATCTTTTATTATCATTATTATCATTTATTATCTGAGCTGCAGCAGTTCAATGCAAAACATGATAATATAGAAAGAAAATAAAGTAAATTAATTACAGTAAGTATATACATGTACATATTAAATAGATTCAAATAAAGCAAAAATATAAGTAATATTTTTTAAAAAATTAACCGTAACATTTTATCAAGTCCAGCACTACAGAAAGATGTAAGCTAAATCTTTAGAAAGTTGATAGGTTCCTGATTAGTAAGGATGTCAAAGGTTATGGGAGTAAGGTAGGAGAAGGGGGTGCAGAAAGATAATAAACCAGCTGTGATGGAATAGCAGGATGGACTCAATGGACAAAATGGCCTAATTCTGCTTTTTTTGTGTTATGGCTCACTCCCCTGTCTGTATTTCTACAAGTACCTTGAACATATCATAATACCAAAGAAAACAGAAAAAAAATAAGCTCCTCCATTCTCTCAGTGGAACAGCATGCTGAAGTCTTCAGTCTATTTCCAAGGACTGGAAAGGAAGTTGATAACACCAATATGTCATCATCTTTTGTGCATTGAATATTTGTCAGTCTTTAATTATGTAGAGCTTTTTAAATAGTTATTGTATTTATTTTTCTGTAAATATCTGCAAGATAGTACATCTCAAGATAGTATATGGTGACATAGACAGTATTGTGCAAAAGTCTTAGGCACATGTACTGTATATAGCTAGAGTGCCTAAGACTTCTGCGCAGTATTGTATTTGGCAATGTGGAGTGGAGAGTGAGTTTGTAGATCTGGCGGGAGCAAAGGATGTTGGGAATGCACTGCAGGCGGGATGTGGGAGAGGTGGCAGAGAAAGAGTGCTGGGGTGGGGGTGGGGGGTAGTGCAGGTGCAGACAAACCCAGCCCTGAGACACCAGGCAAGGTCGTTTGATTCCAAACGATTGGTGTATTGATCATCGCACCATGCCTCTCTAGTGTTCCTGCTTCTTCCCCTTTCCCCAACCATGATTCCCTTCTCCCTGCCCCCTTCCCAATTCCACTCCACAACAGATTCAGTTTTATCGTCACTCACATACATCATAAAATTTGTTTAATTTTTTTGTGGCAGCAATACATAACATTACTAAACTACTATGCAAAAGTCTTAGGCACCCTAGTTTATATGAATACGTGCCTAAGACTTTTACTCAGTACTGTATGTACTTTGATAATTAATTTACTGAGACTTTGACCCAGAGGTGAGCACACATCAGCTGTTAGCTTGATAATGACCATTTAACAGTATGATTGTACAAAGTGTGTAAGAAGAACTGTTGCTTATTACACAGCATTGAGAAACTCTCCACTGAGATAATGCTTCTATCGTATAACCGAGTAATTCATTGTTTTCTCCGCATCGCTACTGCTGAGTGTGAGGTGAAAACTGCTCCAACATCATGGCTTGGCTCCTCCTGTGAATTTCCGTGCATAATTTCTTCCATATTTTCGTCTGTGCCCAGATGACTGGAACCAGACCAAGGTAGGTATGGAAACAATGAAATTGTTGCTATAATTTGCTAAATTGAAAGGAAATACAGTAGTTTTCTCTATTGAGACCGGTGTACCTCATTACCTTTCAATTGCCACTGCAGCACCATCATGGACTACAGAGAGAAGAGACCAGCATGGTGGAGCAGTGGTTAGTGCTGCTGCTGCCTCCAGGCTCCAGTGATCCACTCTCAATCGTGACCTCTGACACTGTCAGTCTGGACTTTGCAACCTCTCCCTGTGACTATGAGGGGGTTTCCTCTGAACATTCTGCTTTCCTCCCACATCCCAAAAACATGAAGTGGGTGACTTAGGTGGGAGCTAGGAAAATCAGCGATAAGCTGTAGTTACACAGTCACCCCGCAGTGGAAACTAATGCATGCTGAGCAAAGCCACCCCATTCAGATCACTGACAGTTCTGTGGGAAGGCAGTAGGAGTTCAAATAACCACACATTACAACAGTGATGTGCGCAGGAGCATCTCCGAACTCACAACACGTTGAACCTTGAAGTGGATCGGCTGCAGCAGCAGAAGACCACGAACGTGCTCTCAGTGACCACTTTATTAGGTACAGGAAGTATCTAATAAAGTTTCCACTAGGTTTGTATAAATGCACAATTTATCAGCTTTCTTTATTTTGCAGCTGCACACTCTCAAGCAGATGGTGAGTATTCTATCGTACATGATCCATTGCGGAAGGCAGCAGAAGACAATGTACCTGATTAATTTTATACATCACCCTTTGTTAGTTACACCACCTACATATGGATGTAAATAAATACCAAAATTAAATTGCTTTCCTCCTACTTGCTGATTTATCTGCCCCATTTACCCTTTTTATTTCTATTTGCTGTACGGTGCTTCCCACTTTCTCTGCCTGAAATTAAGTTTCTCATCCCTCTATTCCATCTGTCTTCTCTTCATCAGTGGCTTCTTACATCCCTGGCCCCTTTTTCCACATCATTCCTAAGTCTGAAAAATGTGAACTGCCCTTGACCTTATTTTCTCCCCACTGTGAAATGCAGGAAAGGCATCCCTTCCAATGTGGGAATTCTGGGAGATGAGATAATTGAAATTGCAAACAGGAACTATTTAATCAGTGTGTGATTAGTATCAATGCTGAACAGACTATATTCTACCTGACCCAGAACTCCAATCATTCCATTCTCATCTATGCTTAAGTAGTGGAAGATTTTTCGTATCATTTAGTGCTAAGTATTTTTAAAGCTCTGCTTTCTTGTCTGAATATTGCAGGTTCAAAACATCAGAATCTTTTATTTACAAGTCTAATTAATATTACAATACTGTACAAAGTTGCTTCACCTGGACATTGGACAGAATATCCCAGATGTCTACTTCCTGTTGAATTAGGGTCCAAAATGTCATTTCTTGTAATTTAACTTCATTAAGCTCGCTAATACTTTTGTAGCCTCCAAGAGGACCATAACCTTGTCATAGGGTTTGGAGGCTTGCAAGCCTCAATGACCCGGAGAGCTACGTTGGTGGGAGTCAGCACTTTATGCTTTGGCTCTTGGTAAGGTCACCCGTACCAAACAGGTCAAAGAGTGGAGGCCAGACTAAGAGTGGCCCACCAGTCCTGCAGTTTCGAGGTTCAGCTCTGGGCTAACAACCCCAACTGGTAAAACAAAATTGTTATCAAAAAAACAACAGTGAAGACTCCTTCTACATCTGAGTGCAGCGGTATTTCCCGAGTCTCTGCTTGGGACTTGCAAGACTGACAGCAGTGAACACTAAGAGGAAGCTACTGACTTGATGAGGGAAGCCCTGAGCACCGACAGAGATGTGGGACCTTCATTGCTGCCCTAAATGCCAGCAGCATAGTGGGCAGTAAGTGAGTGTACATCTGTATAATCGCCTATTTGTAAGTGTTCAATGGATTTGCAGTAACCTGTAGCGCAATTTCAAGTTCATTGTCATTCACCAGTGTACACGTACACCACCGTGCACAACTCACTACATAAAACTCACACAAAAAACCTAAAGTAATATTACTACAAATAAATTAACAAATAGTAAAGTATAGCTCAGGAGATTGATATTTAGCACTTGGTAGGGTGTCAAAGACATTGTGGGAGAGATGGGAGGGAGCCTTGACAACGCCAGGGACCCCATGTATAGAGCTCTTCTGATAAGTATCCTGGATTGCAGAAAGATAGACCCCAAAGAGTCTTTCAGCAGTTAGTTTGTTGGGTCAGATGACTTGCAATTCCTGTATCGGACGGTGATGAAACTGGTCAGGGCACTCTCAATAGTGCTCCTGTAAAAATTGATTAGAATGGTGGTAGTGGAGAAGTGTCGTGCTTGTATCAATCTGCTCAGGAAGTAGGGAAGCTGCTGTGCTATCTTGACTAAAGAGGTGGTGTTGAAGGACCAAGTGAGATTGTCCATTATGTGCACTCCCAGGTACCTCCTGTACCTAATAGAGTGATCATGGTCTTTTGCTCTGTAACCCATCCACTTCAAGCTTCGATGTGTTGTGCATTCAAAGGTGCTTTTCTGCACACCGCTGTGGTAGCATGGCTATTTGAGTTATAGTCACCTTCCTGTCAGCTTGAATCAGTCTGTCCTGTCTCCTCTGACCTTTCTCATTAGCAAGGTATACTTACCCACAAATTGTTGCTCTTGTGATGTCTTTTATTGTTTATCGCACCATTATCTGTAAACTCTAGGGGCCAATGAGGGTAGGAATCCCAGGAGATCTGCATTTTCTGAGATACTCAAACCACCCCATCTGGCACCAACAATCGTTCCATGGTCAAAGTTATTTAACTGGCAGATCCAAACTGCTAATTAAATTTGCTGACGACACTACACTGACTGGTCTAATCTCAAATAATAATGAGGTAGCCTACAGAGAAGAAGTCATCACCCTAACACAGTGGTGTCAAGAACACCACCTCTCCCTCAATATCACAAAAACAAAGAAGCCGATTGTGGACTACAGGAGGAAAGGAGACAGGCTAACCCCTATTGACATCAATGGATCTGAGGTTTAGAGGGTGAACAGCTTTAAGTTCCTCAGCATAAACATCATGGCGGTCTGTACACACCAGCTGTGTGGTGAAAAAATCACAACAGCGCCTCCTTCACCAAAAACAGTTGAAGAAGTTTGGTGTAGGCCCCCAAATCCAAAGAACTTTCTACAGCGGCAGAATTGAGAGCACCCTGACTGGCTGCATCACTGCCTGGTATGGAAAATGTGCTTCCCTCAATCGCAGGACTCTGCAAAGAGTGGTGCGGACAGCCCAGAGCATCTGTAGGTGTGAACTTCCTACTATTCAGGACATTTACAAAGACAGATGTGTAAAAAGGGCCCAAAGGATCACTGGGGACCAGCATCACCCCAACCACACACTGTTCCAGCTGCTACCATCCGGGAAACAGTACCAGAGCATAAAAGCCAAGACCAACAGGCTCCGGGACAGCTTCTTCCACCAGGCCATCAGAATGCTTAACTCATGCTGACACAACTGTATTTCTATGTTATATTGACAATCCTATTGTACATACTATTTATTATAAATTACTATAAATAGCACACTGCACATTTAGATGCAGACGTAATGTAAAGATTTTGCTCCTCATGTATAGGAAGGATGTAAGTCAATTCAAAATTCAAATTCTTTCCCATTCTGATGTTTGCTCTGAATAACATGACAAAACCTACAGGCTGCCCAATTCTTACTGATTTGATTTAAAGCAAATTATATATTTCACTGTATGTTTCAATATACATGTGATAAATAAAGCTAAGCTTTTAGGATTTAATCTTTACTCTGGACAGAAGGTATTTATTCTTCGAAAGGTGCAAATGAAGAGTGATAGGTAATGAATGTGTGTAGAGTATACTCAGAGTGAAGCTTATTAAGATGTATGTTGAATATTAGATGGAAGGTAACTTCACAGATCCTACTATTCCATCAAAGTTATTACATTGTCAATGACATATGACCTGCAAACTAGCTCTTGTTGGCTACATGCAACCTGTGAATTTTTTCCTAAGGTGTTCTCTATGCCATTCATAATGTTCTGGAATGCCCTATGTAAAACTCCTCCCACCGCAATATTTCCCCTCTCTAAATTGCATATGGTCATCAGTCACCTAGACATTAATGCATCCCAAATCACCTAAGTATTAACTTGAAAGAGGAACAATATTGTGAGTAACGCACATAAAACACTAGAGGAATTCAGCAGGGCAGCAGGCATCTACAGAGAAGAATAAAGAGTCAACATTTCAGGCCAAGAGCAATATTGAGAGATGATTTCTGTCAAGTAGGGTGAACACAGCACCAGAGACCTGAGGAGGTGATAAAGAATCACTTGAGCACTGACAAGAGAATCAAAGAAATCTACAAGTCAGAAGAGGAGTCCTGGTTCATTATATTAAAGTCGGTTCAGCCTGGAAATGGGATGAATGTTACTGAAGCCAATTGTCCTTTGTTTTCTTTCAAGAGAATATTAAGGTGACCTTTTGCATGTTGGTTGTTTGTTCTTTGTCAGTCTTTCTTTGAGTGTAGTTTTTCATTAATTCTGTTGTACTTCTTTGTTCTGCTGTGAATGCCTACAAGAAAATGAATCTCAGAGTAGTATATGGTGACATATATGTAGTTCAATAATAAATTTACTTTGAACTTTGAATTTTCAGAATTCCAAAGTAAAGAGATATGGGGAGCGTAGGATTAGGGATGGAGCTTAAAAATTTGAGGTGTGAAATTTGAGACAGAAAGAGCTAGTGAAAGTTTGGATGATTCTGCCACAAATTATAATTGATGTGGGGTCAATTGTTAACCATTATTTCAAGGCTGACAAGTTTTATTCTGTGGCTTTTAAACATAAAGCTGGGTATTTGGAACAGAGATATGTTATTCAGATGATAGGGGACAGTAAAGTAACATAGTGGTTATTATTCAGCTGCTATCCAGGGACTTGGACAATCAGAGACATGAACTCAAATCTCACCATAGCAACTGAGGAACTTAAATCCAAGTGATTAAATAATTCAGAATATAAGGCTAGGTGTTCAATTAAATCTGCAATTAAAAACCTTGCATCATTAGGAGGCTACCCTGAAGCTATTGAACTGTCATTAAAAAAACAGTTTGAAACCTGTTATCCTAATCTGTTTCACTTTATGTATGACTGAAATTGCCATGTAATCCACCATTACTGATGGACAATAAATTATGGTCTTCCAGCATCAGCCATTGCTTGTATCTCCAGTGGTCTTCTCTGTGATGTCAACATCCCACAAACAAGTAAGTAAAATAAATGATCACACTAAATGTTTTAAGGATATAAAAGGCCAGTTCCAGCTCCTAATTTTAGTATTTTTCATTGGTGCTAGAACTGCCCAAGTGGTTTCCTCTACTAGTGATGGAGAAGGCTGTTACTGAAGGTGTATGTTGTTTTTTTTTCTCATCTTTAACTGCCCTGAAGATTCATCTCCCATTTTGACCATCACTGCCGTAGAGTCATAGAGTATTACTACACAGAAATGGGTCCCTGGTGTACCTGGTCCAAGGTTACCTGATCTTCAGCTGAGACCTATCTGCCTGAACATGGATCATTATTCTCCATGATCCTTCCATCCACATGTTGATCCAAGCTTCTCTTAAATGTTGCAATTGAACCCACATCTACCACTTCCACTGGTAGCTCATTCACACTCGCACCTTCCTCTGAGTGAAGATGTCCCCTCTCAGGTTCCCCTTAGATATTTCATATTTCACCCTAAACCTACGAACTCATGTTCTAGTCTCACCAGCATGGTAGGAGAAAGCCTGCATGCATTGCCCCTATCTATCTCATAACTTTGTGAAACTGTTTAAGATCTTCCCTTACTCTTCAGCATTCCAGGGAATAAAGTCCTAACCTATTCAATGTTTCCCTTTAACTCAGGTCGTCAAGTCCTGCTAAATTCCATGTAAAATTTCTCTGTACTCTTTCAAGCTTATTGATAACTTTTCTGTAGGTAGATGACCATAAATGCACAAAATAACTTCAAATTCAGCCTTACCAACATCTTAAATGACTTCAACATAACATTCCAACTCCTGTACTCGCAACAATGTTTTTATGAAAACAAATGTGCCAATAACCCTATTCACCTGTGATGCCAATTTCAAGGAATTACAGATATATATTCATAGGTCCTTTTGTTCTACTGCACGCTTTACCATTCACTGCGTAAGTCTTACATACAAGCGATTCTGCAGATGCTGGAAATCCAGAGTAACTCACACGAAATGCTGGAGGAACTCAGCAGGCCAGGAAGTATCTATGGAGGGAAAAAACAGTCGACATGTCAGGCTGAGACTGGAAACGAAGGAGGCAGAAGCCAGAATAAGAAGGTGGGGGGAGGGGAAGAGGAATGATACAAGCTAACAGGTCGTAGGTGAGACTAGGTGAAGGGGGAAGGTGGGTGGATGGGAGGGATGAAGTAAGAAACTGGGAGGTAACAGATAAAAGAAGAAGGAATCTAACGGGAAAGGACAGTGAATTGTGGAGGAAACAGAAGGAGGAGGGACACCAGGGGGAGATGAGAAGAACTGAGGAAATATGAAGGTAAG
Source organism: Hypanus sabinus (assembly GCF_030144855.1). Taxonomy (NCBI): domain Eukaryota; kingdom Metazoa; phylum Chordata; class Chondrichthyes; order Myliobatiformes; family Dasyatidae; genus Hypanus; species Hypanus sabinus. Next base: position 19,075,795 of record NC_082708.1, read on the forward strand.
ACAGAGGTTCCCATAGACCACTTGCTTAATGATATTGTTTCCATGGCTTAAAAAATGTTGGGAACTTATGGTGAAGGGTCTCGATCCAAAACGTCAACTCTTCATTCCTTTCCATAGATGCTGCATTACCTGCTGAGTTCCTCCAGCACTTTGTATGTGTTACTGTGTAAGTCTCATCCTGGTTTGTCCTTCTGAACTGAACCTATGTGATCCAAAGTCAGCCATGTGAACCTATGCTAAAACATCATTGTAAAATCCGATGAGCAACAGCTCGCGATAACTACAACTAAACTTCTGACACGAACAACCAAATCATCTTTTAAGTCTCAGTTTCACTTTACACAGACAGTGTTCTCAGGATAACTACACACGTTACCTAACCTTGACCCCTATGTTGGATTCTTACCAATAGGTGAATACTACAGAGTATGGAGGGTCGATACAATTGGCTGGGATTCAGTTGTACACATTGGTGAGGATCACAATGTCAGGTGCTGTGTACAATCACCTTGTGTCCCTCATGATCCTATCCATATTGAGTGAGCAGCTGACCAGGCTTACAGCATGCTGTGGTGACCTAGAAGCCAGAGAATCTTACAGCTCCAACACCACAGCAACAGGCCCTTCTGTGCAAAAGACTTATATAGAGCTAGGGTGCCTAAAAGCTTTGTACAGTACTGTAGTAATTTTATGTTTTGCACTGTACTGCTGCCACAAAAACAAAATAAATTTCATGATATATGTGAGTGATGATAAACCTGAATCTGATATGGGCCTCCGTTGCAGACTGAGCATGTTTCAGGACTGTGTGTTCTGCACCTGTCACACACCCAGCTCCAGCACTCCTTCTCTGCCACCTGTCCTACACCCCTCCCATGGCACTCCACCTTCACCATTCCCAACATCCTATGCTTCCATCTGATTTACAAACTCGTTCTCAGCAGCACATTGACAAACACAGTCCTGTGCAAAAGTCTCAGGCACCCTGGCTATAGATATGTGCCTCAGACTTTTGCACAGTTCATGCCAGCCTGGTTTCCTGCCTAGTCCCATCTATCTGCACCCAGCCCACAGCCCTGCATACCTCTCTCATCCATAAGCCTATCCAATTTTCTCTTAAACGTTATAATTGTACCTGTATCTACCACTCCTGCTGGCTGCCTGTTACACACTCACACCACCCGCTGAGTGAAGAAGTTACTATTACCGTAATAATTAGCACAACACTATCACAGCTCGAGGCATTCCTTTGGAATTCAATTCCAGCACCATTGTGAAAGAAGTCTGCATGTCCTCCCCGTGGAATGCGTGGGGTTTCCCAGTGGGTGCTCCTGTTTCCTCCCACAGTCCAATGATATACCTGGTAGGTTAATCGGTCATTATAAATTGTCCCGTAATTAGGCCAATGTTAGTTGGGTTTGTCGAGGGTTACAGGGTAGCCTGACTAGAGGGGCCTAAAGGACTCACTCTGTCTGATATTGCTAAATAATAAAAAGTAAAATCCCCCTCATCTTCCACTTAAATATTTCACCTTTCACCCTAAACCTATGACCTCTCACAGAATCTGAGGGGAATACATCTCCAAACATTCACTGTAACCGTACCCCTCATAATTTTGCATATCTCTATCAACTCTCCTCTCGTTCTCCAGAGCTTCAGAGAAATCCTAACCTATTCAACCAATCTCTGTCATGTTGCATATCGCTGAAGTTGCACCAGAGTAACGTTCTTCAGTTTCCCATGGTGAGTAAAAGTCAGGGTCTTTTAGTGGTCACCCAATGTGAAGATTCTTCTACATGATGCTCATCCAGATCACTACTCACTTAAATGGCTCAGCACAATATTGTGGGCTGAAGGGCCTGTTCCTGTTCTGTACTGTTCTACGTTCTGTGTTCTATCCCATAAGCAGTGTGACTTCCATAGTCTGCTTTCAATTCTTAATTCAGCACCTACTCAAACAAAATAGACAGAAATTAAACAATAAAAAATACTGGTATCTGCCTTGAAAGTGACAGATTAACATGACCAGTTAATCAAAGTGATTAGCATATTTATTTGTGTAATTTGATCAAGACAGTAATTCTTTCATAATAAGATTTACAAGTGCAAGTGATTAAGTAATTATCTTACATCTCCACAGATTAGAATTCCTCCAAGTTCCGCTGATTCTGCTTATCGATGATTACAGCGCTTAGTTAAAGTAACTGCTTAGCTCAATGAGCTTCATCTGTTCTTGGTCAAAAATTAAAGCGTTTATAAATGACCCGGCCAATGCTGCACCTCTCCCCCTGCCTGTACCCACTTTCAGCAGGTTCCCAGCCCTTGCTGCCGCTGCATTCACAGGAAATGTACACCAGGGAAATAAGTACCGCATATTAAATTCAATTGAAAAATTATGTACACTTGATAAAATAAAGCATACTTCTCTGCAGTCACATACCTAAAAACAGCTATCAAGGATTCCTTTGTTGCTTCCCAAGCAATTGCCTGAGGGGCGAAACTATTTCTCAAAAGTTCTATACTTACTTTCATATTTACAAAGTAATTTGATGGTTAGTGTTAATTTCCTAAATGCGGACATTAAAGGCCATGCGGGAGAAAATTTTGAAAGAGAAAATCATAAAAACAGCACAGAATCAGCAAAATTACTACCATGTGTGTTTCGCTGCCAACCAGATTGCAGCATAACTATGTTTGACCTGCTGAACCTTTGCCAAATCAATTTTAAAGCCAATGTTCTCTAATGAAGGCCTAATTTTTATTGCCACTCCATTGACTTCAAAGTAGTTCAAGTTGCCAAACATAATTTCACGAGAGGTATTTTCAGGTGCATTGCAAATGGCTCATAAATAATTTCCCCATTAAGCTATTTTCCCATTAAGCACCCCCTTCTCAAACATTCTTTGTCTGTTATATCATAATTAAAGATTGCTTGGATTTTCAGGCTAATCATGGCGTTAGTGCTGTTTTGTTTTGAAAATGACAATATAATTGGTTTTGATCTTTTCAATAAAATAAGCCATTATTAAATAGCAGAAACCACTGCGAGGTTAACATACCGAAAAGGGCCTTTTTTTTACACTAAGGGCCTTCACTTTACACAGCACTGGGACACTGTAACATTCAATGGTACAGGGAGAAATGTGAGATTTCAGTTATCTCGGCACTGTAAACGTCAGTTTGAGAATCATTGCCTTTGCCATCCTCTCTAGGACCATCTGGATCAACAAAGTTGTCGACTAATAATTCCTTTCTGGTACGAAGGAACAGAATATGTGTTGACCAACCTCTGCTTAATTTATACTCAGTGGCCCCTTTATTAGGTACCTCTTGTAACTAATAAAATAACCACTGACTGTACGCCCACGGGCTTCTGCTGCTGCAGGCCATCCGCTTCAAGATTTGACATGTTGTGCATTCAGGGATGCCCTTCTGCATACACCACTATTGTAACGTGTGGTTACCTGAGTTACCTTTCTGTCAGATGTCACCTGGTCTCTTATGGTCTCTTGTCATGTCTTGCCCAGACTGCACCAACCGTCACCACTGGGCTATAAACGTGCAGGAACAGTGTCTGGTTAAATGCCTTGCTCAAGGACATGCACACTGCCTCAGCTGAGGCTCGAACTAATGACCTTCAGATTGCCAGCCCAAAGCCTTAACCACTTGGCCTCAGTACATTCTACACAATCAGGAAAGTGAACCACTACCTCTACTTTCTGAGGAGGCTGAAGAGAGCTGGACTACGCACATCTACTCATTCCATTCTACAGATACATAGTAGAGAGTATCCTAACAATAGACAATAGACAATAGGTGCCGAAGTAGACCATTCGGCCCTTCGAGCCTGCGCCACCATTCTGAGATCATGGCTGATCATCTATTATCAATACCCGGTTCCTGCCTTGTCCCCATATCCCTTGATTCCCCTATCCATAAGATACTTATCTAGCTCCTTCTTGAAAGCATCCAGAGAATTAGCCTCCACTACCTTCCAAGGCAATGCATTCCAGACCCCCACAACTCTTTGGGAGAAGAAATTTTTCCTTAACTCTGTCCTAAATGACCTACCCCTTATTCTCAAACCATGCCCTCTGGTACTGGACTCTCCCAGCATCTGGAACATATTTCCCGCCTCTGTCTTGTCCAATCCCTTAATAATCTTATATGTTGCAATCAGATCCCCTCTTAATCTCCTTAATTCCAGCGTGTACAAGCCCAGTCTCTCAAACCTCTCTGTGTAAGACAGTCCAGACTTCTAACAAGCTGCGTCAGTTCTTGATACGGAAGCAGCACTGCTGAGGACAGGAAGACTCTACAACGGGGAGTCAAAAAACTGCCTGATGCATCACCACCCCCAGTCTACCTGACATCAAGGACTTCTACACAGAAAGGTGCCAGAAAAGGGCCAGTAATATCATGAAGGATCCCATCCATCTTGCTTATGGACCATTTGTCCCACTCCCATCTGGAAGTAGCATCCATGCCTGTGCCACCAGACCCAAAAAACAGAAAGGCATCAACACCTCCACCCACTAGCCCACCCTTTCACATGCCCAACCACCTCTACTTTATCGTTTCCTTTCAGTCACCTTATGTACTGACTCTCCTGTGCATACCATCACTTTATGGACATACAAACAATGAAAATAAACTTTCTTATGTATTTACATTTATTGTGCATTTTTAAATTATTGTGTTCTTTATCATATTGTGTTTTGCTTTGTGCTGCATTGGATGCAAGGTAACAATATTTCATTCTCCTTTACACTTGTGTATTGGAAAAGACATTAAACAATCTTGAATCCTTGAATCAGTCTGGCCACTCTCCTCAGACCTCTCCCTTTTACAAGGTGTTTTCACCCATGGAACTGTCACTCATTGGATTTTTTTTATAGATGTTGTTCCCACCATTCTCTGTAAACTCTAGAACTTGATGAAAGGCCTTGGCCCAAAGCATTGATTCTTTATTCCTCTCCATAGATGATGCCTGGCCTGCTGAGTTCTTCCAGCATGTTGTGCATGTTGCTCAGGATTTCCAGCACCTGCAGAATCTCTTGTGTTTAGAAGTTTATTTAGTACTTTTGAAATATAACCACTGATGCAATAAAGACAGTTAATTTGCACTCAATGACAATGAAATAATGGTTTGATAAGTACTCTAGTAGTGTTGATTAATGGATAATTTAATTGCAATGATGCATTTTCTGAAAGTAGGACGGTGGGATCTTTTTCATTGAATGTAAAAGATTGCCCTGTCTACTAGGTACGTTCCTCTTAAGTTCCAACCTGGGATCTACAAATCCTTTGGTATTGGTCCATGGCATAAAAAAGGTTGGGAACCCCTGCTCGAAACTTTGATAATCCCCTTTCATGTTAAACTGGAGGGTTAACCTTGAGCTGGTTCTCTGGTGTTTGTAATGGAGTTTGAGCCAACAATCTCACATCCAGAGGAGAAGTCTATCATCACTCCTCTCAACCCCAGAAGGAAAATCCTGTTTAATTCTGATTGCTCATACATAAGGTAGTGAGAGGTGTAGATAGAACAGATCACGAAAGTATGAAATAAAGAGGACATAGCTTTAAGGTGAGATGGGCATATTAGAAGCAGATATGAAGATACAGTCAGTGCAAAAGTCTTAGACACATATATATAGCTAGCATGTCTCAGACTTTTGTACAGTTCCTTAGTAATTTTATACACTGTACTGCTGCTGCAAAAGAAACTTCAAGACATATATGAGCGATAATAAACCTGATTCTGATACGGGAAGGGGGCAGGGAGAGGGGAATGATGGTTGGGAAAAGGGGAAGGGGGAGGGGAGGGAGCGGGAAGCACCAGAGAGACATTCTTTAATGATCAACAACCCCGTTGCTTAGAATAAACTGACCTTGCCTGGTGCCTCAGGGCTGTGTATATCTGCTCCTGTGCCATCACCCATGAGCATCTATTGTTCTGTCTCTGTCATCTGTCCCCGCCCCTCCCACAGCCATTCCCAACATCCTTTGCTCCTGCCAGATTTCTAAGCCCTACTTTTCGATCTCCTTCTAGGAAATCTCAAGTCTCACCCCCTTCACCTCTCCTTTATTGTACTGCTCTGTACTTCCTTGTTTGGCTTGTTTCTTCTTTCACGTCAAGTATGTGGTTCAAAGATTCTCTCTCCAGTGCAGGTTTTTATACGCTGACGGTCCTCCTCCATGTTCATTCACCCAAATCATAGCCAAATTGAGTTTATCGTTATATGGAATGAGTACGGAGCAGTACAAGTACAAAGAAAAGTTTGCTTGCAGCCTAGATTTGGACAATGCACAAAGTAAAAGTTATACATAAATTATACCAGATGGTGGAGCAAACAGCACAAAACAAGACATTAGTGCACAAGAAACTACAAACAGAGACAAGACCATGGTCGTGCAAGTGATGGTCAATGCTATTCCATTGCTGAGGTAGGAATAGGGTTCAAGATCCTGTTGGCTATAAGAAATCAGTTGCTCTGAACCTGGTGGTGAGCAATTCCAGGATTACGTACCTCTTGCCTGATTGTAGCAGTGAGAAGATGGTTGAGATTCTTGACCTTCTTGAGACAGCACCTCCTTTTAAATATGCTTCTACTACTCAGCTGTGTGCGACTGTAGCCTGGATTTACATTTTGATGATGTGTTTTTGGGCTGACTGAGTGATCTGGCACCTCTGCTGTCTCTGAGGGAATTCATTGAGGTTGAGAGTGGGCTGAGACGTGAACCCATGATCAACTCTGTTTCTTCTCACCACTTGAAGTGTCGAGCCAGATTGAAATCAATGGGAATGTCAGCAGATGTTCAACGCCATCTGCCTGTGTTTGACAAGTTTCCCTCTTCCTCTCACTTGCTGCTGCCAGAAGAGGATGCAAGAGTCACTGAGCCTTATGCAGCAAGGTTTGGACTCGGTTTTGGAGGATGATGTGGTTCATGTTACATGTGTTTCTGTTTTCTAGTTACCCTTACTTTGCCATTTTACAGGATTCAATTGGGGCACTTTGTCGCGGTCTAGCTCTGCGGCTTGCAGTCAATAAATGACACAGCACTAGACTGACGTGAACTGGACTGAACACTCCTTGACTGTTTCAAGGACTCTGTGGTTTGATGTTTAAGATTCTGTGTGTTATTTGCTCATTTTTATTGCCATTCGCACAATTTGTTCTTCTATTTGCACGTTGGGTGTTGTTGGATGCTTTCCTCTTAAGGGTTCTATGGTGTTTCTTTGCTTCATGTCTATCTACAGGAGATGAATCTTGAAGCTGAACACTGCACACAACTCAGTAATAAATGTATCTTGAATCTTTGAACCCTGTCGCTGCTTTCAGTACTGGGAAGGGCTGTGCCCATAATGTGCCACTCTGTCTCCATCACCCACTGCTGCCTCTGTACTTTGGAAATGCTGTACCGAGCCGCAATGCAATGGTATAAACACTTTCCACAGTGCATTCGTGGAAGTTTGTTTGTGTACTTGGTGGCTTCCCAAATCTCCCTGAGCTTTGAAGGAAGTAGACTCTCCAGCGCACTATCTTCATGATTGCATCTATGTGCTGGCCCAGGACAGAAGCTCCTGAGAAGTTAATACCCCACCATTAGTGAGCACGCTGGAAGAGGTTTAGTGACAGAAGAATCAACTCTTGGATTGAATTCTCCTGTGGGAGCTATCAGCGGACCACAATACTAGCCTCGGTTATGAAACAAATAGTTAAGCAGCAAGCTGCCCAGATTTGCAGCAGAATGGTCATAACCTTTAAGGCATTTTCTTCCAAATTGCAGAATTTTTGATATTCAACCAAAAATGGCTTTGTACTTCAGTCTAATAATTTTCGCTCTCATGATTTAAGCTTGTGCCCAATCACTTCACGGCCTGTTTCCCTTCACTCTCAGACACCTAACACTCATTCTTCCCTTTCCGCACTTCCGCTGATGTTCAAGTCAATCCAGCTTTCAAACCGATTACTTCGGTGGGTGCTAGCCCCAATCAAACCGAGACTGGCCCGTGCTTATGCAGACATTCCCTCAACACCTTCTTCCCCTCGTGTCCTACCCATAACGTTCAGCGCTGCATTGTGCCCTCTCTTTTAGTGCACTGTGCAAATCCACCTAGTTTAAAGGGGAAAAACACCAGGACATTTTCATCTCCCTTGCAGGAGGTCAAAATATAAAATTTTATTGCAAAAGAAGGGGTCTCTTAACGAGTAATTAAATCCAGGAAGCACTGCCCAAATGAATCAGATTTTACAGGGCTTATAGTGAGGTCATGAACTTTCATGAACACAACATGAAAAGTTGTGTTGTAGATTCTTTCTACAGGAAAACCAGACAAGATGAATTAATAAAACCAGTTTTTGCTGCCTTCTCTTCCCCCTTTCATAGCACTGGGCAGGGGGAGATGGGAGGTATGTACATGCCAATCTTGCCTTATCTTTTAGCTGTATGTAGGTGCATATCAAAGTCAATCAAAAACGGAATATAAAAATAGTCAGTTGTCCTGTGTATGTGGGTTTAAAGAGAGCCAGTTACACTGGTTGACAGAGAGCCAGGTTAGTTAGTATAACAAATCAACTCAAAATATTGGTGGAGAGGGTGCAGGGTGTGAAAAGGATAGTGCAGAAGACTTTTGGAGGGTGGGAATCATTTTCCAGTAGAGCAGTGGGTCCTACCTTTTATCTCTGATTTATAGTTACAGTAGTTTTAAACATTACCATACAGACCTGCAGCTCTTAATGACCTGTGCAGACACCAGTGGCTGTATCTTGTTGGCTGGCTTGAGCTTTAATAGACCCCAATAAAATGTGCATTTAGCAGTAAAGTGAAATTTAACAAAGTAACAAATTATAGAAGATAAACATTTTCCAAGGCTGGTCTACCATTCATTCAGATGATTTCTGAACCCTTACATCATACAGTTTCCTGCAAGATATTGAAATTCCATGTCCAAAAGTCTGTACATCTCAGTCCTGATTGACTATTGGAGTTCAGAATTCCAAAGGTCCATGGATCTTTCAGGTCAGACATCTGTTTTAAAATCCTAGGCCTCTATTTCCAGTATGTGTAAGGACCTTGCCCTATCTACTTGCTCAGAATCTTAGCTGTCTGATCAATATCAGAATCAGATTTAACATCTTTGACGTGTCATGAACTATGTTAACGGCAGTAGTCCAATGAACTTCGTGATAAATAAATACTGAGGGAAAAAGCTGAGTTGCATAAAGTATCTATTTGTCTATTAAACAGTTAAGTTAAAATAAGTAATGCAAAAAACCAGAAATAAAAAAGCGTTGAGGTAGTGTTCATGGGTTCAATGTCCATTTAGAAACTGGATGGCAGAGGGGAAGAAGCTGTTCCTAAATCATTGACTGTGTGCCTTCGGGCTTCTGTACCTCCTTTCCAATGGTAACACTGAGAAGAGGGCATGTCCTGGATGTTGGGGACTTTAAATGCTGGACTCTACCTTCCTAAGTCACCACTCCTTGAAGATGTCTTAGATACTACAAAGGCTAGTACCCATAATGAAGCTGACTAATTTTACAAGTTATTGCAACTTACTTTGATCTAGTGCAGTAGCTCCTTTTGCAACCCCCCCCCCCCCACCAAATACCAGACGGTGATGCTCTCCACAATACAGTTGTAGAAATTTTTGTGTGTTTTAATTAACAAACCAAATCTCCTCAAACTCCTAATGAAATGTAGCCACTGTTTTGCCTTCTTTATAGCTGCATTGATCGATATGTTGTGTCTGGGTTAGGTCCTCAGAGATATAGACGCCTAGGAACTTGAAATTAGTCCAATGTGTTGGACCATCTCAAGAGGGGTGGTCTCATACTCTTTCAGATTTAATAAGTTATAGAGTCACTGAAAGATACATCATTAAAAATGGAGTATTCATTCCATCAAGTCCATGCCAGCCATTAAGACTGCACATTTCCACTAATCCCACCCTAACACATTTTATTCTTCCTCTTTCCCCACCTCCCACTCCCATTAAGAACATTTCCATTCTACCAGTCATCCACACAAAGCAAAAGTTTACAGTGACAAATTAACCACCAGGGACACCCACTTCTCAGGACATACTCTCTTCTTGTTGCAGTCATCAGGAAGAAGGTATAGGAGCTTCAGGACTCACACCATCAGGTTCAGGAACAATCACCACCCCTCAACCATCAGGCTCTTGAACCAGAGGTAATAATTTCACTCAACTTCACTTGCCCCATCATTGAAATTTTCCCACAACTTATGGACTCACTTCCAAGACTCCTCACCTCATGTTCAAGATATTTATTGTTTATTTATTTACTACTAGCATTTCTTTCTTTTTGTACTTACAGTTTGTTGTCTTTTGTACACTGGTTGAACACACAAGCTGGTGTGGTCTTTCTTTGATTCTGTTATGGTTATTATTCTATTATAGATTTATGGAGTGAATGCACAAGAAAATGAATCACAGGGTTGTGTTTGGGACATGTATGTACCTTGATAATAAATTTACTTTGAACTTTGAACCAATGTACTTCTACTGGAAAACAAAAAAAAAATCAACTCATATGTCAGTAGCATTAAAAACCTGATTCTGATTCTGATGCAGCCACACCTCGCTATCAAGTGTGGGTAAGCATGCCAACGAGGGTTACCAATTGAAAAGAAAAGCAGTTGGTAAGCCGCAACTGCATGCTAGAGCAAGGTGCTTTATTTAGTGCCAGGTGAAAAAAGTGCAAAAACTGCCCAAAAGCAGTGAAGAAAAAATATATTTACAAATAGACAAATGAATACAAACATTCATCTACAAAAATTCACAAGTATACAGAGGCTTTCTCCACGGCACACTTTGTCTTTAACTTTCCAATATAACTATTCACCAACTGTCAAATCCAACCTCCACCCCTCTCTAGCAAAGCCAGACTGAGGGTTTAAATCTGCCTCAGCTTGGCCGAGAAGGAGCAGGAAATTCTACTGGTGGTCTGAGGGGAGGGGGATAATCATGTGACCAGACCATAATAATTATTTCAGATGCAGAATTGGAACATTTTAAACAGGGATTCTAAATACTACAGTTTTATTCAGCCACAAATGCCTCAGTTAAACACATAGATCGGTGCCCACACACTCAGATGAATATAAAAGAATAATGCCTCCCCACTGGTGACGTTTCCTGCACAAGGTGTAGGGAGCCTGCTCCCACTAACCCAGGCATTATTTTAGGATACCCCAAAATGTCCCTCAGGTCTTTTGAGCCATTCTGCTCTCTGCAAACCGATGTAATGGTGTGAGCAAAAATAAATGAAACTGTTTGGAATGACTGTATCTAGAATCCAAATTTTTATGAGTTATAAAACAGTAGAGCAAGTTATTTGAAGGGATTGTTTTGATTAGCCAAGCTAGCAATTGTTTTACTGTTGAGGCATGTAAATAGTGAATGCCCAAGAACTCCAGAATGGGAGGGAAAAGTGTGTGAACTACTAGGGAAACTAGATCAGGGACAGAATGAGTAGGAGTGACTAACCAGCCAAAGAGGCAAAGTTAGCGGGAAAGTTAGTATTGCCGACCTGCTCTGTTACAGATACCAATCCATCACTCTTTGGAAGGCTGAGCACTGGGTGGAAATGCACATGATAACAGGGATGATGAGCACACTCCACCAGGAATGTATTTGATTTCTGGTAAGATGGTAGTATGTTTGGCCACAGTGGCTTCCCCGGGTCCAACAAATGCTGCAAATGTTTGCCTTAAGCGTTTTTCTTGTGATTGCAAGACCCTATTGGACATTGGTAATACAAACTTCTGCAAGTCCAGTTCATTGGTTCATTGTAGAGACCGATGGCGAGGGGGCTGTGTGGCTCTTTGTGGACCAGATTCTCTCGCTGCAGTGTCACCTGTTAGAGCCACCCAGGGGAGGAGGCACCAGAGGCTGTGTGGGAGAGAACAGAGGCATGGTGAGAATGCTGTATTATGTGCTGCTTTGGGGTCTTGCCCCTGCAGTCTAGCTCTCCCATTAGTGCTGCTCTCTGGTGTCCACTCCCTGGAAGACATGCTGGATTGCTTCATCTGTGGCTGACGCAGTGGAAGATGAGGAACTGCTGCATACTTGTTCTTGCAGAAACATGGCTCCAGGACAACATTCCATGCACCATCAATCTTTAGGCCATGCCACTCAGGGATTTGTGCTGATATTATTTTGTGTCTATATGTGCTTTCATAACTACATGTGTTGTGTGCAGTGTGTGACCGTATGTACTGTGTTTTGCAACTAGGACCCAGAGGAACACTGTTTTGTTTAGCTATATAATTGTGTATGGTTGAACGAAAAGGCAGTGGTACTGTTAACAACACCACTCAGTCACCAACATTAATTATATTTGCTAAGAATGAAACAAAGTTTACAGATGGTTAAATATTTAAATGTTTCAGGGACTGTCAAGTTGAAATGTGCAACTTGCCACCTCTTCTTCACCATTAGCATTTCTGTATAGTGTGTTGCATTTCCAGGGAGATCAGCTGTGAGGAACAAGTGAGTCAGCCTCTTGAGCTTGAATCTGGGCCGTTTCAGGTAGATTATGGTTCATGCCCAGCTTTTGTCCATCTGTTCGCCCTGGTGTTGTACCCAGCCTATATGCACAGCTTCAGGGTACATGTATGGCCAAGGCAATTTGAAAAGCAATGCAGGTCAAGTCACTAAACATACTTACTGCCCATTAAACTGCTGCCATTTATGGCAGCAATGAAGGTCTTCCATTTCTGTTGGTGTTCAGGATTTCCTTCATTATGTCAGTACCTTCCTCTCAGTTTTTCTCTACTGTCGGTCATGCAAGTCCCAGATGGAGACTCAGGAATACCATTGCACTCAGTAGAAGGATTCTTCATTGCTATTTATGTAACAATTTTTTTGGACCAGTCAGGTTTGATGGTCCTGAGCTGAACCCCCAAACCTGGAGGACAGGTGGACCACTCATAGTCTGGCTTCTACCCTTTGACTTGTTTGGTATGGGTGACCCTGGCAAAAGCCAAAGCCTAAAGCCTTGACTCCAGCCAACTGCTTCCCAAACCAAATCAAGGTTGTGGTCTCTTGGAGGACTTATATTCAGTGACCACTTTATTGGATACACATGAACTAATGCAAATATCTAATCAGCCAATCATGTTGCAGCAACTCAATGCAGACTCTTTCAGATTTTTACAGATGCACAGCAGAGACCATTCTGACATGTTGCATCACAGTCTATCAGGAAGGCTTCAGTGCAAAGGATTGGAAGAGGTTCCAGACCCTTGTGGACTCAGCCAGCTCCATTCTGGGTACAACCCTCCCCAGCATCGATGATAGCTTCAAAAGGAGGTGCCTCAAGTGGGCGACATCAAACATTAAGGACCCTCATCATCTGGGACATGCTCTCTTCTCATTACTACCATCAGGGTGAAGGTCCAGGAGCCTGAAGACCTATACTCAACATTTTAGGAACAGCCTCTTCCTCTTCGTCATCAGATTTCTGAACGGTCCATAAACCCATGAAGCACCATCTCGTTAACCCTCTTTTTTAATTTGGAGGTCTCAACCTGAAACGTCGACTGTCCATCTCCCTCTCTGGCTGCTGCCTGACCCGCTGAGTTCCACCAGCACTTGACATTTTGCTCCAGATTCCAGCATCTTCAGTATCCAATGTTCCAACAGCAACATCTGGTTTCTTGTGTCCCAACACTGTGCCTGTATGAGACCAAAATAACAGCTGGATTATTAATAGATAGGGTTTCCCTTCTGTAATCAAGTAATATGAGTGCTGGAGGGCCAAGAATGCATCTCTCCCAATTTTCATTTCAACTCAAATCAAAATCGAGAACATTATTAAACTGGCTGCCAACTTTATTTTGTCCGAATTACACTATCACAGAAAGATTTACACCAGTGCATTCTAACAGATATTTATCCAACGATAATCATTTGAGTTTAGAAAACTTGCACACAGAGGTTAATCCGACGATCAGCTGATTTGACTCCCTGTGCTGTCTAAGGGTACATGCTACAGATACACTTATTTGGCTGAAGCATAACTCAAGACCATAAAAGGCTCTTTCCAGATTTTCCTTTCATTTTCTCAACTGCCGCAGATCACTTAAGCTTTACCTCATTCGTTTCAGTATAGGGACAACTGTATCAGAGGTAAAGGAAACATGTCAACATTGTTAAGGAGTATCATTTAAGTGTGATAGTAACAATCGGAATGAGAATTAGATTTTCTATCACTGCAGTCATGTGAAATTTGTTGTTTTGCGGTACAGTGCAAAGACATGAAATTAGAATCAGAATCAGGTGTGACATATCTCACAAAGTCGTTATTTTAATGCATCATTAAGGGCCCCGTCACCCAGGGCAAGCCCTGTTCTCATTGCTACCTTCAAGGAGCTTGAGCAGTGGATTTACCATTAGGGATTCCTGCGCTTAAGAAGAATGGACCAAAAGATCATAAGCTCATAGAATTAGGCCTTTTGGCCCAAAGGGTCTGCACAGATAGTCATGGCTGATTTATTGACCCACACTCAACATTTCAAAAACAGCTTCTTCCCCTCTGCCGCCAGATGGCTGAACGGGCGATGAACCCATGGAACAAGTCTTCAATACTTTTTCCCTCTCTTCTTGCGCTACTTACTTAATTTATTTTTGTATGTACTTACTGTAATTTATAATTTTTATTATTATGTGTTGTGATGTGCTGCTGCTGCTAAGCAACAAATTTCATGACATATCCCTGTGATATTAAACCTGATTCTGATTCAATAATTAAACATTGCTGTAGATTACAGTAAGAATATTTAGAGCAAAATAATGAGGTCCGGTTCATAGGTTCATGAACCATTCGGAATCTGAGGATGGAGAAGTAGAATTAGTTGCTGAATCATTGAGCTCAAGTCTTCAGGCTTCTAGACCTCCTCCTCATTGGTGATAAAGAGAAAAGGGTATGCCAGGAAGTCCATGCTCCTTAGTGATGTATGCCACCTACTTGAGGCATTGCTACACTAGAACGCATGAATTTAAGAAGAGCCATTGGAACCATCAAGGTAATTACTCAAAATAAAACAGAAAATGTAGGAAGCGCTCAGCAGATCCCGTCACATCAGAATAACAATTAACATTCACATTTGAATGTTGTCATCATAATTAGGAGAGGGGAAGCAGCACTACTGCAAAATAACTCATTTCGCATCAATGTCCCGCAATCCCCCTCAATGTCGCAAAAACAAAGGAGCTGGTTTTGGACTGCAGGAGGAATGGAGACAGGCTAACCCCTATCAACATCAATAGATCTGGGGTTAAGAGGGTGAACAACTTTAAGTTCCTCAGCATAGACATCACTGAGGGTCTTACATGGTCTGTACATACTGGCTATGTGTTGAAAAAAGCACAGCTGCGCGTCTCTCACCTCAAAACATTGAAGAAGTTCAGCATGAGTCCCCAAATCCTGAGAGCTTTCTACAGGGGTATTATTGAGAAAATCGTGACTGACTGCATCACTGCCTGGGAACTGTACTTCCCTCAACACAAGACTCTGTAGAGAGTGATGCAGACAGCCCAGCACAGCTGTAGATGTGAACTTCCCACTATTCAAAACGTTTACAAAGACAGGCATGTAAAAAGGGCCAGAAGGATCATTGGAGATATGAGCCACCCCAACCATAAACTGTTCCAGCTGCTACCATCCAGGAAATGGTACCACGGCATAAAAGCCAGGACTAACAGGCTCTGGAACAGCTTCTTCCACCAAGCCATCAGATTGATTAATTCATGCTGATACAATTCTATTTCTATGTTATATTGACTGTCCTGTTGTGCATACTATTTATTATAAATTACTATAAATTTCACATTGCATATTTAGATGGAGATGTAATATAAAGATTTTTACTCCTCACGTATGTGAAGGATGTAAGAAATAAAGTTAATTCAATTCAATATGTAATAAATAATAATCCATTTCTGATTCTGACAGCTGGCTTTGGATTCTCTTTTCTCTTTCAATCACTCTGTCTCTGTCCTGCAACTACAAAACGTTTTTGTTGTTCCCACAGTTCTAATGAAGAGCCTGAAATATTAAAGTGGTTTCTCTCTCCACAGGTGCTGCCTGACCCACTGAGTATGTTCAGCATTTCCTGTTTTTATTTCACATTTCTGGTATCTGCAGATTATTGATTTTAAATACATTCACTCTCAGCATACATTTCATTTTAATTCTGTTGTATTCCAACATAGGTCTTAATCTCTCCAGAAAATGCAGAACAAGCATCAATGAAGTTTTGCGCAGTACCATTAACATGGCACTTCACTGTAGTGCTAGATGGCACTATTTGACACAAACCACATAAAAAGGAATTCGAATAGCCATGCTTAAATATTGATAGATGGTATGACATGTATTTTATTTTATTTTATTTAGAAATACAGTGTGCAACAAGCCATTCTGAGCCAACAAGCTGCAAAAACCAGCAACTCACATATTTAACACTAGCCTATTCAAAGGATAATTTACAAGGGCGCATTGACCTACTCTTTGGACTGTGGGAGGAAACTGGAGCACCTGGAGGAAACCCACGTGATTCATGGGGTGAACGTACAAACTCCCTACAGACAGCACTGGAATTGAACTTCGAATGCCAGGACACCCTGCGCTGTAATCACATTTCGCTAACCATTATGCTAAAGTGGCGCCAGCATTGATGGAGTGGCATCAGCAGTCGATATTTCAGGCCGAGACCTTTCATCAGGACAGATTATATTAGGATCAGAGCTCTGATGAAGAGTCTGAGAACCTATAGAGGGAACTGTCCATTTCATCCCATAGATGCTGCCTGACCTGAAGAGTTCTCCACCATTTGTCCATGCTGCTTGGATAGAAAGAGTAGACTTCCTATAAGGGATTCATGCTGTTACATACCAGCAGCAATAGATATGAAATTTGAACTGTGTTTTTATAAATAAACAACAAAATATATTAACCTCTATTCAAAAACATTGAAAAGTAAACAAATGACTAACTTAAACAGAAGTTAACAATGTTATGCATCTATAGTTATCCAACAGTCAAACTTAGACATAATTTTTAACAGATCTTACTCAAGCACAGTCTTCAAGTGGTATTTTAAGAAGTCCATATGATTCATAAAGTAAGTGAGAGGAGAGAATCCCCGAACCAGCGATGAAGTACTTCTCGAAGAAAAGACAAAACTGTTGACACAGATCCCAGCCGAGAAATGCCTTTTTTGAAGGGATCACGAATAGTAAGTTTTCTCAAGGTAATTGACCTTTCACCGGAGGTGGTCACCACACAACACCCAACCATGCAGGGTTAACCAAAAGTATATGCCACAGTCCATGTCAATCACATTCAAGGCACATAGAACGCCACTGATTTCTACTCAAGTCTTTGGGTTTGTATAAAGCTGGCAATTCTTCACTCTCTCTCTTTCTACGATTAGGTAACCACCGACTATGACTCCCCAACACAACAACCGTGCACTATACTACGGTCTCCCCTTTTATACCGGCTGGAACATGCCATCATGTGACATCACATTACTTCACTATCATGAGACAATTACATCATATCAATATCACAAGACAATTACATCATGCTCATGAGAAACTCATGGGACAGGTAACAATGCTCTCAAGGAGAATGGACAAACAGAGCATAAGTTCATAGAACTAGGTCATTTTGCTAATTGGTCTGCATTGCCATTCAGTCATGACTGACTTATTGTTCCTCTCAACTCCATTCTCCTGTTTCTTCTCATAAGCTTTACTGCCCTTGTAATTAAGTAGCTATTGACCTCCATTTTAAATATACCCAATGACTTGGCCTCCTCAGCTGTATCTGCGAATGAATTCCAGAGATTCACTACCCTCTGGCTAAAGAAATTCCTCCTCATCTTTGTTCGAAAGGGATGTCCTTCTATTCTGAGGCTGTCCCCTTGGGACGTAGACTTCTCTACTGTAAGAAACATCCTCTCAACATCCATTCTATCTAAGCCTTTCAATATTCAATAAACTTCAATAAGATCGTGTTCCCCCCCTCACCCCAGATTCTTCTAAACTTCAGCAAGAATAGACTCAGAGCTATCATCTGCTTCTCATGCATTAATGCTTTATTTCCTGTGATTATTCTTGTGAACCTTCTTTGGTCTCTCTTCAATGCCAACACAGTACAGCATGATAGCCTAGTGGTTAGTACAACACCTTACAGTACCAGAGACTCAGGTTCAATTCCCGTCACTGGCTGTAAGGAGTACATTCTCTGCGTGAATGCATGGTTTTCATCCGGGTGCTATGTAGGTAGGTTAATTAATCATTGTAAATTGTCCTGCGATTAGGCTAAGGTGAAATCGGGGGTAGCTGGGTAGAATGGCCTGTTCCATTCTGTATCTCAACAAATAAATACAATTTTATTTTAGATAAGGAGACTAAAACTGTCCACAATTCTCTAAGCACAGTCTAACCAATGCCTTACAGCATAACATCCTTGCTTCTATATCCCAGTCCTCCCAAAATAAATGATAACATTGCATTGGCCTTCCTTACCACTGACTCAGCCTACGGGTTGACCTTCAGTGAATCCTGCTTCAGGACTGCCTAGTCGTTTGGCACCTCCAAAGGAATTGGCAGCGTGTGCCATTCCTGACATTTAATTCCTATGAAGCCAAAATTAGCTCAATAAAGTTCATGTAATCTTAGCTGCAGCAAAGCAAGATCATCACAAGATATCTCAATTACCTTCTTAATCTAAAGATTCCACTTTCTCTGAAGGAACTGATACCATTTGACTATGTGCTTTAGAAGGAGGTGATGATGTTAGAGGAAGCCTTTTATTAGACAATTAGAAGCTACATGCCATTCAGTGGGCGTATTTTGTACAGCTGATGCATCGGATCATACTGCTGGCCAGCTGTACACTCTGTAAAGAGCTCCAATTTCCATGCCTGTATACGGAAACATGAAAACATGGAGCGTGCTGAGGCTGTGATTACAACAAAGCTGATCTCCTGCTCTGCTGCTTGATGTGATGTACTGAGCTAAGCGAATGGATGCACTTCACATCTGACCCCTCATCCCTCCAATAGTATGCATGCATGAAAGTTTGTTTATTATAATTATTGCATGTGCAAAGATGGAATGGAACATCTGTCCTGCATGCCGCTTGCACAGATCAATTCATTACACAGCACTGCATCCCTGCTTTTATAGTCTAGTCCTCTCAAAATGAGTGCTAGCATTGCAAGACTAAGGTTAAAAAAAAAGCAGAATAAAAACCACTGATTGAGAGCAATGTTCAAGATCTTAATGAGGTAGATTGCAAGGTCAAGAGTCCAGCTTGTCATTCAAGAGTTGCTCAAAAGTCTGACAACAGTGGAATAGAAGCTGTCCTTGAACTTGGTGGTTTGTGCTTACTGGCTGTTATATATTCTACCTGATGGGAGAAGGCAGAAGAGAGAATGCCCTGGGTAGGTGGAGCCTTTGATTACTGAGGCATTGAAATGTATAGACAGAGTCGAGATGGGGGAGGCTGGTTCCTGTGATGTTCTAAGCTGTGTCTACAAACCCTCTGTGGTCATGTGCAGAGCAGTTTCCGTACCAAACCTTTATGCACCCAGATAGAATGTTCTCTATCATGCACTGAGAAAAATTATTAAGAGTCGATGGGGTCTTGCCAAATTTCTTGAGCCTCCTGAGGAAAGTGAGCATGATATAATTTTGCAAAAGATTGTCAATCTTCACTAGAAATTTGTGAACAGTGTTTTTATTTGTTTACTTAAAGCTAATGGTTTAAAAATACATCTATAAGAGTGGCATCGTAGTTTAGTGGTTAGCACAATGCTTTACAGTACCAGCAACCCAGGCTCTATTCCTGCTGGTGTTTGTAAAGAGTTAGTACGTTTTCCCTGAGACTGAGTGGGTTTCCTCCAAGTGCTCTGGTTTCCTCCCACAGTCTGAAGATGTACCAGTGGTAGGTTGTAAATTGCCCCATAATTAGGCTAGGATTAAATTGGGGGACTGCTGGGCAACACGGCTTGAAGAGTCAGAAGAGCCCATTCTGTGCTGTATCTCAATAAATAAAATAAATAAAAACATTAAATGAAATTTTAAATAAAAATTAAATAAATGTATCTTCGTGTAGATGTCAGAATTACTCATCAAAACAGTTAAAATCGATAGCTATACCCAGCTGGAGGCCCATGAAGTGTTTATTTATCATATACACCAGGTACTCACTCGATCCTTTTTCAAAAATGTACTTTTTAATCATGTTTATGTTTCTCTACTGTTCCTAACTGTCTGTGATCAGCTGAGACAGTTAAGGAAGTAAGGTGTCTTTATTTAAGGATATGCTAACTTTGGAGGCAGTCCAGAAGAGATATGTTAATTCCAGGATAAGGTTTTTGTTTTGTCTCCCAGGTACAGAAATTGGGTATATATTTTTAGGATTTAGAAGAATAAGGACTGACCTATTTGAAAGGTATAAACTCTAAAAGGTGCAGTTATTGAGATGTTTCCATGAGTGTAAACTAGAATCT
This sequence comes from Hypanus sabinus, assembly GCF_030144855.1. NCBI lineage: Eukaryota > Metazoa > Chordata > Chondrichthyes > Myliobatiformes > Dasyatidae > Hypanus > Hypanus sabinus. The sequence continues at coordinate 19,096,360 of NC_082708.1, forward strand.
TGAATTATGGGGCATTGTTACAAAGTGAGGGGGTGAGCACTTAAAACTGTGTCGTGAAAGGAGTTCTCAAGTTTGTTGGGGAAGATCCAGATTTCTCCTTCCCAAATGCTTGTGCAGGCAAGATCATTGGATGTACATAGGACGTAGAAGATTACAGCACAGTACAGGCCCTTTGGTCCATGATGCTATGGCAACCTTTAACCTACTCTAAGATCAATCTAAACTTCCCTCCCACACACAGTCTTTCTATCATCTATGTGCCCACCTAAGAATTTCTTAGTTGCTCCTAACGTATCTGCCTCTACCAACACCCTGACAGGGTGTTCCATGCCACAGTCTGTGAAAAGTACTTACCTCCGGTATCCCCCTTATTATTTCTTCCAGTCACATTAAAATTATGCCCCTTGTATTTGCCATTTCCACTCTGGGAAACTGTGTCTGGTTGCACTCTCTATCAGTGCCACTTATCATCTTGTACACCTCAAGTCATGTAGTTATAGATGAGATAAGATTTTGAAAAGTGAAGGACTTTGAGGATGATGGTCAGTTGTCACCTAACGGACCTGGCCTTTGATCATAACACCATAAGACCTAGGAGCAAAATTAGGCCATTCAGCCCATCAAGTCTGCTCCACCATTTCATCATTGCTGCTTTATAATCCTTCTCAAAATTATTCTCAATCCTCCTTGCCGTAATCTTCGACACCAAGAGCCTATAAAACATCTGCTTTAAATATTCCCAGTGAATTGGCCTCCATAGCCGTCTGTGTAAATGATTCACCATCCTCTCTCTGGCTAAAGAAATTCCTCCTCATCTCTGTTCTAAAGTGATGTATTTCTATTCTGAGGCTGTGCCCTCTGGTCCTAGATTCCCACACAATAGGGAACTTCCTCTCCACGTCCCCGCTATCTAGGACTTTCTTTCAATATTTGATAGCTTTCAATGTTATATCCCCTGAACTCCAGTGAGTTCAACCCCACAACCATCAAAAGTTAATATCATTCTGAATTGTGGTGCGACCTTGAGCAACCAGGTGGCCTACCCCTGTTTCTGTTTTCTTGTGTTCTTGTGAAAAGGCAATGGGAACTACAAAGGCAATGCCTTTCAAAAGACACAGTCACAGCTGGGTCAAAGGTCTCACTCGCTGCTGTGGTCTTATTCAGCTTACACAGCAAATGTGTCTTTAATTCAATGAAAAATACTTGCTGAGGCACAAGTGTTTTTTTGCTGGATTTGCTGTCCATTGGAATGAATTCCAAAACACATTGCACTGTCATGTTGACTGATTTATGGTGTGAATTGTGGCGCCATTTTCTCACAAACCACATGTACAGAATAACAGTCTGGTCAGAGAATACTGCAAGGTTGTGTCTCAATCAGGAGAGCACTGCTGACACCTTAAGCTGTACAGATTTAAAGTCCAAGCAGCCAATGGCACAAACAGATCGCCGAGATCATGTTACAGCTATAACTCACCCCAACGCACCTGCTATCTTGAGTAATATAAAAAGATCAACCCCTGGCTCAGACTGACAGCATGTATCGATGCTACCGCTTTGAAGTTAACGTCAGCTGCAAGTCCAGGTCTGTCATGGGCCTACAAGTATCTTTGGGCCACGTCAAAGAACGAAAAGCACAGTGATGTTGAAAACCACACTAATACAGAATCAAGCAATTTTGTTAAGCAATAGTAACAGCACATCGTCAATCTTCTGTTCACTTGCTATGATATCGAAGAGTAGATTCACCCAAATAACCGCACAATTCCCAGCATTTATCTCCAGCAGGATCTACAGCCTAATCTTTTAAAGTTGATCTTTTTACAACCAGTAAATGAAAATATAGGTAACTTTGTTTTCATCTTATCTTCATGATCACCCCAATTTTACCCTTAATGCAATCCACCCTGCAGCTTAACAGTACAGTCCTGCCGAAAGGTCTTGGACCGAAAAGTCAACTGTATTCCCTAGGTGCTGCCTGGCCTGCTGAGTTCCTCCGGCATTTTGTGTGTGTTGCTCCAATTTCCAGCATCTGCAGATTTTCTCTTGTCTGCAGCTTAACAAGCTTCGTTTGCCTCTTTCCCCCTTTTGATGAAGGGTCTTTGATTGGAAATGTTGACCCTGGCCCTCCTCCGACAGTTGCTGCCTAATTAGCTTCCAAAACTGTCTTCAATTAACTCCCAAAACTATCTTCAATTATCTATCTTCAAAACCTGTCTGGTCTCGGCTAAGACATCTTTTACTTCACAAACACGAGAGAATCTGCAGATGCTGGAAATCCAAAGTAACACACACAAAATGCTGGAGGAACTCATCAGGCCAGGCAGTATCTATGGAAAAGTCAACAATTTAGGCCAAGATCCTTCTTCAGGACAAACCCTTCTATAACATTGAATATTAAATGGCAGTAAGTCACAAGGCCCTCAAGCATGAGCAACCCTTGTGTTTGAAGTGTGTTTGATATGCCTTCAAGATCTATTTACCTGCATTACTGATTCCATTACATCTTTGCCTAACAAAATTCTACGCCAGGTTTTGAGGTTGACAAAAACGCAACTTCAATATCCAGTTGAAAAAGAAATGAATTCCGCACTTCAGGATTTACAAATTTAAGTCTGCCACAAGACCACAAAATCAAGGTTGTCACTTCATGCACAGTAGCGTAACAATTATTACAACACTTCACAACATCTGCTGTAGGATCAGGGTTCAATTCCCGCCACCGTCTATAAAAAGAGTTGTATATTCCCTCCGTGATCATGTGGCTTTCCTCTGGGCGCTCCAGTTCCCTCCCGCTTTCCAAAGACATACGATTAGGTTTAGGGTTAGTGAGTTGTGGGCATGCTCTGTTGATGCCAAAAGCATGGCCACACTTGTGGGCTAGCCCGCACAATCCTTCCTAATTTGATTTGATGCAAACTGCATGTTTCGAACCACATGTGACAAAGAAAACTAATCTTCATCTTAAAAAAGTTTTCACGCTTTAACCACAGAGAACCCTATACTTTCAAACCTCATAGTAATCTTTCCAAATTATGCATTTAATTGGAGCAGTACAGGCAGTCATTTATAGTTATATACCTTTCACTGGTGAATGAAGTATACTTGAATTAATTTTCAGTCTGAACTGTTAGCGCTCTCTTCATTTTAAGTGACAGGCGTCAAACTGTTTGTACAAAGGTCTGGTTTGAAGTAACCAGAATGGAGACAAATATTTTGACTTTCTTTCTCGGCGTTCCCCTGAAGGTTTGTAGTGGAGAATATAACACTTTCCATTATTTTACACATGTCAAATGTGAGCTTTCTTATGTTATGTGTAACAGCTGCTGAGAGATGTTTCACCTTCTCAGTCTTCAGTGACATGCTGCGGAGCCATAAGGATTGTACAACACACTACGCTGATAACCAGGCTCCCACCTAACACCCCACACTAATCCCACTTTCTCTCCTCCTGCACTCCCATCAACTTCCACCAGATTCACCACTCAAATTAACAGTGTCCGGTTAACCTGCTAACTCTGCCGTGGAAGGCTCAAGCCCAGCTGTGAAAGGAGGGGGCTAGCAACCCCATCCTGTAAAAGCCCAGACCTATTGAAACACCGACAGATGCTCCAAGGACCTCATCCCTGGGAGAAGAAGGATCTTTCCCTAGAAGATATACCGGCCTAGGACAGAGGGCTCTGGCAGAGTATGCCTCCAGTAGTAAAAGTAATGACCAATTAACCTACCAACCAGTAGGTCTTCGGACTGTGGGCAGAAACTGGACTCCCCGAAGGAAACCCATAGGGAGAACGTACAAACTTCTTCCAGACAGCGGCTGGAATTGAACTCGGGCCACCTGTACGGTAAAGAGATGTGCTGACCACTATATTACTGTGCCGCCTTAATGTTCTAAGCACCCGCCTTCACAGATTGTGAGGTCACGGCTGCTTCATCACTCAGGCCTGAAGCAGACACAGAGCACAGCGGTGTTTGACACCATGCCTCCAATGATCCAGTTTTTACTCGGGCTTGAGGTGCTGTTGCCGAAATGGAGTATGCATGCTTGCCCCGTGAACGTATGGGCTTCTCCCGTGCTTTCCAATTCCCTCTCACAAGCCAATCACACGCTGCTAGGCTCATTAATGACCGCAAATGGCCCCTACTATAGGTAAGTGGAATGGGGGAAGAGTTAGTCATTCTTAATTCAAAGTTTTAACTAGTAAGAATCACTGGTGGGTAAAATCAGAGAGGAATCACACTAATGGGAATGGACTGAAAGCTGACATGAAGTCAATGGACTGAACAGTCCCCTGCTCTGACATATGAATATTTGAAGATTCCCAATGTCCATCATTAGGATGTGGCACGAGTACATAAATAAGAATCTTGCTTGCACACAAAGAGTTTAATATTAGAATCAGACAAGAAGACAGTGAGACGGGGAATAATCTCGAGACCTTTATTTTAATTGTCCCAGCCCCATTGGCAGAGGGAGAGGGTGTTGGGGTAAATTCAAATCAGGCCCTTTTTGTTTCTGAATTGCTGGGACAGATTGTGTCTCATGTTAATAACAATTAATTTAAATAAAAATATATAATTTCAAATGTTATGCTTTTGAGTAATAATAATCTTTAATGTACCATGTTTAAGAAAAACATAGCAGATGTAAGTTATGGTCACTGTTAGGAAAAGAAAATAATGGTTTACTTGGTCTTTGATCAAGCAATGTTCAGCAAGATCTAACAGTTACATAAAATTTTGCTTTTTTTTTTAAATTACAAGTTATATTACAAACTGCTCCCAGGAGGGCTGTGAAGAAAGTAGAGGGAGGAGGGGAAGAGAAAGTTTTTATTAAACAACAACACAAGAGATTCTGCAGATGCCGGAAATCCAGTGTGGCACACGCAGCATGCTGAGGGAACTCGGCAGGTCAGGCAGTATTCATGGAGAGGAACAAGGTCGATGTTTTGGGTCGAGACCCTTCATCGGGACTGGAAAAGAAGAGGGAAGAAGGCAGAATAAGAAGGTGGAGAGAGGGGAAGGAGTACAAGCTGGAAGGTGATAGGTTATGCCAGCTGAGGGGGAGGTAGGTGGGTGGGAAAGAAAGGGTTGAAGTGAGAAGCTGGGTGGGGATAGGTGGAAGAAGTAAAGGGCAGAAGAATAGGAGGGGACAGTGAACCATTTTTTGTTAATTAAACAGTAATATTTTCTTTTTATTTCACATTGTAGAATGATGTACAATATATTCAATAAGTGTTTGCCTAATCATTTGTCCAAACTGTTTAAAATTTGAACATTAAATGAGTAGGAAAGAGTAAAGGAAAATAGCAAGTTATGACATTTCACACGTTAATCTTTCAAAGTTCAAAGTTCAGAATTCGAAGTAAATTTATTACCAATGTCATTATATACTAAAACAACACACAACAAAAATGGACAAACAGCCAATCTGCAAAAGACTGCAAACTGTACAAAATAAATAAATAAACAAATAAACAAATATCAAGAACATGAGTTGCAGAGTTCTTGAAAGTGAGTCCATAGTTTGTGGAATCAGTTCAGTATTGGGGTGAGTGAAGCTGAGCAAATTTCTCCCCTCTGGATCAAGAACCTGACGGTTGAAGGGTAATAACTATTCCCGAACTGCTGGTCTGGGACCTGAGGCTCCTGGATCTCTTTTCTGACGGCAGCAGCAAGAAGAAGAGAGCAAGGCCGGGATGGTAGGGATCCCTAATGATGGGTGTTGCTTTCCTGCAACAGGCCATACTGAATAAAACCACAGCTTGACCTTTAAGTGGTGGTGTTGGCTAGCCGGTAGCTCCCTCGTTGAGTCAGTATGTCATGAGCTGAAATCCACCCTGGGACTCGAGGGATGATGGGTCACGTCACTATTAGCAGCATTGGATTTCAAATGCACATTAAACCATTTGGCTCTCACAAGAGGAGTAATAGCATTTTCTGCTCGAGTATTCAATGAAGATCATTAAAAGCAGATGATCTGGTCACTATCAGTATTGCTGGTTCACAGAACCTTAAGCACAATGGCTTACTTAATAAAATATATTTTATTATTTCTTATTTTATTATTGGTAATATTATTTTATGTGTTGTATGTACTGTGTCATACACTTTGGTCCAGAGGGATATGTTTTATTTGCTGGGATACATATGTATGGCTGAATGACAATGAACTTGAACTTGTAATTGTATTCTGTTACAACTCTTGAGTAAATGAGTGTGAAGAGTTCACAACCCAAAATGTTGATTGTCCTCCATTTTCCTCCACTGATGCTTAAAGTACAAAGTAAGTTTATTATCAAAGTATGCATGTTACCATATACTAGCTTAAGCTTCATTTTCTTGCAAACATTTACAGGAAAATAAAAAAATACAACAGAAATTACCAAAAACTAATAAAGTCTGACAAATAACCAATGTGCAAAAGAAGACAAATTGTTGAACTAAAAAGAATGATACAGAAAACATGAGTTGTAAACAACAATGGCCAAGAACTGGAAAGCCTACAAAAAATGTTGGATACAGCCTAGTCCGTCGTAGGCAAAGTCCTCCCCACCACTGAGCACTGCCGCAGGAAAGCAGCACCCACCATCATGGACCCCCAATATCCAGGCCATATTTTTCTCTTGCTGCTGCCATCGGGGAGGAGGTGTGGGAGCCTTCAGAGCCACACCTCCAGGTTCAGGAACAGTTACTATTCTTCAAACATCAGGCTCCTAAACCAACATGGATAACTTCATTCAAGGTCACACCTGCCGCTGACTGTAAGGAGTTTATCACCACTTCCTGTAACCATGTGGGTTTACTCCATTTGCTACAGTCCTCTTCCACAGTCCAAAGACATATTTGTTGGTAGATTAATTGGTCATTGTAAATTACCCCATGATTAGCTAGGGTTAAGTTGGGGGCTATTAAGTGGTGCTTGAAGGGCCAGAAAGGCCTATTTCACACTGTAACTCAATAAATAAATAAATCACTTCTCTGACCTCAACTCTGACTTGATTCCACAACCTATAGGTTCACTTTTAAGGACTCCACAACTCATGCTCTCATTGTTATACGTTCATTTCTTATTTTGTAATTGCACAGATTGTCTTCTTTTGCTCATTGGTCGTTTGTCAATCTTTGCGCGTAGTTTCTCATTGATTCTGTGTCCTACTGTGCTTGGAAGAAAATGAATCGCAGAATAGTATACAGGGTGATATAGTATGTATTTTTATTATACATTTTCTCTTAACTTTAAAATTCAGCTTTTTTGTGCACGCTGCAGATTTCCAGCAGCTGCAATCACCTGTATATGTTATTATCATCATTAGTCTCATATTTGTACAAATGTACTTGTAACCAAAATCACTACAGGGTTTGGCACATTGTACCTGCAGTTCTACTCAGTAGTGTTTCATTGGTAACGAAGAACTGATGGTGAAACAGGTACCGTATACAGTAAATATAACCAAATAACAATTACAGCAAGGAAACAGGCCATCTCGGCCCTTCTAGTCCATGCCGAACGCTTACTCTCACCTAGTCCCACCGACCTGCACTCAGCCCTTAACGCTCCATTCCTTTTCTGTCCATATACCTATCCAATTTTACTTTAAATGACAATATCGAACCTGCCTCTACCACTTCTACTGGAAGCTCGTTCCACACAGCTACCACTCTCTGAGTAAAGAAGTTCCCCCTTGTGTTACCCCTAAACTTTTGCCCCCTAACTCTCAACTCATGTCCTCTTGTTTGAATCTCCCCTACTCTCAATGGAAAAAGCCTATCCACATCAACTCTATCTGTCCCCCTCATAATTTTAAATACCTCTATCAAGTCCCCCCTCAACCTTCTACGCTCCAAAGAATAAAGACCTAACTTGTTCAACCTTTCTCTGTAACTTAGGTGCTGAAACCCAGGTAACATTCTAGTAAATCTCCTCTGTACTCTCTCTATTTTGTTGACATCTTTCCTATAATTCGGTGACCAGAACTGGACGCAATACTCCAAATTTGGCCTCACCAGTGCCTTGTACAATTTTAACATTACATCCAAACTCCTATACTCAATGCTCTGATTTATAAAGGCCAGCATACCAAAAGCTTGCTTCACCACCTTATCCACATGAGATTCCACCTTCAGGGAACTATGCACCATTATTCCTAGATCACTCTGTTCTACTGCATTCCTCAATGCCCTACCATTTACCATGTATGTCTTATACTTGATCTACCAAAATGTAGCACCTCACACTTATGAGCATTAAACTCCATCTGCCATCATTCAGCCCACTCATCTAATTGGCCTAAATCTTGCTGCAAGCTTTGAATACCTACTTCATTATCCACAACACCACCTATCTTAGTATCATCTACATACTTACTAATCCAATTTACCACCCCATCATCCAGATCATTAATATATATGACAAACAACATTGGACCCAGTACAGATCCCTGAGGCACACCACTAGTCACCGGCCTCCAACTTGACAAACAGTTATCCAGCACTACTCTCTGGCATCTCCCATCTAGCCACTGTTGAATCCATTTTACTACTTCAATATTAATACCTAACGATTGAACCTTCCTAACTAACCTTCCATGTGGAACCTTGTCAAAGGCCTTACTGAAGTCCATATAGACAACATCCACTGCTTTACCCCAGTCAACTTTCCTAGTAATCTCTTCAAAAAATTCAATAAGATTTGTCAAACATGACCTTCCACACACAAATCCATGTTGACTGTTTCTAATCAGACCCTGTCTATCCAGATAATTTCATATACCATCTCTAAGAATACTTTCCATTAATTTATCCACCACTGATGTCAAATTTACAGGCCTATAATTGCTCTTAGAACCCTTTTTAAACAATGGAACAACATGAGCATTACGCCAATCCTCTAGCACCATCCCCATTTCTAATGATATTTGAAATATTCCTGTCAGAGTCCCTACTATTTCAACACTAACTTCCCTCAATGTCCTAAGGAATATCCTGCCAGGACCCAGAGATTTATCCACTTCTGTATTCCTGAAAAGCGCCATTTCCTCCTCTTTAATCATCATAGTTTCCATAACTTCCCTATTTGTTTCCCTTACCTTACCCAATTCAATATCCTTCTCCTTAGTGAATACCGAAGAAAAGAAATTGTTCAAAATCTCCCCATCTCTTTTGGCTCCACACGTAGCCGTCCACTCTGATTCTCTAAGGAACCATAGAACATTACAGCACAGTGCAGGCCCTTTGCCTCCAGGTTTGATGGCGAGGTTGGGGTTAGTGCGAAGAGAGTGGAGGGCAGTGCGTTCAGAGGGAGTGAGGTTAGAATAGGAGAGAGGGGTGGTGAAGTTGAGACGGTTGATGTCTCGGCGACAGTTAGAGATGAAAAGGTCAAGAGCAGGTAGAAGGCCCGATGGGGGTGTCCAGGAGGAGGAGGAGCGTAGAAGCCGGGAGAATGGATCATCACTGGGGGAGGGGGGGAATCCTTGTTGAAGTAATAGGCTCGGAGATGTAGGCGGCGGAAGAAGAGTTCAGCATCATGGCAGGCATGGAACTCACTGAGGTGGGGGTGAAGGGGGACAAAAGTGAGGCCTTTACTGAGGACAGAGCATTCTACCTCAGATAGGGGAAGGTCAGGGGGGGGATCCCTCCTATCCCTCATCCTAAAGGGGGGAGGGGAGGGGATAAGCATGAAAGAACTGTAAAGAAGCAGAAAGTTGAGATTGGAGAGAGGCAAAGAGTGACCTGGGACAGGGGAAGGGGGAGGGGGAGGGAATTACTGGAAATTGGAGAATTCAATGTTCATACCACCAGGCTGGAGGCTACCCAGATGGTAGATGAAGTGTTGCTCCTCCAACCTGAGTTTGGCCTCATCATGGCAGTAGAGGAGGCCATGTATGGACATATCTAGATGGGAATGAGAGGCAGAGTTGAAGTGGGTGGCAACCGGGAGGTCCTGTCTATTGTGACGGACGGAGCAGAGGTGCTCGACGAAGCAGTCCCCCAATCTGCGTCGGGTCTCGCCGATGTAGAGGAGGCCGCACCGAGAGCACCGGATGCAATAGACAACTCCAGCAGACTCGCAGGGGAAGTGTTGCCTCACCTGGAAGGACTGTCTGGGGCCCGGAATGGTGGTAAGGGGGGAGGTGTAGGGACAGGTGTAGCATTTGCGCTTGCAGGGATAAGTGCCGGATGGGAGTTCTGTGGGGAGGGACGTGTGGACCAGGTAGTCGCGGAGGGAACGATCCCTACAAAAAGCTGAGATGAGCTCAACGCCTTTATACGCACATTAAAAAGAGAATAAAACTATGTCTGTGCAAATGCATGCAGCAACTGGTGACTTTCTGATCTCTATCTTGGAACCTGATGTCAAAACGTCTTTTGAGAGGATGAACCCTGGCAAGGCCCTGGTAGTGTACCTGGTAGGGCACTGAAGACCTGTGCCAGCAAGCTAGTGGGAGGGTTCAGGGACATCTTCAATCTCTCACTGCCACAGTGGGAGGTTCCCACCTGCTTCAAAAGGGCGACAACCATACCAGTGCCCAAGAAGAGCAGGGTGAGCTGCCTCAGCGACTATCACCCAGTTGCACTCGCTCCAACTGTGATGAAGCAATTTGAGACTCTGGTCATGGCCAGAATCAACTCCTGCCTACTGAGATCTTGAGATCTTGGCAATCTGCATTGCCACAATAGGTCTACGGTGGATGCAATCTCAGTGGCTCTTCATGCGGCCTTGGATCACCTGGATATTAGCAACGCCTATGGCAGGCTGTTGTCTGTTGATTACAGCTCTGCTTTCAACACCATCATACTTTTAGTACTAATCAACAAGCTTCAAAACCTGGCTTCTATACCTCCCTCTGCAACTGGATCTTTCCCTTCCTCATCAGCAGACGACAGTCTGTGCAGATTGGAAATAACATCTCCTCCTCGCTGACGATCAACACTGGTGCACCTCAGGGGTGTGTGCTTAGCCCACTGCTCTACCCTCTCTACACCCATGACTGTGTGGCCAGGCACAGCTCAAATGCCATCTACAACTTTGCCGATGACACTGCTATTGTTGGCAGAATTTCAGTTGGTGACAAGGAGGCTTGCAGGCGTGAGGTAGATCAGCTGGTTGAGCGGTGTCACAACAACAACCTTGAACTCAATGTCAGTAAGACCAAGGAATCAATTGTGGACTTCAAGTTGGTGAAGCTGAAGGAACACACACACACCAGCTGTCATCGAGGGACCATCAGTGGAAAGGGTGAGCAGTTTCTACTTTCTGGGTGTCAACATCTCTGGACATCTATCCCAGGTTTAATATTGATGCAATCACTAAGGAGGCTACGTTTCATCGGGAGCAGCTTCTACACCTCCACCATCAGATTTTTGAATGGATAATGAAGCCATGTACACTAACTCATTTTTAAATCTCTCTTTGCACTAATGGTTCAATTTTATTTTTAAAATACATTTCTTATTGTCATTTATAATTTTATTAATATGTGTTGCAATGCACTGCTGCCATAAAACAACAAATTTCATGACATATGCAAGTGTGATTAATCCTGATTCTGATTCTGATTCTAATTCAGATACTGTTTTGATCAGAGGGATTTTTCCTCTCCCTATAGATTCAACACTTTACAGATGGCAGCTGAACTGTTCCGAGCTCCCTTCACTCTCTGTGCGTTTTATGTTTAATCACATTTAAAATGGTTGTTACTAATAATCAGGGAGTCTTTAAATGCACATGTGCTAAATCCTTTTGCTCGTTTATCAACATAAGGCTGCTGATCCCTCCTCACTCTCAGAAATGGATAGGCTTACATTGGTCTGTAAGCACTTGCCATATGCAAAGAACACTGACATCGATACCACCATAAAGGAACACTTATTTGGGAAAATGGGAGGAAGCAGTACATAGAGCATTTGTAGTAACTCTGAGCAAGTGGTAATGTGCATTCCAGGATGTTGGTTACATCTGGTGTGCTACATAGGCAAGTGTTTTCAGCTGGGAACTTGGATTGAGCACATCTTTCTTCATTTGCTAGGCAGCCGTAATTGGAACAAGATTAATTGTTTATCATTTATCCTTGAGCAACTCCTTTTTACAAAGCCTTGTCCTGGGAAGCCAATATAATTAATCAGATAAAACTTTGGTTTTGCTCAGTTGTTTTGTTTGCTGAGAGGATTGATTTGCTGTTTCCGTGCGTAAATGTGTGGAATCATGGAATGTGATCCTCTGCATTCCAAGGACAGCAGATGTCATAAAATTCCAGTGTAATAAATGTAGTTTGATATTTTCTTCAGTAACTGTGAAGACCTCCAGTTCCTAAGTGATCTATCAGGTCAATCAGCCTTTATCATCTCACCCTGTTAGAGTCAGACACCACAGAAGCAGGACCTTTGGTCCGAATAGTCCACACCAAGCAAGATACCCGTCTCAACTAGTCCCATTTGTCTGCATTTCAGAATCATAGTCAGATTTATCATCATTGACATATATCATAAACTTTGTTGTTTCACAGTGGAAAACGGTGCAATACATTACAAATACTCTACATCACAATTCATCTCATTCATTACGTGCCATGTCGTATGACGTGGGCAATCATGGTCTTGATCATGACTGCTCTAGGCAAATTTTTCTACAGAAGTGATTTGCCATTGCCTTCTTCTGGGCAGTATCCTTACAAGACGGGTGACCCCCTAGCCCAGGGCTGGGCAAACTTTTTGACTTGTGGGCCACAAAGGGACCAGGAGCAGATGGACGGAGTGTTTTGGTAATACACCTCATAAGAGAAAATAAAATATCATGGGATATGTAGAAAACATGTGCTTTAATTTCAATTGAAAATGAACAAATGCATTACAACAAAATATCTGTCTTTGAAGTCCCATGGTATTTAGCTATTTATTGAAGTGACTTTTAAAACACTGAAAATTAAATGAATAAAATACAGCTTTTTTTAATAGTAACAGTTATTATTTTAAAGCACTGAAAATTCTGCTATCCTTCAAGATATTATCATCATCACTCTCCTCTTGACTGTCTTTATTTCAAAAACGGTAGGAGATGCAGGTCTACTTGTCCTGCTCCTTCTTATTCAATTGTCCCCTGTGCCAAAACTCAACAACGACCAGCACAAAGACAGAACAGTGACAGCACGCCAGTATGCGGAGCGCGTTATTTGATATGGAGCGCATTTTTTATTTTGAGAACGTACGTGCACCTGTGCACTACTCATGTCCATCACTTAACAGAAATGACATGTAACATGTAAGGCTTATTGAAAAAAATATTTTCAAATGCATTTTTTACATAACACAATGAAGAAACTTATTTTTTTAATTTCAGTGGGAACAGTGTTGTTGGTCTCCCTTTTTAGCCAGCGCATCAAAGTCTGGATTTACTTTTGTTGTGGCGATTCTCAAGATGGATCTGAGGTGTTGGTCAGTTAACTTGGATCTGTGGCTGGCTTTGTTGATGTTCATGATGCTGAACGCCTGTTCACACAAATAAGTCGAGCCAAACAAAGAGTAAAGCGCAAATGTGGAGTAATACGCTGCAACTCAACAAAGGTCAATGTGTAGCGGTGTGCTACGTGCAGCGCTAAAATTACGACATGGAGTTGGTAACTGCAGTCGAAGAAAAAAACTTTATTCGAAATCCCCAGCCTCACTTTTAAGCCTCCCTCAACCTGCCCCCCGTGGCGCAGAGGCTCCAAAGCTCTGTGCTCACAAATCCCTGCAGGCTATCTCCCTTAGCTGGAACGCTGGCTAATTGTGAGCCGGTTCGGATGTGCCAGGAGATGGGTCGCCACAAATGTATATAGAGTGCGTTATCTATTGGGAAAACGCCAGAATTGCGGGGAAAAACGTTAACAAGGTTTATTAATATAATTTCATCAAGTTCTGCGGGCCGGATTAAAAAGCTTAACGGGCCGCATATGGCCCGTGGGCCGTAGTTTGCCCATGCCTGCCCTAGCCATACATTTCAGAGATTGTCCATCTGGTGTCAGTGGTCACATAACCAGGACTTGTGATGTGCACCAACTGCCCATACGACCATCCACGACCTGCTCCCATGGCTTCATATGATCATGATTTTGAGGGGGGGGGGGCGCTTCACGTGATCAGAGGGCTAAGCAGGTGAGATAAGGGTGAGGTAAGGGTGACCTGCACCTTCTTTAGTAGAGACGTATCTCCAACCCTCCACCCACAAAATTACAATAAGAAATATATATATAGAATTGAATACTTGGTGCACAACGAGAGAAAAAAATAATAAGGTAGTGTACGCGGGTCCATTTTTCATTCAGAAATAGGATGGCAGAGGGGAAGAAGCCGCTCCTAAAACTTTGAGTGTGTGTCCTCAGACTCCTGTACGTCCTTTCTGAAGGCAGCAATGAGAAGCAAAGTTGTTGCTAGGTGACGGAGATCCCTAATGATGGATGCCACCTTTTTTGAGGTATTTTCTTTTGAAGATACCCTCGATGGTAGGGTGGCTCGTACCGATGACAGAACCCTCTACAACTTCTTCCAGTCCTGTGCACTGGCCTCTCCATACCAGACAGTTGGAATGCTCTCCATGGTCTATCTCTAGAGATTAGCTTCTTTGATAACACAATAAATCTCCTCAAATTTAAATTTAGCCATCAAATATAGTCCTTTCCTGACAATGTCCTTCACTCTGTTCTTTTGTTCTTCATGTTTTTCCAAATATCCATTGCTCATGTCTTTGTACCTGTCTGATTGTCTTTTAAGTGTTATTAATATTTCAGTATTTTGCAAAAGCCTTAGGCACATATATACAGCAAGGGTGCCTGAGACTTTTGCACAGTACTGCAGTAATTTTATGTATTGTACTTTATCATTGCCAATAAAGAAACAAATTTTGTGACAGGTGTGAGTGATGATAAACTTGATTCTCATATGGGTCTCTATTCAGCACTGAGAGTGGGAAGAAGCAGGGAGGGCAGTATTGTGGTTGGAAAGGTGGGGAGGGGAGGGAGCAGGAAGCACCAGACAGACATTCTGTAATGATGAATAAACCAATTGTTTTGAATCAAGTGACCTTGCCTTGTGTCTCAGGGCTGGGTGTGTCTGCACCCGCACCACCCATTGCCCGTGGAACTTCTCTCTGTCACCTGTCCCACACCCCTCCCATGGCACTCCGCCCTCACCGTAGAAACATAGAGACATAGAAAATAGGTGAGGGAGTAGGCCATTCAGCCCACCATTCCCAACATCCTTTGCTTCTGCCAGATTTACAAACTCACTCTCCACTTCATATTGACAAAAATGTTACTGTATAAAAGTCTTAGGTACCCTTGCAACATTTCTGTTCCTAAGGCTTGCACGGTCCTGTACCTCCCTCATCCATTGCCCATGGCAGCTCATTCCATACACTGACCACCCTCTGGGTGAAGACATTGCCCCATTTAGTTTCTTATCTATGCCCCTCATGATTTTATCCACCACTGTAAGATCACCTCCCGTTCTTCTACACTCCAGTTAATAAAGTCCCAGCATGTTCAACCTCTCTCCGTAATACCCTTAAGTCTCAGCAAACCTCCTCTGCTGTTCCTTTCCTATGATGATTGAAACTAAACATAATATTCAAAATGTGGACTCATAACATCCCAACTTCTATACTCAATGTCCTGACTGATAAAGGCACCCAGTGCCCCTGCACCTACTAACATTACTTATGTATAGTATCTCATAGAGTTTTGAATTGACCCAAATTGAAAAATAACATATAGAGAGGAGACTATTCATTCTGGTCATCTCATTATCAGAAGATCTGGAAAGAGTGCAGAGGAGATTTACCAGAATGCTACTTGGATTAGAGAGCATGTTTTATGATAGAAGTTTGAATAAACTCGTGCTTTTCTCTTTGAAGCATCGGAGGATGAGAGAAGACTTGATAGAGCTATACAAGGTAATATGAGACATTGATAGAGCTGGTGCCTTTTTCTCAGCTAATACGAGAGAGAATGTGATTGGAGAAAACTACAGGGCAGTGTCAGTGTGTTATTTTTTTACACTGAGAGTGTTGGGTACATAGAGGGGGTGGTGGTAGAGGGCAGAGGTAGGTACATTAGGAATATTTAAGAGACTCAGAGAAACACACATGGATAAAAGAAAAATTGAAGGCAATGTAAGGGGAAAGGTTAGATTGATCTTGGAGTAGGTTGAAAGGTCAGCACATGATGGACCAAAGGGCCTGTACTGTGCTGTAATGTGCTACGTTCTATGTTCTTTTCCTTGGACACTGCTCCTTCACATGGACTGCCACCACTATTAAGGAAACTCGACTCTTTATTAAGGTCCAGCCAATGTCTCTGCATCTATTAACTTAACTGAATGAATAACTTAAATAAAAAGTGAACATTAGACAGTAAACTTCAAAGCAGATGAAAAGTATAGCAGGATTTCCCACTGAGGAAAAGCAGGTTAGCCTCGTCGGGTATTGGGAGTATACTGAACAGCAATGGGTTGATGTTATTAATTCACGCTGTAAGGAGAGGTTTAGTTACCAAGATGCACACTCTATGAGTTTCCAGCGATTCGGGTGAAAGTCCAGATTCATGGATCAAAACACCAGAATTCAAAACTTAGATTTAATTCTCCAGTTTCTTATAGTTCTTACGCTTTGGCTCAGATACATTCAGTGACAACTTAATTAGATCCCTCCAGTGCCTAACAAAGTAGCCAGTGAGTGTGGTCTTCTGCTGCTGTAGCCCATCCCCTTCAAGACTCAACCTGTTGTGCATTCAGAAATGCTCTTTTGCACACCGCTGTTGTAACTCGTGGTTACTTGTGTTCCTGTCAGTTTGAAACAGTCTGGCCATTCTCTCTGACCTCGCCCATTAACAAGACATTTTCACCCACAGAACTGCTTCTCACCAGGTGGTTTATTTGTTTTCCACCATTCTCTGTAAACCATAGGGAATGTTGTGCATGAAAACCCCAGAAAATCAGCAGTTTCTTAGATACTCAAACCACCCCATCTGGCACCAACAATCATTCCACGCTCAAAGTCACTTAGATCACTTTTCTTTACCATTGTGACATTTGATATGAACAGCTAATGAACCTCTTGACCATGCCTGTATGTGCTTATGCATTGAGATGCTGCCACATGATTGGCTGATAAGTTATTTGCTCTAAGAATAGGCTGTACAGGCATACCTAATAAAGTGGCCACTGAGTGTTGAACAGGATTACTTTTGTAAGGGGTTTCTTCTTTTATGTTACTGAGTATGTAATCAAAATGGCTTCTTTCAGATTCAGATTCAGTTTATTGTCATTTAGAAACCACAAATGCAATGCAGTTAAAAATGAGACAACGTTCCTCCAGAATGATATGACAAAAGCATATGACAAAACAGACTACACCAGAAAATCCACATAACGTTTGGCAATCCCCAGTCCAGAGTCCGGAGAGGCTGCTGCGTATTTATATCGCGCTACCATCTTAGTGCAATCCCTGGAAAGGCGCTTCAAATCCACCAGACAAAACAAGACCAAAAACTAAAGCTACAAGACCTGCACAAAACCACATAGTTACAACATATAGTTACAACAGTGCAAACAATAGCATAATTGATAAAAAAAACAGACTATGGGCACAGTAAAAATAGTCCAAAGATGTTAAAGGACTATAAGTTCAAAAGAAATCACCACACAGTTTCCACAAGTCCCCAGGGTCCCTATAGCCTCGTCATCCCACGCATGCGGCAGAAGGGAATACCCCCACTATGGACTTCCATGGCGCCACTGGACTCAGCCTTTCAGATGCAGCACACAGTGAAAGCGCCCTGACCACAGCAGATGCTGAGTCAGTCGAACCTCTGAGTCGACGACCATCCCCTCCGGCACAGCTTCTCAGAGCACCAGCCTCTGCCGAGCGTATTAAGATGGCCTTGCCAACAGCCATCGGCAATGCAACCCCGAGGACTGGGGGCCTGTTCTTCCAAGCAGAGTCCCGGACCTCACAGCAGCAGCAGCAATGAAGAAGGTCTTCCTGGAGATTTCCCAATGTTCCTCCATGCTCCCATGTCCGTTTTCAATCGATTATGATTGTGCACAGCACCCCACTTCACAAATAACAGATAATCAGCTCCGGAGTGGCCGCTGCAAGCTGCGTCGTGCCGCCATCTTGGAAATGGTAAAAATGTTTGTTTGTTAAAAGTAAAAATGCTTCTTTGTTATGCTAACTGGTGAGAGATTGCTTTCTCTCGCAGCTTGCTTGGGTTATAATTACTGATAATGAGAATTGTATTTGTTTTTTAACCAATTGGGATAGAGGTTATTCTTTCTTGTGGGTCTGTAAGCTAGTGTTGGGCGGACTTTGGGGGAGACGGCGCGAGGGGGTGAGTGAGAGAAGACGTGATGTTGTAAGCTCGGCGATGGAACGGACCCTGAGAGGGGGTCCCAGGCCCATGGTTTTTGGCAAGGAGAGGAGACGAGGACAGATTCGTGTGGAGCGTCTGGTTGACCACTGTTGTTAACTGAGCTTCAACGGTTGTGCACAAAGTGATTGAACTTTGATAAGTTTGGTGCCTTTTACTTTTCCTTTTATATTGTATCTCTATTAAGTACATAGTTCCAGTAAGATCTATAAAGTGTAATCATCTAATCGCATATGGTGTACTGTCTGTTATTGGGCTTGGTGGGGACATCACACAGTCTACACAAGCTGATTACCCAGTCTGGCGGGGCCGAAGGCTGCTCCCCTAGACGGACGCGAGCTGAGCAAGCCTGAGGCGAGCCAGGGAGCTACACTTTAACATAGGATGAGACCATTCAGCCCATTGGATCAGTACTTGCTCTTTAGAGAGAAATTCATCCTTACCCCAGAGCCATACACATCTTTTTTCCCTCAGAACTCAATCCAATTTTCTTTTAGAAACCAGCAATAATTTTGTTTCCATCAAATCCTACAAAAACTGAGTTCCAGATAATAACCACCCTTAACAATTAAAGAAAAGATTTCCTCACAGAATGTGTCCTCTGCCTGACACATCTTCAGGTTCCTGAAGCAACCGCTGATGTGAATAGTTTCTCTCTACTTACCCTACCCAAACCCATCATGATCGTGCAGATCCGGATGTATCCAGACATCTGGAGTCCAGCCCTCCATGCAATGCTTGAATGCCAGTGACATGCCAAGTAATGTACGGCAGCTGTGGATGTCAGGCTGTCCCAAGTCAGTGAGTCTTGGGATTGAGTTTGTGTGAGCAGGAGGCACGAGGGCCAGATGGTTGCCTTGAGTCCAAGCCTGGAGTTCAGCGTCCTGTTATCAGCTAGTCCGGGGATCGATACCAGAGAGCTAGGCCTGAAGGTCGACTGAAGCCTGGAGACTGGTGGGTGGAAACTGGAGACTGGAGGCCTGTCCTAGAGTTGGAGAGTCGTCTGTGTTTCTGGGTAGTTGAGAGTGAGGGAAGAGGCTTGTTTTACTCTTGCTGTGTTTTGCGTTGTTCTGCTGAGCATTATGGGCATGCTATGCTGGTGCCAGAATGTGTGGTGACATCTGCAGGCAGCCATCAGCACATCCTAATGCAAATGACACATTTCACCCTGATTCACCACTTCATAGTTTAGTTAACAGATCTGGGCTCAAAGTATAGACAAGACGGATGAACAGTGATAAAATTTATGTCAGCTCTTTCCCTGCTGAAAAAGAAGTGTGACTTGGCATTGTTGCAGTGTGAACTGAAGACTGGCAGGAACTGGACGGTTGTGTCATGGCATGTACAGGACAAATCAAGACAGTAGGGCCCAGGCCACGAGTGAGGAACAAGCCAATATTTGGCCATTGCTGGGGCAGACTCGAAGCAGCAGACCCAAGGCGAGACGAGGCAGATTTGAGGCAGCATAGCCCAGGCCTGAGAGGAAGGAACGGACAGAGGTTTGGCCAATTTAAGCAATGGGTCAGATTGAAAAGGTCAGTGTGTTGGGCTGGAGGCAAGGACATGCTGTGTTCAGCTCACAGTTCAGTGACATTTACTCGTCCCTGTGCTGAACTGAGGCTGTGGCCTGCATCTAATGGACTCCTGGACCAGCTGCAGTGATGACCGGCTTCCTGGCTGTGAACTCACTTTCATGAACTTCAGTTCTGAATATTATTTCCTTACTTTTTACTGTTTGTACAATTTTTTTTTGCACATGGGTGTTTGGCAGCCTTTTTTTAATGGGTTCTGTTGGGTTTATTTGTGTAAATTTGTGAAATGTGAGATCATATGTCATGAAGGTAGAGTTGACAGAGGTGTTGGGGATGTATGAAGTGTTTAAATGACTTATCATCAGAATCATATAATCTTGTAATACTTCCTTTTTGCCCCTTCAGCCTTGATACCTCAATAAGGAATCTTGTAACAAAAGATTCACATATTTCTATAGACATACCATCGAGAGCTTACTGACTGGCTGTTTCACTGCTGGTATAAAAGCTCCAATGCACAGGATAGCTGCAGAAAGTAGTACAGTTGTCCAGGTCCATCATGAGCACTCTCGAAGACATCTCTGAAAGGTCGTGCCTAAAGAAGCGGGCATCCATCATTAAGGACCCTTGCCCTTACACCTTCTTCTCATTAGTACCATCAGGGAGGAGGTACAGGAGCCAGGAAATGTCCACTCAACCTTCCAGGGTCAACTTCTTCTTGTCCTCCAGAATTACTGGAGTTCTAAGCAGTTTCTAAAGTGGGTTGCGTGGTCAGCACAACATTGTGGGCTGAAGAGCCTGTAATTGTGCTGTAGCTCGCTATGTCCTATGTACTCTAGAAACAGTCTAGAATTACCCTGCTGCGTAGCCCTCTATTCTTTCCAAGCTCTATGTACCTATCTAATAGCCTCTTAAAAGAACCTGTTGTATCTTGCTTCCACCACCGTTGCCGGCAGTGCATTCCACATTCTTCCCACCCTTGGTGTGAAAAACTTACCCCGACATCCCCTCGGTACCTGCTTCCAAGCACCTTAAAGCCATGGAATTGAATTCACAGATAGGTGAGCTCACATAATTTGGGAGGTCAGCCAAGTGAGGGGGTGGGGAATAAGTGGCTGGACATTGGGAAGTGTAGGAGATCAAAGAGAGGTCAGAAAATCTGCAGGTAACTGGGTGTCACAGGATAGATAAAGCTGGTGACTGAACAGGCATATAGAATTAGAATCAGTTTTAATTTCACCGTAATATACAGTGAAATCTCTTTTGCGGCATCAGTGCAATGCAATACATGATAACAGAGGGAAAAACACTGCTAATTGCAGTAAATATACGTACAGTATATATGTAAATAATATTTCCCATTTTGCGCTACTTATTTACCAACAGAATCAGCAAACTCATTCGTAAGGCCAGTGATGTTGTGGGGGTGGAACTGGACTCTCCGATGGTGGTGTCTGAAAAGAGGATGCTGTCCAAGTTGCATGCCATCTTGGACAATGACTCCCATCCACTCCATAATGTACCGGTTAGGCACAGGAGTACGTTCAGCCAGAGACTCATTCCACTGAGATGCAACACTGAGCGTCATAGGAAGTCATTCCTGCCTGTGGCCATCAAACTTCACAACTCCTCCCTCGGAGTGTCAGACACCCTGAGCCAATAGGCTGGTTCTGGACTTATTTCCACTTGACATGATTAAGTTATTATTATTTAATTATTTATGGCTTTATATTGCTACACTATTCTTGGTTGTTGCGACTGTAACGAAACCCAATTTCCCTCGGGATCAATAAAGTATGTTTGTTTGTCTGTCTGTCTAATGCAAAAAAAAAGGAAATAAAAAAGTGGTAAGGTAGTGTGCATGGGTTCAATGTCCATTCAGAAACTGGATGGCAGAGGGGAAGATGGTGTCTCTGAGTGTGTGCCTTCTAGCTCCTGCACCTCCTTTGTGATGGTAGAAATGAGAAGAGGGCATGTCCTATGTGGTGGGGATCCTTAATGATGGACGCTGCCTTTCTGAGGCATCACTCCTTGAAGTTGTCCTGGTACTACAGAGGGTAGTGCCCATGAATGGGCTTACTAATTCTACAACTCTGTGCAGTTTTCTATGATCCGGAGCAGTAGCCTTCCCACACCAGAAGGTGATGGTATATCTGTAGATATTTGCAAGTGTTTGTGATGACGTACAAAATCTGCTTAAACTCCTAGTGAAATATAGTTGCGGTCTTGCCTTCTGTACAGTTGGGTCCAAGTTATGGGCTTATTGTATTAACTGGGTCAGAAAATAACAGCAAGGAAACGATGCTGCAACTCACTTTGTCTCCATGAGTACCTGAGTTCTGTGAAATGCTGGCGAGACCACACCCAGACCATGCCTTTACAGTCCTTCTCGATGCACTAGCGGGTGGATGCGAGAGGGCTGGGAAGGGGTGGTGCAGAAACCTACAAGGACTCTGCCAGAGCTGCAGACTCTCAGCTGTGAGAAAATATCAGATGAATTGGAGAAGTTTTATTTGGAACAAAGGAGGTGGAAGAGGAATTTAAGCAATGGACACAGAATTATGAGTGGTTCATATAGAGTGTTGAGGAAAGCACAAAAATGCTGGAGGAACTCATCAGTTCAGGCAGCATCTATGGAGCAAAATTAAGACTCAATGTTTCAGGCTGAGGTCATTGATTGGGATATCCTGGGTCAAGCCCGAAATATTGACTCTTTATTCCTCTCCATAATAGGCTGCCTCAGCTGCTGCGTTCCTCCAGCATTTTGTGTGTATTACTCTGGATTTCCAACATCTGCATAATCTCTTATGTTTATGACAAGGAAGGGCATGTTTCTACCAACAAAGAAATAACAATCAGAGGGCCATACATCAAAACATAGGTTAGAAGATGGTTGAAGAGAAATCTTTTCAGCCAGAGATCTGGAAAGAATAACCTTCTCATTTGAAAAGTACCTGGTCAAGCATTTGACCTACTGTGACCTACAAAGGAATTGGGATATGTCATTCCAGTTCCCACGTAGGTTAGCTGGATGTGTTATCCCTGATGAGCACAGACATGAAGGGTTTATTGTGTGCCATGAATTACTTTGATTCCATTCTAAAATTGAATCTGCAAAAGGTCAATACTGAAATAGCCCTGGCTCAGATTAGGGATCTTAAAGCAAGCTCGCTGCTGATTCTACTGGGATTTAGTGTAGAGTGGGGAAGAAGCAACAGGAGCAAGCCTCCAAGTCCTCCAAGCGGCTTCAATTAGAATATATCTGATATCTTACTCAGTTCCCTTCTCCCATACAACAAAACATTGACCAATGCTATTTTGAAAACAATGTCTATCCCATACTAGGGAATCTCATCCGAGTGCCATGCAATTAAAAAGCATTTCCTAATTTTGTCCATAAATAGTTGAGTTCTAATTTTAGGATTATGGAGCCTATGTTCATGGCTTGCCACTCACATGATACTCACCGTCCCCTTACCCCCACTTCTGCCCCAATCGCCAAACACCAAGGTTTAATGTGCATCTAACTTTCTAATCCTAACGTTTTACAGAACAGTAAAAACAAATGATTGTTGCAAATGTAATAGTTCATTGGAATCTGGGATTATTTAAACAGGGCAGCAAGTCAGAATGTTTATATGACACCAGTTGTAAAGCCATTGCTAGTATTTACACTCAATGGCCACTTTATTAGATACAGGAGATACCTAATAAAATGGCCAATTAGTGTATTTCTGAATATCTGTGGTCTTCTGCTGCTGGTGCCCATTCACATCTAGGTTAAATGTGTTGTGCATTTGGAGATGCTCTTCTGTGCACCACTGTTGTAATGCATGATTATTTGAGTTACTGAACTTCCTGTCAGCTTGAAGCAGTCTGGCCATTCTCCTCTGACCTTTCTCATTAACAAGGCATTTTTGCCCATGGAGTGACCACTCACTGTATTTATTTTTGTTTTTGCACCTTTCTCTGTAAACTCTAGAGACTGTTGTGCATGAAAATCCCAGGAGATCAGCATTTTCTGAGATACTCAAACCACCCCATCTGGCACCAACAATCATTCCATGGTCAAAGTCACATAGGTCACATTTCCTCCCTATTCTGATGTTTGATCTGAACAAATGAACCTCTTGACCATGTCTGCATGATTTTATGCATTGAGGGGCTGCTACATAATTAGCTATTAGATATTTGCATTAAAGAGAAGGTGTACCTAATAAAGTGGCCATTGGGTACAAATGACTGTAAAGCGCATTTGGGTGTCTCTGAGCAGTGCTGTGCAAAACCAGAAGGGGTTTCTTTCTCTCTTTAGGTAAAAGTCCATAAGACTGTAAGACATAGGCGTAGAATTAGGTCTTTTGGCCCTTTGAGACTGCTCCACAACTCCAACATGGTCATTTTATTATCCTTCTCAACCCAATTCTCCTGCCTTTTCCACATAATTTTTGATGTCCTTATTAATCAAGAATTTATCAACCTCTGCTTTAAACTTCCCTAATGACAGTCATCTCCGCAAATGATTCACCACCACCGGCAAAAGAAATTCCTCATCATCTCTGTTCTAAATGGACGTCTGTCCCTCTAATATTAGACTGTGCCCTCTGGTCTTAGACTCCCCCACTGCAGGAAACATTCTCTCCATGTCCACCCTATCTAGGCCTTTCTATATTCGAAAGGTTTCAATAAGATGTCCCCTCATTTGTCTCATGTACAGGCCCAGAGCAACCAAACACTCCTCACAAGTTAACCCTTTCATTCCTGAGATAATTGGCGTGAACCTCCTCAGGACCTTTACCAATGTCAATATATCCCCTCTTAGATAAGAGGCCCAAAACTACTCACAGTACTCTAACTTTGCTGGAAGATCCGTGTTTAATTTTTGCTTACTCTTCCACTGAAGTCTTTGCCTCACTAAAGAAGTAACAGGACTAACACCTGATGAGGCATTGCCCCAATGCTACAGACAAGACTGAGAAGAATAATGCCCCTCATTGGTTCCCTATTCAATCGCCTCTATGCGCCTTGTTGGTTCCTTATTCAATTGCTGTGATCATGATGGGCTGAAAGGCCTCTTTCTGTCAATTAGAATGCTCCTCTCCAATGGGATAATCTTTCCCCTGATTGAAACAAATTATATCATTCCCTTGCTACACATGGTGGAGTGTCTAACGCCCCAGTGCCAAATGTGGGCCAGACTTGAAGCCGCCATCTGTCCAGCCCCTTGATTAATAGGAAACTCTTTACGTGACTGGATTTAATTGGATCCACTCACCAATTAATGGATTTAATTGATATTTTCCCAACAGCTCTCCGGCATTGTAAACCCATGTTGGAAACTGGGAAAACCACTCCTTACAACGGGTCACTGTTCCAATCCTCATAGCTCTGTTGTTCCGTCATATCATTAGACTTTCGGAAAGATTACCAGCCAACGGGAACTCACACCCCCACCCAACCAATGTTTTAGCTGAATAAATCTCTGCAGCATCAAAAGCATCCGCAGATTTTTTTGGCCACTGTATCAAGGAAAAACATTGCAGGCACACAACTCAAATATTTTTATACGTAGAGATTTATAAAGTCAACAGACTGCTGCCCAGCACTTAAAGCCTATTGAAGTGAAACTCGGCCAGCATTAAAGGGAGGTTTTGTAAAACATTTTTTTTTGCAATGTTTTTACATCCACACAGCAACTAAATTTAAAAAAATACAATACCGCAGTTCCAATTCCCAGGCTGGTGAAAGGAAAAGAAGTTCAGTAAAGACTGCTTAATGGAAATTACTCAAAGACCTTTTGATGTATGTTTGTCCAAATGCCTCCCAAACAAAGAGGTTAGAAGCAATTACTGCTCTAAATGTTAAATTGGAATGACCCCTGCTATATAATTTGTCCATATGAATGTAGTTTGCTGTTATGCAAATGGATTAGCACCCAGCCCTCGCCCCTATGGAACATGTAGGTTCCAAGAAATTTCTCTGTTTCCTTTCCATTAAGCACACACAATTAAAATAATTGCAGAGTTTTCAACCAACCCTACTCCAATGAAAGCAAGCTACATGTTTTAAAAAAAGACTTAGTCAGAAATGTGCATTTTCCTTTTGGAAAATAAAATCAATGGGTTTGGATTATTTTCGAGATACAGAATCCCAGCGTCCGTTAAGGAACTGTTGGTAATATTAAACACCTGGGGAGCTCTGGGAATTAGATGCCGCAACTTTTGTCCTTAGGCAGTCGTCCCTCAGTAGTCAGCTAAGTTCGTCTTTGTGATCCACTTCGGCATGGGTACATGTACACACGCAGACATACACAAAAACATCATTCTTAAGAGAAACACCTGTTTCTGAAGCTGACCCCAGCCAGTGCTCGGATGAAAGCAGGATTCAGTTGAGTGGAACAAGGCCAGATGCTGGGTTGCAGGTGTTTCCTATAGAGTCCCGTGCACTAGTGAGAGAGTCCCAGTGCAAGCAGCTAAGCATCGGAACACCCAGCATTTCAGCGCTGGATACAATTGGGGCCTTCGAATTACTGCTTTAGGCACATAAGTGCTGGGATTCTGAACATTTCATCAAATTAGCTGCTTTCTGTTTGAAGTTTGCCATCGTGCTCTGTTTCACTGCCAAATGACAGGGCAGGGGGAGAGGAGCTGTGTGCGTCATGCATTTGTTACAGGCTTTGAGTATTGTTAATGTCAAACGGGACTTCACGTTGGATTTACAGCCCAGAAGTTGGCCCTCCAGGCCTCAGTGCAACACCCCTCCACACTCATACAACACAGTGCTACAAAGAGCATTGTGTCGGAGCAAAGGGCACATAGTACAGAATAAAATGAGGAGAATTTTGCCCAGAAATTCATCTCAGAGAGTAAAAGAATGAGAGGAGATGCTATAGAGGTGTAAGCATTAAACAATAAGAGATTTCAGGTTCTGAATCATTTATTTATCACAATGTGATTTAATATACATTTTTTTGGGAGACCACAAGCCTTTGGTATATTTTTGTCATGAAGAGTTCACAAAATTGAAATAAAAACTATCATGGAAGATTGGCACTCTGTTTGAAAAGCTGTGCAATGTGTAAATAGAGAAACAGCTGGCATATTTGGTAGCGGTTTTCACAGGATACCTAAACATCATTGGCGGGCAATGACGTCACATTGAAGTGCACTGTCATATATCATAGTCAAAACTTCTTTACTGAGCTGGAAATCTTGATCATCCAGGCACTTAATTCTTCCACCAATGATGGCTGTGCCTTTTGTTGTCAAGGTCCAAGGTTCAGTCCAAGCATTGACCTTTCCCTCACCCACAAAGACGTCCACAAGTCTTTGCTCTTTGACGAAGTCTTTGATTATCTGCAATATATATGACTCAGTGTTAGTTTCTCTGGGTTTGATCATTTTCGCTCTCGTTCATCTGCAATCTCACAAAACATACGGATCAGGCCCATAGTGGGTAATGAAGGATTTTCTCACCAGAACTTTTGCACACCATCCATATTTGATTTGTTTGCTAAATTATGCTTTGAATTATGCAGGTGAATGAGAGGTGACCTGTATGAAATCACATGAATCCAAGATACATTCATAACTTTCCTCAGGGAAAGGCAACTAAAAACTAGAGGACATAGAGTTAATCTGAGAGAGGAGAGATTTAACCTGAGGAACGATTTCTTCGCTCAGAGGAGCATGTGTACATGGAATGAGCTGCCAGAGGAAATCATTGAGACATGTATGTTAACATTTAAAAGACCATTAGACCATAAAACAAAAGGAGCAAAATTAGCCCATTTTGCCCATTGAGTCTGCTCTGTAATTCCATCATGGCTCATTTATTATCCCTCTCAATGCTATTCTCCCTATAACCTTTGACACCCTGACTGATCAAAAGCCTATCAAATTCTGCTTTAAATATACCCAATGATTTGTGGCAATAAGTTCCACAGATTCACCACTCTCCAGCTAATGAAAACTGTGCTCATCTCTGTTTTAAAGGGACGTCCTTGTATTCTGAGGCTATGCATGCTGGTCCTAACCTCCTCACGATTGTAAATTTACTCTCTACATCCAGTCTATCTTGGCCTTGCAATATTCAATTGGATTCAGTGAGATCCCCCCCTTATTTTTCTAAACTCCTGCGAATACAGGCCCAGAGCCATCAAGTGCTCCTCAAAGCTTACAGGGAGAAGACAGGAGAATGAAGTTGAAGGGGATATTAAATCATCCATGAATGGCCTAATTCTGCTCCCATGTCTTATGGTACTGTAATCTTATGGTGGGGTTCTTTGATGATGGATGCTGCTTTCTTGTGGTGGGGCAGAGTGTAAATCATCTCAATACCACCATATACTATCTGGAGATTCATTTTCTTGCTGGCGTTCCCAGCAGAACAAAGGAATACAGTAGAGTCAATGAAAAGCTGTACCAACAATCAAGCAGTGTGCAAAAAAACAAAGTGTACAAATATTAAAAGTATTTGTAACTTGTTATTTCAATAGTGGGGAAGGCTTTTCCTCTGATGGGCTGGGCTGTATCCATCACTTTCTGCAGCCTTTTCCATTCCTAGATGTTGAAGTTTCCTTGCTGTGATGCAAACAGTTATGATACTCTCCACTTTGCATCCACTGAAGTTGGCGAAAGTTTTTGTTGAAATGTAGAATCTATCCCCCATACTACACAAGAATGGTATCTCAAAGAAACAAACACCTTACACATGGATACGTAGACCCGAAGGGGATTGTAGCAGGAATGGAGATACAGAGTTTAAATTGCTGAAATAGTATCCACACACCTGCAATTTTGATTTATGACAGCTGGTGGATTTAAACTGAAGAAATTAAACTCTTTAAATAACTTCATATAATGCTAATTACATTGTAAATACAAGCAGGTATTTACGCATCGATGCACATTTTATTCCATATCTGTACTGCAAACATTTTTTATATAATGCTTCATTCTGTTTTTTTGTTGCATGTAATAAAGTTGATCATTGATCCTTGATCCTTATTAAACCCAAGGATTAAAAATTGGTTTCAGTAACAGGGACCCTGAAGCTACTGATTTGCTATTTTAAAAAAAAGAAGCATCTGGTTCACTGATGGTCCGGCGCAGTTGTGCAGTGATTAGCGTAACATTTTTCATCACTAGCCTGTAAATTCAGGGTTTAATTCCCACCACTGTCTATAAAGAGTTCGTACTTCCTCCCTGTGGCCATGTGGCGTTCCTTCAGACACTCCTCTTTCCTCCAACGTTCCAAAGACATACGAGTTATAGTTAATAAGTTGTGGACACACTATGCTGGCACTAGTAGAATGGTCACAATTGTGAGCTGCTCACAGCAAACTATTGACTCAAACAATAATGCATTCCACTCTATGTTTTGATGTTTCGATGTACAAGTGACAAATAAAGCTAATCTCTGATATTCTTTAGGAAATAAAGTTTGCTAGTCTTACTTGCAACCTATATGTAACTCCAGACTCGACATTGTAGATTACCCTTCTCAGATCAGAGGCAATTCGGGATGAGTAATAAATGGTGGAATCACCATTCCCATCCTGTTAACAATGAAAAAACAAAGCCAGCTTCTTAATATGGAGTCTTAATCCAGCACAGAAATAGGCCCTTTGGCCCAAATGCTTTACACTGACCAAGGTCTGTTTTCCATTTGATCCATATCCCTATAAACTAGTCGTATCCATCTACTTACCCAGATGTCTCTTAACTGTTGTAACTGTATATTGAATTCCAAAGCCCTTTGTCAGAAATGGGAAAGAGAAGAATATTAACTCTGCTTCCCTTTCTTCAGATGCTGCTCGACCTGCTGGATGTTTCCAGCATTTTCTGCTTTTATTTGAGATTTCTGGCATCTGCAGTTTTTCTTTTATACTGTCATAGCCAAATTATTTCCTCATCCAAAAGCATGAATGGCCATACAGGCAGAGCTATCTAAGAGTGGCCAATTTCAGGAATGCTGAGCAATTGACCATCTTTAATTTGTGGACACTGGCAATGAACTTCGCTGCAAAAACATTGTCCAAACTATGAGTAGTAATTCGAGCACATACTCAAGCTGAACCTGAAAGCTCTTTCGCTCCCCAGAGCTTTGCCTTCACCGATTAAGCCCACCGGATAAAATACTGAATGACATTGCTTCTTTTAATAAGGCTGTCCATATAAAAATAACCGGCAAGAACTGTCAGTTCGAAAACAGCTAAGTGCCCCCGGCATACTTCAACTAAGCAACTTCTGGAAAATTAATGGGAGATGATATATTTATGTTCTACAAGTGATTTGAGAGCCACTGTACTATCTGAAAGACAGGTGAAAGACTAGCTTGAGTTTGTTTGAGATATGATCATTAAAAGTCAGCATTACATCTCATCTGCTTGCACTCTGTTACAGACCAGACATTGAATTTAACTATCCACTGTACTGTGCAGAAGTCTTAGGCACATATTTAAAGCTAGGGTGCTTAATACTTTTGCAGACTGTAATAATTTTATGTATTGCACTCTACTCGTCATAAAAAAATTCATGACATGTTGGTGATGATGAACCTGATTCTGATACACAGTAGGTCTCTATCGTGGACTGAGAGTGGGAAAGGGACAGGGAGAGGTGACTCAAGGTTGGGAAAAGGAGAAAGGAGAGGGGAAGGAGCAGGAAGTCATCAGAAAGACATTCCATAATGATCAATACACAAATTGTTTGAAATCTAATAACTTTGCCTGGTGTCTCAAGGTTGGGTGAGTCTGCACACACACCACTCTCCTGCCCCTGGTACTTCTTCTCTGTCTGCCCCACACCCATCCCACAATGCACCACCCTCACCATTCCCAACATCCTTTGCATCCTTTGCTTCTGGCAGATTTACAAACTTGTTGACAAGTACAGCACTGTGTAAAAGGCCTAGCTATGTACAAAATAAGTGCCTAAGACTTTTGCACAGTACTGTACATCCCTCAATTCCAAACTAAAAATTGCAGACAGTCCCCAGGCGACATTTTATTAATGGTGAAGTACAGAGAGAAAGGCATCGTTTTGCATCAAATCAGATCAACGAGGATTGTGCTGGGCAGCCCACAAGCACCTGTACACTTCCGGCGAGGACAACCCACAACTCATAAACCCAAACTGTACACCTTTGGAACGTGGAAGAAAACTGTGGCATCCCGAAGAAACTGGAGCACCCAGAGGAAACCCACACAGTCTCAGGGAGAACATAAAAACTCTTTACAGACAGTGGAGAGAGTCAAATCCCAATCTTACAGATGGCATCGCAAAGCCTTATGCTAACCATTACGCTACTTTGTTTTTTTATTAGCTAACAGATGTCTATAAGTTGATTTAGTCCACAAATCAGTGAATACATTAAAAACTCTATCAATATAGTGATCTTTCTGTTGCTACTATGATAGACTGGCTCTGTGGCCTGAAGTTAACGAATGACACAGAGCGAGATTGAACTGAACTATGCTGACCTGAATATACCCGGAGTGGTTCGATGACTTGTAATTTGGTCTTTTACGTTCTGTGTTTTTCCCTCTTTTTTTTACCATTGCGCAATTTCTTTTTTTTTTGTGTGCGTTGGTGGTTTGGTGTTTTTCATTGAACGGGTTCCACATTGTTTTCCTCTGTTTCATGGCTGTCTGTGGGAAGATGAATCTCAGGGCTGTAAATGACAAATGTATTTTGACAATAAATGTACTTTGACTGACATCAAGCACAGCTAAGAAACAACTACTAAAACAAATGAGAGACAGAGAGAGAGGGGAAACAAACCAAAAGCATAAGAGATTCTGCAGATGCTGGCAATCTTGAGCAATACACATAAATCACTGGAGGAACTCAGCAGTTCAGGCAGCATTTATGGATATTTTGGGCTGAGTCCATTCATTCGGACTCAGAGAGAGAGGAAATTAACTCTGCCATTCATATGAATGAATGTATGTACACAGATTGGACTTCTGAATTCACTATTATGGGAACTTGCTCTCATTGTCCACAAGTTAGGGTCCTTTATCTATGAAAGGTCTGCATGCTTTTTTTCATATAGCTAAGGGCTATAGGCTGGCTCAAAGCTCTTTACAATCAGTCAAGTACTTTTGAAGTGCTGCTGCTGTTGCAATGGAGGAAATGTAGAATCCAGTCTGTGCAGAACAAGATTCCTGAAGTGTAGCATGACAACAACATAAAGAAGCTGCATTTGTGTAGCTGAGTGAGAAAGTATTATTGACCAGGACACCATCATCACTCTTCATTGGATATTTTATATTCACCAGCGAGAGCAGAGAGGACCCCAGTATAAAAATCCCACAAGGATACACCACTGAACTAAGAGGCTAACTCATATTGTTATGCTCATTTCTCTGACACAGGATTTGAACCTAAATTTCTTGAGAGTAGAATCAAGGTGTTACCCACGTAGCCATAGGCATAATTGCCACAAGTCAAATTGGCCAGCAACTAAGACAGAAAAGAATCCAAAGTATTCTTCTTTCAGAATTAATATGCATTGAGACAACAACCCAGCAGAAAGGTCAGAAGCTCAATGTTTATGATAAGTGATTTGAATAAAGAGGGGAAAACCTATCAGACGTTGAAAAGGATCAAGAATGGGTGTGAAGAAGAGGTTTCCTATAGCGGGTCAGTCCAGGACCAGAAGGCAGAGCGTCAGAATAGGACATCTCTTTAGAACAGAGATGAGGAGGATTTTTTTTTTGCCAAATGGTGGTGAATCTGTGTAATTCATTTCCACAGACAGCTGTGGAGGCCACGTCATTGGGCCAGAGTATATTTAAAGCAGAGGTTAATGGATTCTTGATTATTAGTCAGAGCATCAAAGATTACGGACAGAAGGCAGGAGAATGGAGTTGAATGGGATAATAAATCAGCCGAGATTGAATGGCAGAGTAGACTTGATGGGCTGAATGGCCTAATTCTGCTCCTATGTCTAATGGTCTAATGGTCTTATAGTAACCTTGTGAATGTCTAACATTTCAGCTTGTGTTTTCTAACTTCATTTTACCTGCCTGAGTTGTTGCTTTGTAACTCACTGCTTGTGTTTTGAGGAACTCCTTTATATTTAACCCACCATTAAAACACATCTAGCTAATACATTGGAACTGATTTCAAATGGCATGTGCTGTCCTTGGACTAACTCGAATTACTTTGTCAAACGTTCATATAACTTCTTTCATATGAGGTGCACTTTGTAAGAATCAGACCTTAGGATCAGAATTAGGCTATTCAACCCATCAAGGCTATTCTGCCATTCATTCATGGCTGATTTATTCTCCCTTCCAACACCATTCTCCTGCCTTCACCCTTACTTTCCCCTGTAACTTTTGACACCCTTACTAACAAAAACTTCCAACCTCTGCTTTAAATATACCCATAGACTTGGACTCCACAGCCATATCTGGCAATGAATTCAACAGGCTTAAGAAATTCCTCTTCTTTTCTGTTCAAAAGGAATGTCCTTGTGTTCTGAGGATGTGCCCTCTGCTTCTAAAATCCAGCAAAGGAAATATGCTCTCTAACTAGGCCTTTCAATATTGATTATGTATCAATGAAATTCCCCCTCATTCTTCTAAACTCCAACGAGTACAGGCCCAGAGCCAGTTTTCATTCCCAAGATAATACTCTTAAATCTCCTATAGACCCTCTCCAATTCCAATACTTTCTTAGATAAGGGGCTGAAAACATAGAGACATTTGACGGCTCTGGGCCTGCACTCACTGGAGTTTAGAAGAACGGGGGGCGGGGGGGGGGGATGTTATTGAAACCTATCAAATATTGAAAAGCCTAAATAAAGTGGATGTGGAAAAGATGTTTCCCTATAGCAAGGGAGTGTAGGATCAAAGGGCATGGCCTCAGAATAGAGGGATGTCTTTTTAGAACAGTCTTGAAGAGGAATTTTTTTAACCAGAAGATGGTGAATCTGTGGAATTCATTGTCACGGACAGCTGTGGAGGCCGAGTCACTGGGTATATTTATAGCAGAGTTTGATAGGTTCTTGATTAGTAAGGGCATCAAAGGTTGCAGGGGAAATGCAGGAGAATAGGGTTGAGAAAGATAATAAATCAGCCATGATGAAATGGTAGAGCAGACTTGATGGCCTAATTATAATAATAAAGGATAATAATAAATAATAAGGGAGCGTAATTAGACTGAATGGCTTAGTTATGCTCCTTTGTCTTATCGTCTTATAGTCTTAAAACTGCTCACAATATTCCCAATGAGATCTGAACAATGTCTTGTAAAGCCTTAGGATTACATCCTTGCTTTTGTATTCCAGTCATCTTGAAATGAATGCTATCATTGCAATTGCCTTCCTTACTATTGACTCAAACTTCAGGCTAACCTTTAGGGAATCTTGCACTAGGACTCCCAAGTCTGTTGCATCTCTGATTTCTGAATTTGCTCCCTATTTAGAAAATAGTCTACATCTTTATTCCTTCTACCAAAGTACATGACCGTATATTTCCTACACCCTATTCCATCTGCTATTTCTTTAACTGTCCATGTAGAAGCCTACAGTGGTTATATGGCAACAAGTGAGAAAGGGGAAGACAAGGTTACTGAGACTTAAGGGTCTGAAAACACTGGAATCTATTGAAGGAAATCAATAGGTCAGAATCAGGTTTATTATCACTGTGAAATTTGTTATTTTGCGGCAGCAGTACAGTACAATTATAAAAAATATATAAATTACAAAAAGGTATGCCAAAAGGGAGCAAAAATAATGTTCATGAACCATTCAGAAATCTGATGGGTCAGGCAGCATTTGTGAGGAAAAGGAATTGTCAACGTTTCCAGTTGAAGGCCCCCCATCTTGAACCACTGCAGTCCCTGAGGGTGTGTGAATTCCACAATCTTATTAGAGAGAGATTTGGACCCAGCAGCAATGAAGAATAGATCATGTATTTGCATGTCGAATGGCGTATAACTTGGAAGAGCAACTTGTATGGGGTGGTGTTCCTATGCTTTTGCTGGCCTTGACCGTTCCTATGCTTTGCTGGCGGATACTGTCCTGTGGTAAAGTTTTTTTTATTTCAAAAATAAATTTTACTTTGTTATTTACATAAGTATATGCAGGAAATACAATATAATCAGCACATAGCCATAAAGTCATACAGCACTGAAACAGGTTCTTCAGACTCGCTCATCATACTGACTGTGAACCTGCATTTGGCCCTTAGCCCTCTAAGCCTATCCAAGCACATATCTAGGTGTTTCTTAAACATTGCCTATGTGCCCACCTCAACCAATATTTCTGACAGCTCATTTCAAATATACACCACGTGTTGGGTGAAGAAACTGCCCCCGGCGTCCATTTTTAATCCCCTGCCACTGACCTCAATGACATGTATCTTCTTACATTCAAAGCATCAGTAAATTGATGCGTTTAGTGTGCCTTCAAATAATTACATTCTATTTACAAAGCACCAATGCCACTCGTGCGGTCTCATTGAATAATACATGCATCAAGTGCTTGAGAAGTTGTTACACAGGACTCAGTTTCTCAGTGTCCACGGGCAAAAGGACCCTTTCCCACAAAGCCTTTTCATTGGCTGCACTACAGTTGCATAATTACAGTGACATAGGAAAATGCTACAGGAACTCAGCAAGTCAGGCAGCATCTATGGAGGGAAATAAAGAGTCGATGTTTCAGACCAAGACCCTTGATCAGGACTGGAAATGAAGAAGGAAGAAGCCAATATGAGAAGGCGGGAGAATGGAAGTGACAGATGAAACCAGGTGAGGGGGAAAGTGGGCATGTGGGTGGGGAAGGAGGGATGAAGTACAAAGCTGGCAGGTGACCTTGGTACCTCCCCTCCTTCCCTTTCTCCCATGGTCCACTCTCCTTTCCTATCAGATTCCTTCTTCTTCTGTCCACTTCTTCCACCTATCAGCTCCCAGCTTCTTGCTTCATCACTCCTGCTACACTTAGCCCCCCTTACCCTTCACCTGCCATCTTATACTCCTTCCCCTCCCCTCTCCCTTCTTATTGTGGCTCCTGCCCCCTTATGGTCAAAATGACAATAAAAAAGTGACTTGACTTGACTTGACTTTCCTTTCCAATCCTGATGAAGGACTTCAGCCCGAAATATCTCTTGTTTATTCCCTCCATAGATGCTGCTTGGCCTGTTGTGTTCCTCCAGCATTTTGTGTGTGGTTTGCTCAAGGCAAAGCAGCATCTGCCAAATCTCTGGTGTTTTCAAACCCATCTGCCTGGATTAATGGTTCGGACCTCTGCCTGTTGGTCGAGTCATTCACCTCCCACATTAGTGTGACCTGATTATTTTCTGGGGAGGGAAAGGTGAGCAGGCAGTGACTCTAGCAAGTACACTTGCCCTTCGTGACGTTGAAGGAGAGTGGATTTATGTGGAGGCAAATTAAAACACCATTTCTACATTTTCTGCACTTAAATCAGATCATTTTTAATGGCAGCCTTGTTGCACCATTGAAAAAGGCTCATTAAAAAGAGAAGCAAGTTTACATGGAAGGCTGGCAGTAGTCAAAGGAATGGAGTAGAAAGCTTTTTGTGTTAGGGAGAGAGAGAGAGAGAGAGAGAGAGAGAGAGAGAGAGAACATTTTGAATGACCTATGCTTGATAGCTTGACTAAAACAAAATCAAAAATGGGAAATCAATTATGCAAGCAGCATTCTGTCTTATAAGAGAGAGAAAAGAATACACAAAGTTAGACAAACCGGGAAACATCTGCACAGTAATGACATGATTATGATAGGTGTTTACCTTACCCTGAGTGGCGGCATTGTAATTCATCTATCTCTGAATGAGAACGAAACAATTAGAGCGGCTGATATCCCTCACGTGTCATTTCCAGCAATAATGAGGCAGCTTCGAGCTCCTATCGATGCTGGCTTGCAAACGGAGACTGATTTTTCTCTCTCTCTGAGATCAATGTGATCCTGATTACCTTGGCCGAGGCCACCTGCTGCTGCCTGCTTTCCCTTTGTACCTCTCCTCCATTTGCACAGCTCCCGAGGGGAGGATAGGGAGGCTGGGGGCTTGGTGGAGCTCCAGCCTCGGGGGCATTCCCAGCTGACACCAATCTGCTCTATTCCCCCCCCTCCAAGACTGGTCAATCAGCTAAGAAGCTACTTCACACCACCCCACCCCCTGTCTCCCCAGCCACCTTCTATCACACAGACTGTGAGGATTGCAGCACTCTCTATTATGCCTTACGTCTCTTTGGTGCAATTATTCACCAATAAAGAAAGCAAGGTATAAGACCAGAGATAGTTTCAAGCCATGCTTGGTATTGGTATTACTACTGGTGTTGGTATTGGTTGCCACATGCACCTAGTTAGAGTGAAAAGCTTGTCTTCAATACTGTTTATAGATCAAATCACTACGCAGTGCACTGAGGTGGAACAATAACAATGCAGAATCAAGTGTAACAGCTACACAGAAATGGCAGTGCTGGCAAACAATAAAATGCAAGATCATAGCAAGATGAGGCCAAATGTCCAACTTACTGTACAAGAAATCCATTTAAGTCTCCTTACAGTAGCACAGAAGCTCAACAGTTCATTAGTTCCATTTAATATCAGGGAATGTATAAAATATACAACCTAAAATTCTTATTCTCTGCAGACATCCTTGAAACAGAAGAAAAGGAACCCAAAGAATAAATGATAGAAAAAAGATGTAAGAACCCCAATGTCCCCTGCTGCCTACATAGGAGCAGCAATAAGCAGAATCGACCCTCCCCCCTCCCCTACTTATTCTAGATTAAAGCATCAGCATTCCTACTACCCACCATGCCAACAACAGCAAAGCCCCCAATGAGAGACCATGGTCTACAGTCCATCAGAAGCTAACTGTTCACTCTGACATTTCGACATCTCAGAGGCTCTCTCTCTCTCTCACACAAACAAGGGAGAGACAGATATCACTCCCTTCACAGCAACAGGGAAGACAACAGTCGCTATATGGACGTTAGTCTGAAGCGTGGCTTTTTATTTCGAGTTCTCCAACTCAAGAATTGGCAATTTGTTTACTGAGTGCAGCGCCCTCTACAGCCACTCTCGCTGTCTTCAAGGTTCTGGATCCCACTATGCTTCAGGACATGACACCAGCAAGATTTCACATCCACAAGGTCACGTAGGCCCAAACACACCCAACTTCAGGCCGTACCTGGACATACCGAAACACCGCCAATCGGCGAGCTCCAAGAACTAGAATACGGCGCCCTGCAGATCCGCAGTTTTATTTGAGTGTCATCATAGATCAAAGATCCCAATAGGGCCCCACCCACCCTGAAAAGTAAAATAAAGACATTACAATAGGAAGAATTTAACAGTTTCACTGATGAGCTGGGAGGAGTCACCTGTTATCCATGAGCCTGATGGTACATACTTTCAGGCTTTTGTATCTTACTCCCGATGGAGGTGGGGGTGGTTTAAGTGGGAATGTCTGGGGTGGGTGTGGATCTTAGATTTATGCTGGCTGTTTTACTGAGGCAGCAAGTATCGACAGAGTAAATAGGGTTGGTTCCTCTGATGTGCTGAGCTGTGCCCACAACTCTCTGCAGCGCAATTGCTGTGCCAAGCCGTTATGTATCCACACGTCTCTTCAGCCACCCTGAGGAAGCAGAAGATTTGATGAACTTCCTTGGCCATGACTCCAATGTGATTGGACCAGGACAGTTGTTGGTGATGTTCACACATAAGAACCTGAGGCTCCCAAACCTCCGAATCTCAACATCATTTATGTAGACAGGATAAAGTGCACCGCCCTTCCTTTCTGAAATACAACGACCAGCTCTTTTGTTTTGTTGACGTTGAGGAAACGGTTGTTCTGGTGTCACCATGTTAATAAGCTATCTACTTTACTTTGTTGGGAAGATCAGGGAATTTTGTAATTTATGATGCCACATTGAACAAAAGTTACAACATAGACAGGAATGAAGGAAAGCTTGGGGAGCAAGGAGAATCATCGGTGAAAGGGGAGAGAAATGGATTGGGAGGGGAAGGGAGAGAGTAAAGGGAAGAGGAAAGGAGGCACATGACACTGCAACTGCTGAAATCTGGAGCAACAAACAAAAAATTAAGGATGAAAGGTTAGCTTTAACTACATTAAAACATCAAAACGTAGAGCAAAATGTGTCATTTGCATCAATGACCAACACAGTCCAAGGATGTGCTGGAGGCAGGCTGCAAGTGTTATCATGCTTCTGACGCCAACATAGCATGCCCAGAACTTACTAATCTGTACATCTTTGGGACGTGGGTAAAACCTGGAGCTTCCAGAGGAAGTCTACAGGGTCACAGGAGAATGTATTAACTTTTTGCTGACAACGGTGGGAACTGAACCACAAATGCTGGTGCTGTAAGTGCTAACCAGTACACTACAATGCCAGAGCTCAGCAGATCAGGCAACATCTGTGGAAAGAGTACGCAGCTCGTGTTTCCAATTGAGACCTTTCATTCCATCGAATCTCCAGTGTAAAGAAGTGAGTGGAAGGTGGTAGTGGTAGAGTGGTAGAGCAAGACCTGGAAGGTGGTAGGTGGATCTAGGTCAGGAGAGATGATGGACAGATCGAGGAGAGGGAGTGAAAATAACAACAGAGGCAGAGGGTGATTGGTGGAGGCAACAAAAGGCTGCAGATGATGGAATCTGATAGGAGAAGAAGGAGAAGGAGGGCAGATGGGAGTTGAGAGAAATGTATGGGATGAAAGGGAAGAATATGAAGTGAAGGGGTGAAAGAGAGAGAAAGGCTCTGCTGGGAGAATGGTGAAAAAGCTATAAGAAGGAAGGAATTGAAAGGGTCATGAAAACAGCAGCGGCCCTGAATAATTACGTCAGCATCAACCGTAACTCCAGCCTGTGATCACCCATTCCTGATAAAGAGTCTCGGCCCAAAAACTCGGCAGTTTATTCATTTCCATAGATCCACCTGACCTGCTGAGTTCAGCTGGCACTTTGTGTATATTACTCTGTGGTCACCCTACTGGTTGTGTATGGTATTACAGCCTGGGAATTTTATGAACCACCAGGCAGTGTTAGAGTGCCACAGCAGCAGAGACAAACGTCAAATCCATTCAATAGTGCACTTCAGCTGCTCCCGGGATTTCAGCAGACTATCAAGTCTGCTTCGCCATTCCTTCATGGCTTGTCTATTATCCCTCTTAACCACTGTTTTCTCTAAACTGCTCGAGTGCAAGGCTGCGGCGTAACCAAAATGCACCTGCACACATATCCTTTGTTGCTGCGCAGCTGAAACACTCCTACCACTAAACGTACCTTTACACGCTTCCCCACACACCCACTCCACTGGGATCACTCCCTCCATGGAGGAATATAAGGTGGGGTGTTATATGGGAGGCAGGGTTTCAGGGTTGACACAACATTGTGGGCCGAAGGACCTGTATTGTGCTGTACTATTCTATGTTCTATGTTCTATGATTCTCTTGTCCAGTCATCTCTCCCTACTATTCTCCTACCCGGCACTCATTCCTGCAAGTGCCCTGCCCACTTATTTCCTCCCTCACCTCCATTCAGTGCCCCCAACAGTCCTTCCAGGTGAGGCAACACTGGGTCCCCTCCTCCTTCCCTTTCTCCTATAATCCACTCTCCTCTCCTATCAGATTCCTTCTTCTCCTCCCTTTTACCTTTCTCACCCGCCTGACTTCACCTATCACCTTCCAGCCAGCCTCTCTCCCCTCCCTCCACCTTTTCATTCTGGCACATTCCCCCTTCCTTTCAGTCCTGAAGAAGGGACTCAGCCCAAAACATTGACTGTTTATTCATCTCCATAGATGCTCCCTAACCTGCTGAGTTCCTCCAGCATTTTGTGTGGGTTGCTTTGGAATTATGAAATTATGTTAATATAATTTTGAAATCTATGTTAAAATAATCATGAAATACCCTGTAATTAATTATGTTAATGATATAATCCATAAATTTTCTAAATAATAGATGTATCACAACCTTCACTTAGAAACATTTCAGAGCTTTAATGTACTTACATTGTCATTGTTATAAATTGTAACATTAAACACAGAATGGAAGTCAATAGCTCATTGTCAATTAACTATCAGCCTACAGCTTATTGTTATAAAGTGTTGCACTGTTTACTGGCCATGTAAAAATTCCATATGCAGAGCAATGGTTGATCCGTGTAGCTGTAAAAAAAAAATTGGAAGGGAACGTTGCTCTCCAACCCATTCTCCTGCCTCTTCCCATAAACTTTGACATGCTGTGCTTTAAATAGGCTGAATGACTTGGCCTCCACTGTTGTCTGTGGCAATGAATTCCATGGATTCACTACCATCTGATTAGAGAAATCTCCCCCCCCCCATCATGTTCTAAAAGGACATCCTCATCTTCTAAAGCCATGCCCTCTGGTCCCAGTTTCTTTCAGAACTGGAAGCACTCTCTCCATATCCACTCTATCTAGGCCGGCACCAGCTGGAGTTGAGGGAACATGATTGTGGAACTCGGCGGGGTGGGGTGCATGTTTGGGATTGGGATTGTTAAGGTGCTACCTGAGCGGGATGGAGTGAACCAGCGAGCACTGCGATTTTTGTAAGAGTACCTGGTGGTTTGGGAGGCTGGTGATCAGGGGGATTGGTGGCGTTGGGATGAATCACTGGGAAACATTACGTCAATGTCACTGAGAGCTGCATTTCAGCATGGGGTGTGGTTAATGGGGAAAGCAATGGGGTGATTAAACAGTCCAGCACAGTACAACACAATGTTCTGTCAACCTTTTAACCTACTCCATGATCAATTGAGCTATTGGTTAAAAGGAAATGGCAAGGAAGGAAGTTCCAAGAAGACTGAGAGGTGGGGGGTATGATGGAGGGTGGTGTTCACTTCAGTGTAGGAGCAGCAATTTACTTATCTTGAATACCTCTCAATTTGGTAAAGGGTTTGAAGCCCAGATTGTCCCATGAATAACTAATTATGGCCACTGTCTAAAAACATTTGCACGATTTCCCTCCTTTTGTACATTGGCTGTTTGGTATTCTTGGTCATGAATATTTTTTCATACACCCTGTTGTGTTTTATTATTTCCCTGTGAATGCCTGCGGGAGAATGAATCTCAAGGTAGTATACGATGACATATCCATACTTTGATAATAAACTTACTTTAAACTAAGAAATTTGAAGGAGGGATTGAATGTGTCAATGTGTCAGTCAGCATTTTTAAATTGAACAATACTTTGAGCCACACCTCCCCAGCAACCCCTGACAAACCCAATTAACCCTAACCTGATCACGGGACAATTTACAGTGACCAATTAAGCTACCCAGTACTTCTTTAGACTGTGGAAGGAAACCGAAGCACCTGTGGAAAGCCCATGCATTCCATGGGGAGGATGTACAGACTCCTTACAGATGGCACCAGAACTGAACTTCACACTCTAAAATACCCTGCTCCGTAACAGCATTGTGCTAACCACTATCCCAACTGTGCAGGCAGATCCTTTAGCCTCCATAGATGTTATCTGATCCTCTGAGCTTTCTCCAACATTTTGTTTTTTTGCACCAGATTACAGGATCTGCATTCTCTTGTGCCTTCATGACAACCGACAGGATAATATAGTCTAACATCTTCCACAACGTCCCATCCAAGTGATCGGACCTACGGGGAAATGTTGTTATCCCCTCTTCACTCTGGAAAGAAATACCCATTTTCAAATCAACAATGCAGGAAAATGAATACCATCCGGCTGAATATTGACGCATCAGCATGATATTAGTATTTTCTCAGAATTGTAAGAAATCCCAAGATATAGGTTCAAACAGCAAGGTTATAAGGAAATCTGCTTTAGCAAGATTTTTCATTAATTTTCTTCCATCTGCTCATTTTCATTTTAACAGGAAGATTTCTACTTAGATAAAGCTGGTCAAATTCCACACTTTGTTCTGCTGTTGTTGTTTGTGTGGTTCTGCTGAAGAGGCTATGTTAGCACCAGAAAGTGGGATGGCACTTCAGGGCTGCCCCAGCATGTACTTAGTTAGCGATGGGTTTTAATGCACACAGTGCTTTTCACTGAATGTTTCAATGTACCAGTGGAAAATAAATATGTCTGAATCAACAAAATACTGAGTGGTATATATGCTGATATAATAAA
This sequence comes from Hypanus sabinus, assembly GCF_030144855.1. Taxonomy (NCBI): domain Eukaryota; kingdom Metazoa; phylum Chordata; class Chondrichthyes; order Myliobatiformes; family Dasyatidae; genus Hypanus; species Hypanus sabinus. The sequence goes on from NC_082708.1 coordinate 19,139,413, forward strand.
AACGGAACACTGCAGCGCAATACAGGCCTTTTGGCCTACGATGATGTGCAGATCTCATGACCTACTGAGGTATGTAGGAATTCCTGTGATGTATGTGGGAACTTCAGTGACCCCTGCAACCTCCATCCTAGTGGTGATGTGGTATCAGGAGGATAATCTGTTTAGAGTGAGGGATAAATACTGGCAAGGACCTTTGGAGATAAAATCTAAGCTCTTCTTCAAAATAATGCCTCGAGTTTTTTTTTAAGTCAGCTTCTGAGAGGAGGACAGAGGGACAGGAAATCAGTTTCAGCTTCAATCTTGCAAGGCATCCGTTCTAACAGCGGAGTACTCCCCTCGAGAGTCCTTCTGCATTCTGTGCTCAGGTTCCTGGAATGGAGGGCTGAAGCTATAACTTCTTTACTGCCCGTTATGCCGCCGGCATTTAGGGCAGCAATAGAGGTCTTCCAACTCTGTCAGTCTTCAGGGCTTCCTTCATCATGTCAGTAGCTTGCTCTCAATTTTCACTTCTGTCAGGCACTCAAGTCCTGGCTGCACACTCAGGAATACCATCACACTCAGCTGTAGAAGGATTCTTTATTGCTCTTTCTGCAACAATTTTATTTTACCAGTCAGGGTTGTTATCCCTGAGCTGAACCTCCAAACCTAGAGCACTGGTGGACCATCTTAGTCTGGCATCTACCTTTTGACCTGTTTGGCTTGGGTGACCCTGTGAAGAGCCAGAGGATAAAGCCCTAAATCCAGTCAGTGTAGCTCTCTGAGTCACTGAGGCGCACAATCCTCCAAACCACCACAAGGTTTTGCTCCTCTTGGAGGTGAGCTATAACAGTCTATCCCAAATTTCTGCTGCCTGAACCACACCTATCAATGTCCAGACAGTTCTGTATGTGAATAGAAATTGAATTAATTGTGTGAGTGCCCTTCAGCACCATGGTCACTTATTGTTCGCTCAAACTTGATGTACACTTAACTACAATTATCTAAGGTGAAACTACAAAACAACATTTTCTTCTCCATAGAACATAGAAGATAGCACAGTGCACAGGGCAAGCCCCTCAATCCGTGATTTTATGCCAACATTTTAACCTACTCTAAGATCCATCTACCCCTCCCTCCTACATTGCCTCCAATTTTCTTTCATCTATGCGTCTGTCTAAGAGGTTCTTAGATGTCCCTAATGTATTTGCCTCTCCTACTGCCTTAGTGGTGTGTTCCTTGCACTCACCACTCTTTGTATATTAAACCTGCCTCTGACATTCCTGCTAAACTTTCCTCAATTCCTGCTAAAATTTCCTCCAATCACCTTTCATATTAGTCATTACCACTCTTGAAAAGGGTCACTGGCTATTCACTCTATCTATGCCTTTTATCATCTTATACACCTCAATCAAATCACCTTTCATCCTTCTTCACTCTAAAGAGAAAAGCTCTTATCTTGTTCAACTTTTTCTCATAAGAGATATACTCTAATCCATTCAGATCCTTTGTACCCTCTGTTGTGAGAAGCTGGAAGTCGATAAATAGATGAGGGGTAGGTCTGGAAAAGGATTCTGATAGAAGAGGTCAGTAGACCATGGAATAAGGAAAAGGAGGTCAGGAGCCAAAGGAAGGAAGATGTAGGTTAGGATGAGGAGAGGAATGAGAAAGAGTTAAAGGGCCGGAGGGATAAGAGAAAACAAAAGTTCAAAGTTCAAAGGACACTTATTATCCAAGTATGTACATTATATACAAACTTGAGATTCATCTCCTTACAGGCAGCCATAAAAATGAAGAAATCTAATAGGGCCCATTATAAAAAGAAGACTATCAAACAGCCAAGGTGCAGAGAAAAAAAAACAAATCGTGCAAATGGTAAAAGCAAGCAAATAACGTTCAGAACTGAAATTCATGAAAGTGATCATTTTCAAGTAAAAGTATGATTAATAAAGAAATTAATAGTTGCTTTTTGCTGCCAGCAAGTCGTCGCCGTGCTTCATCCATGGAGGCACAGAAAGGAGATTACCCGGGATCCAATGTGAGTTAGCAAGTTGGACACAACATTGGCTTGATGGTAAGGGGCAGAGGGTTGTACTCTTTTAGTCTAGAGCTCACAGGGATCTGCACTGAATCCTCTCGTGTTTGCTATTTATAGTAATGATTTGGTATTTATAGTAATGTATAGTAATTTGCTATTTATAGTAATGATTTGGATGAGAATCTAGGCAGAATCTAGGTAAAATATGTAAATTTGCAGGTAACACCAGAATTGGTAGTACAGTGGACGGTGAAGAAAGTTGCCTAAGATTACAACAGGATATTAATCAACTGACAGAGCAGGCAAGGGAATGGCATTGGGAATTTAACTCAGAGAATTGTGAAGTGATGAGCTTCAAGAACTTATATACACAGTGATTTAATTCAATTCAAGTTTAATCATCATTCAACCATACATGAGTACCCATGAATACAGCCAAACAAGACTGCATTAATCTTGGGTCAAGTTACAAAACACAATACCAACAGCCACACATGGCACAAAGCACACATAGCACATACAAGATGGCAAGCACATGTAAGATTTCAGTAAGGTACAGCCAGGCAAAAAAAAATAATCCAGACCCTGAGTCCATGGATGCAGGGGAAATCTGCAGCCGGCCACAGTACAGCTTGTCTTCTGCCTCGGGTTATAGCACCCTAGGAAGTGTTGTGGAATGGAGAGACCCAGTGGTACACGTACCTGGTTCCCCAAAAGTGGGAAGACAGGGTGGTGAGGAAAACATAGAATACTTGCCATAATCAACAAAAGCATTGGGTTAGAATATCATATTGGCTACATAGTGAGGGTGGACACAAATTGTTTTCTCTGGAACATCAGAGGCCTGGTGGAAGTATATACTATTAAGAGGCATATATTATAAATATAGAATAGAAAAGCAAGGCTGTAATGTTGAGGCTTTATAAGGCACTGGTGAGGCCTCATGTAGAATATTGCAAGTAGGTTTGAGCCCCTTATCTAAGAAAGGATGTGCTGACATTGAGAGTGTTCAATAGAGATTCACAAAAATAATTCTAAGTATTAAAAATATTAAAAAATAATATTGTGTGCAATGTTGGTCACTGAATTACAGGAAGGATATTAATAAGGTTGAAAGAGTGCAGAGAAGGTTTACAAGGATCTTGCCGGGACTTGAGAAACTGAGTTACAGAGAAAGGTTGAATAGATTAGGACTTTATTCCCTGGAGCATAGAAGAATGAGGGGGAGACTTGATAGAGGTATATAAAATTATGATGGATTAAGACAAAATGAATGCAAGCAGGCTTTTCCCACTGAGGCCAGGGGAGAAAAAAAACCAGAGGACATGGGTTAAGGGTGAAGGGGGAAGAGTTTAAAGGGAACATTGGGGGGTGCTTCTTCACACAGATAGTAGTGGGAGTGTGAAATGAGCTGCCAGATGAAGTGGTAAATGCAGGTTCACTTTTAACCTTTAAGAAAAACTTGGACAGGTACATGGATGAGAGGTGTATGGAGGGATATGGGCCAGGTGCAGGTCAGTGGGACTAGGCAGAAAAATGGTTTGGCACAGCCAAGAAGGGCCAAAAGGCCTGTTTCTGTGCTGTAATGTTCTATGGTCCTATGGTTCTATGGGATTGAAAGGCTTATTATATGAGGAACGTTTGATGTCTCTGAGCCTGTACTCAAGGAATTCAGAAGAATGACGGGGGGATCTCATTGAAACCTATTGAATATTGAAAGACCTTGACAGAGTGGATGTGAAGAGGATGTTTCGTATGGTGAGGGAGTCTAGACCAAAGGACTCAACCTCAGAATAGAGGGGCATCTGTTTAGAATGGAAATGAAGAGAAATTTCTTTAGCCAGATAGTGGTGAATCTGTGGAGGCCAGGTTATTAAGAAAGATGTTGATAGATTCTTGCTTAGTCAGGGCATGAAGAAATACAGGAGGAAGTAGGAGATTAGGGCTGAGAGGGAAATGGATCAGTTATAATGAAATGGTCTTACATAGATTGAATGGGCAGTCAGAGTTGTATTCTTAGGATGGAAATTTTAAATATTACAAGGCATAGCTTTAAGGTGAGAGGGGGAAAGCTTAAAGGAGATTTTTGAGGCAAAGTTAGATAGACAGGGTTTGTCTTCCTTGGAGTGAAGGAGACAGAGATGAACTCACAAAGGTATCAAAAATTATAAGAGGCTTAGACAGGATATTTTTCAATGTTAAGGGCATCAAAAAAAAGAAAGGTTCAAAGAAAGAGTTTTACAGGGCAATTGAGGGGGAGGTTTATTAAATAGAGAGAATTTGATATCTGGAACTTGCTACCAGAGGAAATAATAGAAACCAGACAAATACAAATTCAGTCTTGACATTAAGAAACATTAAGGACACTGTGAATAGGTAAAGCATAGAAGGATATGGACCTCATGCAGTTAGTGGTATTAGAGTAGACAGAGAAAAGATTTGGCATAGACATAGTAAGCCAAAGAGCTTGTTTCTGTGTCGTACCACTCCATGACTCATTGGTGAAGAACAAAATTGAATAATTGACCCAAAATAGTGATAGATTCTGGATCCTGGTATGGAGACACCAATGCACAAGAACACAAGAGGCTGCAAAAGGTTGTAGGTAGAACAAGCCCTATCACAGGCACAACCCTTTGCACCCCCCCCCCCCATCATTGACAACATCTTCTAGAGGTGGTCCTTCAAGAAAGTGGCATCCATCACTAAGAATCATCACCATCCAAGGCATGCCCTCTTCCCCTTACTACCATTTAGGAAGAGGTACAGGACCCTGATTTATCCTCAATAATTCAGGAACAATTTCTTCCCCTCCACCATCAAATTGTTGAGCGGTCCAAGTGCACATGGATACTATGTAGTCATTCCTTTCTTTTGCATTATTTATTGATTTCTATAATTTATTGTAATTTTATGCCATTGCAATGCACTACTGTCAGAAAGAAACAAATTTCATGTCATATAAGTCAGCAATAATAAATCTGATTCTGATTTTGATTCTGATTCAGAAATCTGGGGCACACGAAAGCTCAAACGAGATCATCACCAAGGAAACATCAAAGATCACACATTACAAACAGAAATATCCAATTCAAAGTCACAGTTTCTCTTCATCATACTCTGCATGAATTTAATTTGCACAACATGAATCTAATTAACATCAATTGCCAGTGTCATCTATTGGTGACTCCAGGCACTCAAGGATGTTTATTTCAGCTCCTAATTTAGTTCCCAGTCTTACGTGGTCTGTTGGCATATTTTCTCAGCCACTTCCCATTTCATAGAATTATGACAACTTTTGTACAATTTAGACATTACCCGGAGGCTGTTATCTTAGTCATCCTCTGCAAACATTTATGTGAAAAGATCTCCCTTCTCAGATTTACCCTTTATTGAACAAGAATATGCTGTCAAAACAACAGGGAGGCTCAGCGTACACTCTCTTACTAACACACAATTGGGACAGTGACTTCAGAGGAGAATGGAAGCGCATTTTTATATGGAAATCTAGGATTTATCATCTGAGATGCATTGCTGTGCCATTCAGTTCACAGAACTGGCCTTGCACGTTCTAGCTCACCTCTGTAATGTAGTACACAATGTACCTTGTTACGATTATACTTCATTATCAAAATAAAAGTGAATTTATTATTGAAGTTTATATACGTCATCATATACTATGTTGAGATTTATTTCCATTCATGCATTTACAGGAAAGTAAAGAAAGACGATAGAATGTGTGAAAAACTATGAATAGCAAGGACTGACAAACAACCAAAGTGCAAAAGAAGACAAAGCATGCAAATAATACAAAAAAGTAAACAGGTAAGACTGAAAACATGAGTTGTAGTGACCTTGAAGGTAATTCTATAGGTTGTGGAGTTGGTTCGGTGTTGAGGTGAGTGAAATTATCCACGCTGACTCAGGAGCCTAATAATTGTTTCTGAACCTGGTGGTGTGGGACCAGAGGCCCCTGCAGCTGCTGCCCAATGGTAGTAGCAAGGAGAAACCACGGTCCCTTTTCTTGCTAATAAGGTCATCTTGCACCTTATTCTCTACCTGCATTGCACTTTGTCTGTAGTGCTACACTTAACTCAACATTGTTATTGTTTTACATTGTTCTACCTCAAAGCACTGTGCAATGATCTGATCTGTATGAACTGTATGCAAAATAAGATTTTCACTGTACCTTCAGTAGTTCAATAGTTCCATTTACTACATGTTCCATTTGGTACATGTGACAATAATAAACAAATTCCAGTTCCAAATATTTCTACATTTATATGACAGTGACAAAACTAAATACTCAACATAAAGATATATCGCCTTCCAGCCTGAATGTGATGACTTCTCATGACTGCCTGCCTACCAACATCTTTAGCAATGAAAATTAACTTTTGCTGTTGTGGAATCTAATTTCTGAAGTTCAAAGTTCAAAGTAATTTTTTTTAATCAAAGTACATATATGTCACCATATACAACTCTGGGATTGATTTTCTCGTGGGCATACTCAAATAAATTCATAGAATAATAACCATAACAGAATCAATGAAAAATCGTCCAACTTGGGTGTTCAACCAGAGTGCAAAAGCTAAAACACTGTGCAAATACAACAAGAAATTAATAATAATAATAATAAATATTGAGAACATAACAGGAAGGCTTATTGAAAGTGAATCCATTGGTTGTAGAAACATTTCAATGATAGGGCAAGTGAAGTTGAGTGAAGTTATCCTATTTGGTTCAGGAGCCTGATGAATGGAGTGGTAAAAACAGTTCTTGAACCTGGTAGTGAGAGTCCCGAGGCTCCCGTACCTTCTTCCTGATGACAGCAATGAGAAGAGAGCATGACCTGGGTAGTGGAGGTCCCTGTTGATGGATGTTGCTTTCCTGCAACAGCATTTTGTGTAGATGTGCTCAACGGTGGTGAGAGCTTTATATCAAAATAAACTTTATGCATAATAAAAATGATTTACAAAAAAAACTAGAGAATGCCTTTTTATTCTTTACATTCATAGTCAATGCTTTCAGTACCTTTCTATTGTATTCCTTAAGACCAATAGGACTGTTGCCACTCCTATGGCCCCCTGAGGTTTCCTCACCCAACCCAGACCCTTCCTCTCTAGTAGCGGCCAAACCCCATCCAGCCCTTGCTGCACCAATCTACCATGCAGCCCTCACCACGTACTCCTGCAGCCTGGAGTATGCCATCAGGCAGCATTCCTCTACGGACATCTCAATGTGTTGGCAGACCAACGGGTTTCAGGCAGACCAAAGTGGCTTTCACCAAGCTGATGATCTGCCTGCAGCACTCGATGGCTGTCTCCACGTGTTTCCCTGAGAGCAGCTTGTAGATCAGCGAGTCCTCTGTCACATAGCTACTCGGGATGGGCTGCAGCATATGGTCTTGCATGTTTCTCCATACCAGTCAACAAAGAGGCGAGCAACTGTCTCATCCACATTGCAGTCAGCCCGCAGATAGCAGACAGTGGAAAGAATGGTCCAGGTATTCAGATAGGATCTGACTGGGAAGACCCCTCTCATCTCAATGCTGCAGGCTTGCTATTATTCTGGAGATCTGAGAGCTAGACCATAAGCCCATAGGCTATAGAAGCAGAATTAGGTTATTTAGCCCGACGAGTCTGCTCTGCTATTTCATCATGTCTGATCCATTTCTCCTCTTAGCCCCAATCTCCTGCCTTCTCCCATATCCCTTCTTCCCCTTACTAATCAAGAATCTATCAATCTCTGCCTTAAATATACCCAAAGACTTGGCCTCCATAGCCACCTATGGCAACAAATTCCACAGGTTCATCACACTCTGGCGAAAGAAATTCCTCCTCATCTCCATTCTAAATAGGTGTCCCTCAATTCTGGAGCTGTGTCCTCTGGTCTTAGATTCACCGACCATAGGAAACAACCTCTCCACGTCCACTCTATCGAGGCCCTTCAACATTCGATAGGTTTCAATGAGATCATTCTTCTGAATTCTAGTGAGTAGAGGCCTGGAATCATCAAACACTCCTCATATGGCAATTCTTTCAATTCCAGAATCATTTTCGTTAAGCTCCATTGAACATCTCCAGTTCCAGCACATCCTTTCTTAGATAGGTTATTTTGTATTGTCACTGGGTCTAAGTTCCAAATGTTCCTGTCTGAGAACACTGAGGAAGCTCCTCCACCCAAAGGTCCACACCAGAATAGGTCAGCGCCTGTTTCTTAAGATCAGTTATGGGTGGGTATTAAATGCTGAGTTTATCTTATGCCAAGATCCCGAAAGGAATATGTTTCTATCAAAATTACTTCCATGGTTACATCTTAGTTTCCTGCCCTTTATGTGCACTTCAGAACCAGATATTATTTTTTTCTAATTTATTTGCAAAATGGGAAAAACATATACTCAGTGGACACCTTATTATTTACCTTCTATACCCAATAAAGTGGCCATTGAGTGCATGTTTGCAGTCTTCTGCTGCTGTAGCCCATCCACTTCAAGGTTCGATGTGTTATGCATTCTGCACACCATTGTAACACCTGACTCTTTGAGCTATGGTTGCCTTTGTGCCAGTTTGGATAGGTTTTGCTATTCTCTTCTGAACTCTCTCAGTAACAAGGCTCTTCAACCCACAAAACTGCTGCTCACTGGATGTTTATTGATTTTCACACCATTCTCTGTGAACTGTTGTATGTGAAAATCCCAGGAGATCAGATAGTCAGATCATCAAACCACCTTGTCTGGTACCAACAATCATCCCATTGTCAAAGTCACTTAGATCACATTTCTTCCTCATTCTGATGTTTGGTCTGAATAACAACTGAACCTCTTGACTATGTCTGAGTGCTTTTATGAATTGAGATGCTGCCACACGATTGGCTGATTAGATAACTGCATTATGGAGCAGGTGTACCGCTGTAGCTATTAAAGTTCCCCGGGTGCAATGGAGGGATTGTGAACTAAGTTCTAGATCAGTATCCAGGTTTCTGGGTACTAACCAGGTAACTTAACCATCAATAGAAAGAACCGCTTGAGAAACTCAGCAGGTTGAGCAGGATATGTGCAGGAAAACAAATTGTTGACCTTTTGACTTGAGACCCTGTATCACGACTAAAATTGGTGAGGGGAGGTAGCCAGGATAGAGAAGACGGGGAGAAGAGAGATGGCAGCATGTAGATAGACCAATTGAAGGTGAAAGAATGATGGGCAGATGGCGCCAGGTGGGGGAGTGGTGCAGTTGGGAGATTGGGACAGGTCTGAGTCAAGTGGAGGTAGTCCAGGGGAAAAAAAGAGAAAGGTGGCAGGGTGTTGGGGGAGGAGAGACAGATGGAAAAGGGAAGGGGAAGGTGAAGGTGGAATCAGAAGCTGGATGCTGATGAGCAGAAGGAAGAAAAGAGATTTGAAGGGTAAAAAAAATAGTCTACAGGAACTTGCTAATATTAGAATCACTCCTAGTGTAAATTATGGCTCATCATATTCATTTGTAAATTCCTGTTGTCCATTTAACATAATAAGACATAAGAACAGAATTAAACCATTTTGCCCATTGAGTCTACTCCATCATTCCATCATGACTGAATTATTATTCCTCTCAACCCCATTCTCCTGCCTTCATCTCGTAGTCTTTGACACAATTTCTAATCAAGAACCTGCCAACCTCCGCTTTAAGTATACCCAATGACATGGCCTTCTCAATTGTCTGTGGCAATGAATTCCACAGATTTAACACCCTTCAGTTAAAGAAACTCCTCCTCATCTCTATTCTGAAGGGAACTGCTTCTACATGAAGGCTTCACCTTCCGATCCTAGACTCCCCCACTATAGGAAACATCTTCTTGAGTTTACTTTCAAGTTCAAGTTTATGCCCATCCAACCATATATGTGTATATAGATGAACAAAACATCATTCCTCTGGGGCCAAGTTGCAAAGCACAGTACATATTGTTATTATACAGCTCATACTGTCTAGCTTTGATAAAATACAATACAGTCACAAAATAATACATATTAGCACAAGTCCCTGTCATGGCATGACCTTAAAATTAATGGTGCATGGTGTTCTGTCTAGGAGCCACTTTTCTGTAAGAATAGAAGACCTTCTCTCCATGTCCACTCTATTTAGGACTTTCAATGAGATCCAGCCTCATTCTTCTAATCTCCAGCAAGTACAGTCCATGATCTATTTATTGCTCCTACCAGTGAACTTGCCTACCTTCTTCTGAAGACAACCATTCATAGATCTTCAGAAGTTATTACACTGTGGAACACATACTGTAGATATTTATCATCCACACAAATATAATCTCAATTGTATTCCCGACAATCGGGGGTTCCCAACCTTTTTTTATGCCATGGACCAATACCATTAAACAAGGTTGGGAAGCCATGCCCTACATTGTTTTATAATAACTGGATCCTGATATCAACCCCAAGATAGTCTTAGGTTTAGATAACTTAAGAACAAGACATAAAGACATACAAGGGAACTTTATTTTATCAACATCATGCTTACTTGATTTTACAATTTATAGGGAAGTTTCTTCACCCCCAGAGTAATAACAGTGACTCAACTTGAATCTGCGGAAAATTCTACTGCCTACTTATTTCTGAAATGATTGTCTCCCCTCAAGCTGAAAAGCAGTCATTGGCTGGAGGTACAAGAGGCATCAGATGCTGGAACCTAACAACAAACTGCTGGAGGAACTCAATGGGTCAGGCAGCTTCTGTGGAGCAAAGGGACAGTCAACGTTTCCGGTTGAGACTCTGCATCAGAACTGAGCATGAAGTGAATATGACTGGAATATGGAAGTGAGCAGGAGCAGTGAAATGGAGGCTGGAGGGCAAGATAGGACGAACAAAATTGGGGGGGGTGGCATTAGGGGGAGTTGTGTGGGTGGAATTGATGGGCAAATGGAGTTTTTCTCTGGAGCAGTGGACGCTGAGGGAAGATCTGATAGAGGTTTATAAGATTATGAGAGGCATAGATAGACTGTATCAAAGGAGATGTGAGGGGCAAGTTTTTTATACACAAACTGCAGTGGGTGCCTGGAAGGTGCTGCCTGAGATAGTGGGCGAGGCTTTAGGGACTTCTAAGAGATACTGAGATAGGCACTTGAGTATGAGAAAATGGAGAGATAAGAACTTTATTAAGGCAGAAGAGATTTGTTGGTCACATGTTTACTAATTTATTTGGTTCAGCAAAACTTTTTGGGCCAAACAGCCCTCTCCTATGCTATACTGTTCTATAATATACGTTCTAGGTGGAGGAGGGGGAGGAATGAGTATTGAGACTGAGGCTTGGAGATGATAGGCAGTAACAATAAGCTGGGATGGGGGGGGGGGGGGTGAGGGGAGATTAAGCAAATGTAAAGTCACCTAGCTCTATCACAGGCACTAGTCTTCCCAGCATCGAGGACATCATCCAAGGCCAACGCCTCAGAAGGGTGGTAACAATTATTAAGGACCCCTATCACTCTGTGTATGTCCTCTTCCCTTTGCTACCATCAAGGAGGAAGTAGAGGAACCTGAAGGACACACTCAACATTGTAGGAACAGCTTCTCCCCCTCCACTATCAGACTCCTGAATAGACCATAAGCCCATGAACACTAGATCACTGTTCTTTTTTCTTTTTTTTTACTCTCCTTTTGCACCACTTATTTAATTTAATTTTATATATATTTCTTGTTGTAATACATAGTTTTTTTATTATTATGTATTGTATTATACTACTGCCATAAAGAAGCAAATTTAATGACCTATGTCTGTAATATTAAACATGATTCTGATTCTGAACCAGGTGGGGAAGGGGGTAGGGGAAGGTAGCGAGAAGCTGGTAGCTGATAGTTCTGCAGATGAAACAAGTTGGAGAGTGAGGGCGAGAATAGGCAAGCTGAACCTATTGTTGTCCATCTTGTCCTACAGCACATCCAGAGATTAGCTGCCTTCCATTTGGGTGGTTAGCTATTAATGATACATTTGTTTATCAGTCTGGGTCTGACAATCTAGACAGGTCTTTTCTCCTTTTCCTATGGGCAGGCCATTACACTTTCACACGGTGGATGCAGCTCATCTGAACCATTTGCAAGTAATCTATCATCATCCTAATTTCTCTCCTGTAGGATTCCACTAACTGAAATGATGGCCATGTTAATTAGAGTATCTGTGTCTCATCAGTAAAAGAGAGTGGTTGAATTGGACAACTCTAAATAAGTGTGGGAAACACTGGGAATCAAATATCAAAACTCCTGCAAATTCTGGAGTATTAAATACAGACAGAAAAAGCTGGAAAAGTTCAGCAACTTCAAGTTCCGATGGAAGTCTGCTGCCCCAGAATGTCGAGCATTTCTTTTTCGATACACGGTGCCAGATTTGCTGAGTGTTTCCAGCAGTTTCAATGTCTGTAACAATTGCCCACTCCTTGCAATTTGGAGGCAGCACCAACAACAGCAAAATAAAAATGTTTATTGATAGAATGCATTTAGCATGTCCCAAAGTGCTTCACAAGATGCTTATCAAATATAGGTTTGACACCAAGCCACATGTCTGACTACCAGAACAGAAGATCAAAAGCATGATCAACAAACTAGATTTAGGAAAGAATTTACGGAGAAGGCTTTGGCAGCTGAACATTTGCCACTTGTGGCGTAGTTAGAGCTGGGACGAATCAAGAATCTAGAATTCGAAGATACAATTACTTCCGAAACTTATAGGGCTGGAGGAGATTACTGAGGTGGGAAAGCTGGAAAAATACAGGCCCTTCTGCCTCGGAATTTCTGCCGACCTTTTATCCAGCTCCAAGATCAATGTAACTCTTCTCTCCTTACCATCCTCCATTTTTTTCAGTCATTGTCTGCCACTCCAGGAGTCTCTTAACAGTCCTTATTGTATCAGACTGTACCATCAGCCCTGGCAGTGTTCCACGCACCCACTCTCCTTGCCTATCAGATTCCTTTCTCTCCAGCCCTTCATCTTTACAACCCACCTGACTTTACCTATCACCTTCTAGCTATCCTCCTTCCCTTAGCCCCAGCTTATTATTCTGTCATTTTCCCCCTTACTTTCCAGTCCTGATGAAATGCCGACTGTTCATTTCCAGAGTTACAGCCTGACTCGCTGAGCTCCGTCTACATGTTGTGTGTGTTGCTTTGGATTTCCAGCACCTGCGGAATCTCTTGAGCTTGAGATGCCATGATAATAAATCTGGTTCTAATTCCGAGACTGCAGATCCTGGAATCTAGATCAACAAGCAAGCAGCAGAATCCCGGTGTAGGGTTTCAATATGAGATGTTGGCAATTCCTCTGCTGCCAGGCTCATCCCTTACTAAAGATGCTGATTGACCAACCGAGATCCCCCAGCAGGTTGTTCGTTCTTGCTCTGACTACTGTCTGTGCGGCAATACCACGTGCAAGCTGGCCACCGTGCTGCCTTGTGATGTGATAGAAGCACTTTTCAAAGGCATGCGCACACAAAACGCTGGGTGAATTCAGCAAGTCAGCCAGTATCTAAACAAAGGAATAAACAATCGATATTTCAGGATGAGACCTTTCATCAAGACTGTCAAGGAAGGGGGAAGAAGGGAGAAGGTGGAGGAAAGGGAAGGATTACAAGCTGGACGATGATAGGTGAAGCCAGGTGAGGGGAAAGGTAGGTGAGTAGGGGAGGGGGTTTGGTGTAGTGAGAAGCCGAGAGGTGATAGGTGGAAAAGGCAAAGGATTGGAGAAGGAATATAATTGGATAGGAGGGTGGATTATGGAGGAAAGGGAAGGAGGAGGGGAACCAGAGGGAGATTGTAGGCAGGTAAGGAGAAGAAGTCAGAATGGGGAATAGAAAAAGAAAGTAGAGGAGGGGGTGAAATTATCAGAAGTAGGAGAAATCAATGTTCATGCCTTCAGTTTGGAGGCTACCGAGACAGAATATGAGGTATCAGTCCTACATCTTGAGAGGAGCCTCATTGTGGCAGTGCAGGGAATCTGTTGGAATAGGAATGGGGATTGGAATTAAAATGACGAGGCTAGAAATCCTGTTTGTTACAGACGGAGCAAAGGTCCACAGCAAAGCAGTCCACCAATCTCATCAGAAAATCAGTGTTGTAGAAGAGGCCACACTGGGAGCACCAGATACAGTAGAAGACCCCAACAGACTGACAGGTGAAGTGTTGCCTCACCTAGAAGGAATGTTTGGGGACCTAAATTGAGGTAATGATTTCCAGCATCTGCAAAATCACTTGTGTTTACCATTTCAAAGGTAGACTACAGACTAGAAAGTACTTTGGGGTGCCTGATGATAAGGAGATGAAAAGTTGTCTTTTTCTTTATCTTAAATGCTGAGATATTTTGAGAGGAAGATTCACTGTTCAAGTTCAAGTTCAGGTTGATTAGCATTCCACAGGGACACATGTACACTGCCAAACAGAACAACGTTCCTCCAGACCAAACTAAAGCTCACGGACATTAAAGTAATATTACCACAAATATATTAACAAATAATAAGGTGCACTTATGAGGAAAAGTATAAGGTAAACAGTATAACACACTGGCGCTTCATGCATAATGATTCCTGGGTGATGGCAGCGAGTTATCCATGGCCTGTCTGCCCATCCTAGCAGCCCTTGTCCTAATCGAGAAGCCTCCAACCAGATGACATGAACATTGAGATCTTGAACTTCCAGTTATTGCCCTCCCACTCCTCTCCTTCTCCATTCACCATTCCTGTTTCCTTCTCTCACCTCGCTCTGGTGCTCCTCCCCTTTCCTTTTCTTCCATGGGCCCTTTACTTCTTTCAACAATCAACTTCTCAGCTCTTTAGTTCACCCCCCTTACTCTCTTGTGGTTTCGCCTATCACCTACCACCTTGTGCTCCTTCCTCCCCTCTCCCCACCTTTTTACTCTGACTTCTCCTCTTCCTTTTCAGTCCTGGTGAAGGGGTTTGGCCCAAGATATCAACTGTTTACTTTTTTTCATAGATGCTGCCTGGCCTACTGAGTTCCTCCAGAATTTTGTGTGTGTCCTTGTCCTAACGCCACATTGAACAACACATGTCATGAGCAGCGGACTCTTGTGCTGAAATTTTGCTCTAATTAGCATCTCCCTGCAATGAATCTTCCCACCCCCACCCCCCCCAGACAGTATCGCTGTTTCGGGCACCAAGATGGATTACCACATGAATAGATGTGTCACTCTGGTGGATTTTTTGAGTGTGCTGATTTCTAAAAATATTTCACATCTATTTGCCAGATTATGTCATAAGACGCGGGAGTCTAGGGCCCGCTCTCCTTCTCCATTTAATCAATAAATCTGTACAGCTGTGTGACATCCCATCAATAAAAGCACATGACAAGGGTGCAATCAAATAAAAGCCCCAACAGAATTATTTAAGCAATTATAATGCACTGAGGTTGCACAGTAAGTAACCGTATAATACTATTAAATCCCCAGGAGAAAAGGCCCCATAACTCACACCGGATGCAATAAAGAACCAGAACTCACCTTTCTCATTTATATTGCAAGGATGCTTGTCTACGTAAAACTGTGACACTTATATGCTGATTAAATACTTTGCATGAAAATCTCTTGGGTTTTCTGTTATTCACTGCACATTGTCCATTTAGTTTTCTCTTCTTATTGTTAGTGCTGTAATGGAGAGGGTTTTTATGCACGGAAACACAATGAAACTAGCCACAGTTTGGTCCTTCACACAACATTGCCAATGCCAATTACACTGGATGACAATTTTTTTCAGAAGTGTTGTTTCTTCAGAATTTTTGTGCTTTGCTTATGACAGACCACTTGAAGCTGAACACAAATATAATATCAGACTACTTATATCACGTAGGAATTTGGAGAAACAAGAAATTAACTTTTATTGAATATAATGTGTTTAATTGAATAATGGTGCTGATGCTTTACAATAGTTCAACTAAGCTAAGAATGTTCTGTTGACGATTTTCATTTGTTTTCAGTGTCGGAGACTTCTTGCTTAAGTGTCCAACAATAATCAGCCTGCATTGATGGATTCCAGTTGCCCTGTTACAATTTCTCCATGACTGCAACGTCCTGGTGAAACCTTTTGCCATGCTCGTCACTGACAGAGCCAAGATTTTCAGGGAAGAAGTCTAAATGGGTATACAAAAAATGAATCTTTAGTGACATGTTGCACTTCTAGGTTTTGTTCACTTGAAGCATGTTGTCTATCACCTGCAAGTAGCTTGATGCTCTATAGTTTCCAAGAAAATTTTCAACAGCATCTTTGAATGCCTTCTATGCGATTTTTTTCGGTCCCATTACGTGTTCTTCGAATTGTCTGTCATTGATGACCTGTTTGATTTGTGGACCAACAAAAATGCCCTCCTTAATTGTTCCATCAATTATACTTACTTGAATTATTAATTGAAATAACAAATATAGGTGATTTCAAAAACTGGTGCGTGGTAGGTAAATTTTATAGTGCTTTTCATGATCAGCAGCTCAAAGTCCATAAGATACTCCCAAAGTATTCAGAAAACAAATCTTTGTTATCCAGTGTCATCCAGTCCTTTGGTAAAAATTGGCTAATGCATTTCCTTCATCATCATAATGATTGCTGTTTAGAAATGTGTCATTGTTTACAAGCAGTCATAGGGTGTTATGGTGAAAGCAAGGTTCATTTTTCTGCCATTAGAACACCAGTAGGTTTTTCACCACTGAGTTCAATTACTGCTCAACTACAACTAGTCATTGGTCCACAATCCTTGATTAGTACCACTGCTCCCTACAATTTTTAAATGCAAAGTAGAGAAGTAGCATTTCATATTCTGCCAGGACACTCTCCAATCTGGCACCATGAATTCTCAGACTCCCAGCAACCACTGCCTTTCTGTCTCTTTCCCTCCTCATTTTTTTCTTCCCGTCTCCTGATCCAAACCTATGTCTTTCCCCACTCCCACCCCACCCTCTCCATCTGCCCATCACCCCCATACTGATCCCACTGTTTCTGCTCTCCACCACCTTTCCTTTATTCCACAGTCCACTGTCCTCCATGCAATGGGCCAAATGGCCTAATCATGCTCTTATGTCTGATGACATTGTGGTCCCCTACCAGAATTTATTACCTTCAGCCTGAACCTATTACTTTCTGGCTTCCAAGGCCATTCCCATTCTCTCTCTCCTCCTCCCCAACTCCGGCCCATCTCTGCTCTCACCTGAATTCACCTATCACCTGTCAGATCTTGGTCCTTCTTATCATCTCTTTCCATCCTGTCCTCGACTCAAAACTTCAACTGTCCATTTCCCTCCTTCACAGGTCAGGCAGCATCTGTGAGAAAAGAGTAGCCAACGTTTCGGGCCGAGACCCTTCATCAGGAGTGGGGCATCAGGAAGTTGGCTTCTCAGGAACGTTGGCTACTCTTTTCTCACGGATGCTGCCTGACCTGCTGAGTTCTTCCAGCGTTGTGTATGTATTCTTTGATCCACAGCATCTGCGGTTGTATTTTTGTGTTTTCCCTCCTTAGGTGTTACCTAATCTGCTGAGTTCCTCCAGCATTTTAAAGCTGTACTCAAGGAGAATTAGAATTTCTATTTGAAATAAAATACACTCAGTGGCCCTTTTATTAGCTACACTTGCTCATTAATGCATATCTAACCAGCCAAACATGCGGTAGCAACTCAATACCTAAAAGTATGGAGACCCGGTGAATAAGTTCAATTGTTGTTTAAAGGAAACATCAGAATGGAGAAGAAATGTGATCTAAGTGACTTTGATGATGGTTGGTGCCAGATGGGGTGATTTGACTATCTCAAACACTGCTGATCTGCAGGGATTTTCACAATGAATGGTTTCTAGAGCAGGAGTTCCCAACCTAGGGTCCCCAGGCTCCTCAGTTAATTTTTGGGGTTCACGGCATAAGGAAAGTCAGGAACCCCTGCTTTTGAGTTTACAGAGAATGGTATGAAAAACAAAAACATCCAGTTTTTCCATGGGTGAAAATGCCTTGTTAATGGGACAGGTCTGAGGAGAAAGGCCAAACCTATTTAAACTCACACAAAGGTGATGGTAACTCAAATAACCTCATGATACACCAACGGTGTGTAGAAGAGCATTTCTGAACTCACAGCACATCAGACGTTGAAGTGGATGGGCTATAGCAGCTGAAGACCACAAACATACATTCTGTGGCCATTTTAATAGGAACAGGAGGCATCACATAAAGCAACCACTGAGTTTAAGAGATGTAGTGAAGAGTGAAGAAGATTATTAAAAATTATGGCGGGGGGGTGGAATCTTGATCAGCTGGGTAATTGCCCTGAGAAATGGCAAATAGAGTTTAATTCAGATGAGTCTAATTCAGATCAAGGGTAGTATTAAGTTAAATCAAGATAGAAAGTTCGCAGTGAAAGGTAAGGGTTGCATGTTTTGTAGAACAGAGGGATATTGGAGTACAATCACATGATTCTACAAAGGAGAGTCACAGGTAGGCATTGAAGAAAACTTTTGGCAAGTTGGCTATCTTCAGTCCAGACATTTTGTATACATGTTGTGAATTACATGGCACTGGTGAAGCTGCTCTTGAAAGATTGTTTTCTGCCGTAGGAAAGATGTTATTAAGCTAGAGGTACAGAAAATACTTACAAAAGTCTTACAAGACTTACAAAGCCTTTCTTAGGATGATGGCGCCTAACAGCGACTCCTTTGCTTGCATCTTCGGAAACAGCTCCATTTCTATCTTTAATATCTCTATTTTCCCCTTTCAGGTTTCTTTTGAAGACCCTGACCTGGAGTCACATACTGACTTTGGTTCTTTGCAGGAATGGGACCCGCTCTCAAGGCCTCACGACCGGCCATTCTCCAATTTGCCAAGGACGTGGCCTAGGAGAGTAGCATGCCTTCGGGGTGCCAGATTTTTGTGACTTTGGAGGCAGGCAGATTCGAGGTCTCTGCCGCAGCAGAAAACTGGTGTGTTGTGGAAGACAAAGGATCATCAGCAGCGAGCTGGCTGTGTGCTCAGAGACCCAGGATCTTTGGGCACAGAGCTCAGAAAAAGTGACACAACAGACTTTTAACACCATAATTCAGCAAGTTGTTTTGTTACGTCTCCCTTCTCGCTGTGAAACAGGGACACTTCTTTTTCCCTTATTAGGGAAAGAGAGAGCCTGTGGTATGTCAAATTACCGGGTGAACAAGTAGTCTTCGGGGTACTGTAGGTCTGTGTCTTTATTGATGCTTTGCTGCATGCTTGAGTGCTTGGTGGAGGGTGCAGATGCTTTTTCGTTGGGGGGGTTGTTGCTTTGCTGCTGCTTGTGCATGGGAGGGGGAGCTGGGGGGGGCTTTGAGTTTCTAACATTTAACTGTCATTCATACCTTGGAGCACTCCTCTGTTTTCATGGATGCTTGCAAAGAAAAAGCATTTCAGAATGTCCCTGACATTAAATTGAACCTTTTGAAAATCCATGGCCTCCTCTACTGTCGCAACGAGGCAATACTCAGGTTGGAGGAGCAACACCTTAGGTTCCATCTGAGTAGCCTCCAACCTGATGGCATGAACATCGATTTATCAAACGGCTGGTAATGCACCCCCCACCCTTTCTCTATTCCCTACACCCTTTTCCCTCTCTCATCTTATCTCCTTGCCAATCCATTACCTCCCTCTGGTGCTCCTCCCCCTTTTTCTTTCTTCCATAGCCTTTTACCCTCTCCTATTAGATTCCCCCATCTCCAGCCCCGCATTTCTTTCACTAATCAACTTCTCAACTCTTTACTTCACCCTTTCCCCCTCCCAGTATCACTTAGCACCCTGTGTTTCTTACTCCCCGTGTCACCTTCTAATTCTGACTCCTCATCTTTTTTCCCCTCCAGTTCTGCTGAAGGGTCTCTGCCTGAAACATAGGCTGTAATTTTCTCCATGGATGTTGCCTGGCCTGCTGATTTCCACCAGCATTTTATGTGTGTTGCTTTCAAAAATATTGCTTGGACTTCAGGGACTGAGTTACTCGCAGAGATTTGGCAGGCAAGGACTTTATTCTTTGGAGACTGAGAGGTGAACTTATTAAGGTAAATAAAATCATGAGTGGCATAAATAGAGTGGATGCATTTTCCTGAATCAGAAACCAGAGAATATGTGCTTAAGGTTAGAAGGAAGAGATTTAATAGGAACCTGAAAGGCAATCTTTTTTTTACACAATCAAGCACAAAACCAGTGCCAGAGTATTCAAAAAGGCAGATAGAACCTTTCTGTCTTTGTTTGTAGAGTATATCATTGCTTAATTCTAAACATATGGAGTATATCTGCATTTAATTCTCATTCCGTTTTTAAGTTGTACCTTGTATATTTTATCTCATGCAATATAGAGCATTGCAGCACAGTACAGGTTGTTCAGCCCATACTGTTGTATTGACAGTCTAACCTACTCTTAAATCAATTTAACTGTTCCCTCCCACATAGCCTTCCATTTTTCTATCATCCATGTGCTTATCTAAGAGTTTCTTAAAAGTCCCAAATAAATCTGCCTCCACCACCACCTGTGCTCCATACATCCATCACTTGTGTAAACAAACTTACCTCTGACTTCCCCTATACTTTCCTCCCAACATATTTTATCTTATTGAGACACAGGGTGGAATAGGCCCTTTGAGCTGTGCTACCCAGCAATCTCCCGATTTAATCCTAGCCTAATCACGAGGCAATTTACAATGACCGCTTATCCTAGCAACCGGTACATAATTGGAAACCAGAGCACCCAGAGGAAACCCATGCAGTCACAGGGAGAATGTCCTTACGGGCAGCAATGGGAACTAAACCTGGGTTGCTGGTTCTAGGTGTTGTGCTATCCACTACGCTACCATACTGTGAAACAGTTGGGAGGAAAGAATAAGGAAAGTCAGAGGTAAGTTTTTACACAGCAAGGGACTCTGTTCGTGTTCTTGGAACTATTTTAATATTTGGCATGCACTTCAATTTTAGTTGAACTACTGGGGGTCTTATTCTAATTTAAATCAGAATAAAATGAAAGCAATTCATTAATGGTATTTGCATAATAATTTTGCTGGTTTCTTGCTGAATAGGTCCAAATTTGGACGTTTACCAATGTTGTCTTTCAGAGACAGGATAGACAGCAGCTACAGTTGCTTCCCTCTGCATCAACAACGTGGCTCCATCTGAACCTCCCAACTGTATCGGTGATTGTGCCAATGCGACTTTTGCCATTTTTCACACCAGTTTTTTTTGTGACCCTATTTAAGTGGGATTGGCAATTTAGTGCCAATTAGTACTGAACCAGTGCTACTTAGTGCTAATGAGGAATTAGTGTTTGGACACCTTTTGACTTCTGATTAATGAAATATATCGGCACAAATGGGAAATTGGGTTAAGCAATTGTTAGAAGTAAGCAAAGTACCAATTACGGATTTTACCATTCACTGCCAGCATCCAATTAAAATAACTAATAAAAGAATTCACAATTCTCAGTAGTTTGCTGCTGTTAATTGTTGTTCCCTTTTGAGTCAGGCTCATCAATGTACCTTTTCTTCAAAGCCCATTTGCTCTAAGTGGGAGAAAGCATGTTTAACATTGTTAAATAGGGAAAATTCCACTGCAGACCTTTGAATGCAAATCTAATCTCATGAATGAAAAGCATCAAACCACACTTAATGAAAAAGTAAGAGCACCAATAGAGATATAGATTTTATTTTCCATTGGTAGCGCAAGCCCTGAGATATGAATGCCAATTAAAGCATTACCAAATTTCTTTTGACTTTAATTTTTTTTAAAAAACTCTCTTCTGGATTGTTTGATGTTACAACCAATTTCCAGTTTTAACCTCCAAAGTGCATTGTGTATTAAGCCAATGTAGCATTGGTGCAATACTACTTGGCGCTAAATTGTCAATCTCATTTCAGTAGGTCTCAAAAGATGGTGTGGAAATGGCAAAACCACATTGACACAATAGAAAAATGCCTTTTGGTGGTTAAAATCAAAAATTGGTTGTAAGCATTACTATATTTTTCTCACTCTTTGTCTGTTTTATTTTTACTTAGAGATATAGTGGTGAACAGGCCCTTCCGGCCCAACAAGTCACGCTGCCTAGCAACCCACCTATTTAACCCGAGCCCAATCACAGGACAATTTACAATGACCAATTAACCTGAATATCTTTGGACTGTGGGAGGAAATGGAACAGACAGAGGAAACTCATGTATACATGGGGAGAACAATCCTTACACATGGCACTGAATTGAACTCTGAACTCCAATGCATCACACTAACCACGACATTACCATTTTATCAAGATTCCAAGTTACAAGAAAGGCCAACATGTAAAATCTAACAATTGCCCTGAACTGAGCAGTTCTTTAAGCCACTTCAGAGAAGAATTGAATCAACTGTATTCACGGGTCTGGAACCACACATCATATGCACTGCGTAAGAATGACAGATTACCTTTTCCAAAGGACATTGGGTAACCGTTGGGTTTTGTATGACCATCTATAAGACATAAGAGCAGAATTAGGCAATTTGGTCCATTGAGTCTGCTCCGCCATTCCATCACAGCTGATTTATTATCCCTCTCAACGTTATTCTCCTATCATCTCCCTGTAACCTTTGACACCCATAACTAATTGAGAACCTATCAAACTTCACTTTAGATATTAGCCAGAGAGCGCTGAATCTGTGGAACTTAATGCCACAGACAGTTGTGGAGGCCAATTTCCACAGATTCAGCACTCTCTGGCTAAAGAAATTTCTCCTTATCTCTGTTCTAAAGGAAAGTCCTCCTAGACTCCCTAATTATAGGAGACATTCACTCCACATCCACTCTATCTATGTCTTTCAATGTTCAATAGTTTCAATGAGATCCCCCCTCATTCTTCTAAATTCCAGCCAGTACAGGCCCTCATACATCGTATGCTCCTCATACATTATACATTTTATTTCTGGGATCATTCTCATGAACCTCCTCTGGACCTTCTGCAATGCCAGCATGTCCTTTCTTAGATCAGAGGTCCAGAACTACTTACTAAGGTGCAAGTGCAGATTGACCAGATATTTCAGTGTCACCATTTCTACAATGACTATCACTGATGGAGGGAGGATGAATGAGTTGGGGAGTGCCAGAGAAATGAAAATATTGAGGAAGAATGAAGGGCCAGAGATGTTACAGTGAATCTTCATTCCCACCGAGTAAAGGTGCAGGGAGAAGGAAAAGAGTTAGGGGTACATTTAAGGCTGAAAACCAAAGCAAAAGGAATGTTTGTACAACCAATGACCACTGCATCCATAAGATAGATGAACTAGGAGATAGAAATAAAGAAACAAGAAAATACATGATTGAATTGGAATTATTGACACCTTATTAATGTTTAATAGGATGTTTGCTGCTGATTTTAACAAACACTGAACCTAACACCACTTAACACCACATCACACAACAAACATAATCTGAATGGCGAGTTTCCACCAATTGAACCAGAGTAGCATTTCAAATGAGCTAGCTTTTGCTTATGTCTAACAATCGTGTCACAATAGTTAGATAATATTTAGAGATTTAGAAAGTATTGATTGACCATAATGTGGCACATTAAAGAAATTAGCAAATTGTTCCAAACAGCTTTCTAAAGTTGTTCTTCAGTGGTTTAGAACCATGTTCCTCAGTGCTTGCTGAAATACAGAAGCATTGTGGTTAGATGTGTTTTGCTGTTCCTGTCCACACTTTGTGGCACATCAAACAGTAACCTTTGTTATTTCTGTAGCATTTTTCTGTTTTTTCATGAGGTTGATCTGCTAATTCAATGCTCGAATGGAAAGCATTCAAGGAACCCATCGTATTTGAACCTACTCACCTCGAAGTCTGGTGTGGATGCCTCTACACCACCGGCTGGTCAATTGTGGTTTGGCTACCAGGCTACTATCCTGTGGCCTGGACTGTAGATACGAAGGCAACAGTTCAAATCTGTGGTGTTTCAGTTGGTGAATGTCAGTTTACATAAAGACACTTTGCATAGTAATGTTTATTATGCAGCTATTTCATTGCAATAATGATCCAATTGGTTTGATAAAATCCTTCATAGAAACATAGAAAATAGGGGCAGGAGTAGGCCATTCGGCCCTTCAAGCCTGCACCGCCATTCAGTATGATCATGGCTGATCATCCAACTCAGAACCCTGTACCTGCTTTCTCTCCATACCCCCTGATCCCTTTACCACAAGAGCCATATCTAACTTCCTCTTAAATATAGCCAATGAACTGGCTTCAGCTGTTTCCTGTGGCAGAGAGTTCCACAGATTCTCCACTCTCTGTGTGAAGAAGTTTTTCCTCATCTCGTCCTAAAAGACTTCCCCTTTATCCTTAAACTGTGACCCCTCGTTCTGGACTTCCCCAACATCGGAAACAATCTTCCTACATCAAGCCTGTCCAATCCCTTTAGAATTTTATATGTTTCAATAAGATCCCCCCATCAATCTTCTAAATTCCAGTGTGTATAAGCCTAGTCGATCCAGTCTTTCTTCATATGAAAGTCCTGCCATCCCAGGAATCAACCTGGTGAACCTTCTTTGTACTCCCCCTATGGCAAGAATGTCTTTCCTCAGATTAGGGGACCAAAACTGGACACAATACTCTAGGTGCGGTCTCACCAAGGCCTTGTACAACTGCAATAGAACCTCCCTGCTCCTGTACTCAAATCCTTTTGCTATGAATGCCAACATACCATTTGCCTTTTTCACCACCTGCTGTACCTGCATGCCCACCTTCAATGACTGGTGTACAATAACACCCAGGTCTCGTTGCACCTCCCCTTTTCCTAATCGGCCGCCATTCAGGTAATAATCTGTTTTCCTGTTCTTGCAACCAAAGTGGATAACCTCATATTTATCCACATTAAATTGCATGTGCCATGAATTTGCCCACTCACCTAACCTACCCAAGTCACCCTGCATCCTCTTAGCATCCTCCTCATAGCTAACACCGCCACCCAGCTTCATGTCATCCACAAACTTGGAGATGCTGCATTTAATTCCCTCATCTAAATCATTAATATATATTGTAAACAACTGGGGTCCCAGCACTGAGCCTTGCCGTACCCCACTAGTCACTGCCTGCGATTCTGAAAAGGTCCGTTTACTCCCACTCTTTGCTTCCTGTCTGCCAACCAATTCTCTATCCACATCAATACCATACACCCAATACAGTGTGCTTTAAGTTTGCACACTAATCTCCTGTGTGGGACCTTGTCAAAAGCCTTTTGAAAATCTAAATATACCACATCCACTGGCTCTCCCCTATCCACTCTACTAGTTACATCTTCAAAAAATTCTGTAAGATTGGTCAGACATCATTTTCCTTTCACAAATCCATGCTGACTTTGTCCGATGATTTCACCTCTTTCCAAATGTGCTGTTATCACATCTTTGATAACCGACTCTAGCATTTTCCCCACCACCGATGTCAGACTAGCCGGTCTATAATTCCCCAGTTTCTCTCTCCCTCCTTTTTTAAAAAGTGGGGTTACATTAGCCACCCTCCAATCCTCAGGAACTAATCCAGAATCTAAGAAGTTTTGAAAAATTATCACTAATGCATCCACTATTTCTTGGGCTACTTCCTTAAGCACTCTGGGATGCAGACCATCTGGCCCTGGGGATTTATTTGCCTTTAATCCCTTCAATTTACCTAACACCACTTCCCTACTAACATGTATTTCCCTCAGTTCCTCCATCTCACTAGACCCTCGATTCCTTACTATATCCGGAAGATTATTTATGTCCTCCTTAATGAAGACAGAACCAAAGTAGTTATTCAATTGGTCTGCCATGTCTTTGTTCCTTATGATCAATTCACCTGTTTCTGACTGTAAAGGACTACATTTGTCTTGACCAATCTTTTCTCTTTTCACATATCTATAAAAGCTTTTACAGTCAGTTTTTATATTCCATGCCAGCTTTCTCTCATAATCTTTTTTCCCTTTCCTAATTAAGCCCTTTGTCCTCCTCTGTTGGTCTCTGAATTTCTCCCAGTCCTCAGGTGTGCCGCTTTTTTTTTTGCTAATTTATATGTTTCTTCTTTGGACTTGATACTATCCCTAATTTCCCTTGTCAGCTACGGATGCACTACCTTCCCTGGTTTATTCTTTTGCCAAACTGGGATGAACAATTGTTGTATTTCATCCATGCGATCTTTAAATGCTTGCCATTGCATATCCACCATCAACCCTTTAAGTATCATTTGCCAGTCTACCTTAGCTAATTCACGTCTCATACCTTCAAAGTTACCCTCCTTTAAGTTCAGAACCTTTGTTTCTGAATTAACTATGTCACTCTCCATCTTAATGAAGAATTCCACCATATTATGGGCATTCTTACCCAAGGGGCCTCGCACAACAAGATTGCTAACTAACCTTTCCTCATTGCTCAATACCCAGTCTAGAATGGCATGCTCTCTAGTTGGTTCCTCGACATGTTGGTTCAGAAAACCATCCCGCATACATTCCAAGAAATCCTCTTCCTCAGCACCCTCACCAATTCGGTTCACCCAATCTATATGTAGATTGAAGTCACCCATTATAACTACTGTTCCTTTATTGCACGCATTTATTTCCTGTTTAATGCCATCCCCAACCTCACTTCTACTGTTAGGTGTCCTGTACACAACTCCCACCAGCGTTTTCTGCCCCTTAGTGTTATGCAGCTCTACCCATATCGATTCCACATCCCCCAGGCTAATGTCCTTCCTTTCTATTGCGTTAATCTCCTCTCTAACCAGCAATGCTACCCCACCTCCTTTTCTTTCCTATCTATCCCTGCTGAATATTGAATATCCCTGGATGTTGAGCTCCCATCTTTGGTCACCCTGGAGCCATGTCTCTGTGATCCCAACTATATCATATTCATTAATAACTATCTGCACATTCAATTCATCCAACTTGTTACGAATGCTCCTCGCATTGACACACAAAGCCTTCAGGCTTGTTTTTACAACACTCTTAGCCCTTATACAATTATGTTGAAAAGTGACTCTTTTTGCCCTGGATTTGCCTGCTTGCCACTTTTACTTTTCACCTTACTACTTTTTGCTTCTACCCTCATTTTACATCCCTCTGTCTCTCTGCACTTGTTCAGTAAAAGGAATCTCTCTCCCTCAACTAGTGTGGTGTCTACATCCACTATGCTAATCTGCAAATTATATCCTATTTCTATTCATTTGATCATGCTCATCAGGTAACTAATCTTAAATGTATAGAAACATAGAAAACCTACAGCACAATGCAGCCCTTTGGCCCACAAAGCTGTGCTGAATATGTCCCTACCTTAGAACTACCTAAGCTTTACCCATAGCCCTCTATTTTGCCAAACTTTATCCAAGAGCCTCTTAAAAGACCCTATCATTTCCACCTTCACCACCACCACTGGCAGCCCATTCCATTAACTCACCACTACTGCGTTTATATAAAAAAAATACTTACCCCTGACATCTCCTCAGTACCTGCTTCCAAGCACCTTAAAATTATGCCCTCTCCTGCTAGCCATTTCAGTCCTGGGGAATCACCTCTGACTATCCACACGACCAATGCCTTACATTATCTTGAACACTTCTATCAGGTCATCTCTCATCTGTTGTCACTCCAAGGCCAAGTTCACTCAACCTATTCTCATAAGGCATGCTCCCCAATCCAGGCAACATCCTTGTAAATCTCCTCTGCACCATTTCTATGGTTTCCACGTCCTTCCTGTAGTGAGGTGACCAGAACTGAGCACAGTACTCCAAGTGGGGTCTGACAAGGGTCCTATATAACTGCAACATTACTTCTTGGCTCTTAAACTCAAGAGATCAAGAAATATATATTTTACTAGCAGGAGGAAATAAGACATTCTGATGAAAAATCATTGACCTGACAGGTTAACTGTAGGTTTTGCCTGATCGCTGACTATCCTCAGCATTTTCTGTTTTATCTCAGATTTCCAGCATCTGCAGTATTTCCCCCCACATTTCTAAATCATGTTGTGTTGCCTATATTTGTCATAGATTATACTTTTGCAATGGTGCCTGTTGTGACTGTGATCAAATTCACCGGAGAAACACTGAAGCTGGTCTTTATTCAAAACAAGCAGGCATTCTCATAGAGACACTCTTGGTAGAGGCTCCCTGACATCAACATTACATCACATTTTGTATGTTAATGAACAAAGGTAACAACAGGACAAGTTCTATAGTTACAATACATTTATAATGCTTCTTTTGAGTTACCTAGGTCTTCACCAAAACATCCAAAATGAGTATTAATACCCCTATCTTTAAGCTTCATTTAAAGAGCATTTATTTATGCATATGCATTTATGCATATTTATTTATTTATTTATTTATGCATATGCATTTATTTAGGACAATTAGGTGTTTTCTGGTCTGCAGCTAACCCCAAAATGCAGCTCCAGGAAGAGCATTGTTCTGAGCTACATTTTAAATTCAATCCACAATCCATATTCAGATCTAAACCCTGGTTGCTATTGAAATTAATATTTGCTATATTCCATATCTCCAGAATCTTCCCTAAGAATGCAGGTGTAACTGACTAGAATTAGGAAGCATAACCGCTTGGTATGGTTTCAAATCCAATTAATATATAGACTGCAAGTTTATTCCAACAACCTTCTGACCTTTTCTATCTCTACTCTCTGTCTTTCCAGCTTCAGTCAAAAGGCTATCTCCTTCAAAGCAAACTCCTGCTTATTGAAGCTTTGATCCAATGAGACCATAAGGGCACAAGAAAATAGGGCAGGAGCTTTCCACCTCACCCCTCAAGACTGCCCACCATTCAGTATAATCACCATTGATCTACCCCAGGTCTCAACATTTTGTCCTTGATTCATTGGTTTTTCAAACATGTATCTACATCCGGTTTAAATATTTTTAGTGCTGTCATCTCCACGGCTCTCTGGGGCAGAGAATTTGAGGCATTCATCACACACAAGGAGAATGAATTTGTATGCACTTGATTTTAAATGGCTG
The DNA here is from genome assembly GCF_030144855.1 of Hypanus sabinus. Lineage (NCBI taxonomy): Eukaryota > Metazoa > Chordata > Chondrichthyes > Myliobatiformes > Dasyatidae > Hypanus > Hypanus sabinus. The sequence goes on from NC_082708.1 coordinate 19,168,390, forward strand.
TCTTCTTATTTTGAACCTTCTTTGAGATTCTTCCACGGGCGAAAACTTCACAGCATCCATCCTGACATAGGCCCTGATAATCTTTTATTTCAAATGGATCTCCTTTAATTTTCTTGAAGTCCAACTTTCAATCTCAGCTTGAACTTATTCTAAGCAAGAAATTCTGTCGGTGCTAGAAATCCAGAGCAACACACACAAAGTGCTGGAGGAACACAGCAGGCCAGGCAGCATCTATGGAAATGAATAGACAGTCGATGTTTTGGGCCTAATCTTTCATCAGGACAGGAAAGGAGGTGGGCAGAAGCCAGAATAAGAAGGGGTGGGGAGGAGAAGGGGTACATGACGGCAGTTGATAGGTGAGATTAGGTAAGGGGAAAGGTGAGTAGTTGAAGGAGGTGGGATGAAGTACAAAACTAGAATGTGATAGATGGAAGAGATAAAGAACGTAAAATAAGAGACTGGTCACAGTTTCTTGTGATGTGTCTTCGAAGTGTCTGAGCAGTATTTCCTTTGACTGGAGCAGGGTTCCTACTTATTATACATGCAATTTACAAACCAAATGTTAACATATAATGTATCCGGACACACGTCACTATAGATAGAAGGAGATATAAAGTCCAGTTTTAAATTGTAATAATGAAGAATGATTAATGTAGGTAAAGTCACACACTGGCATTTGAACAGTTCTTGGAACTCAAGCGGATTTTATTTCTCTCTGAATTTGGAGAACAATAATTCATACAGGAATATAGTTCACAGGCTTTGGGTATTCCTAGTGTCACTTCCAATGCCCAGTTTCCATCCATATGCCTTGGCAGAGTATTTCTCAAGAAACCTCATTGTCTCCCCAGTTCACATCCATGCTGTGCATTTCCTGGCAAGAATAGTTGGATTACAATCAGGGGAGGGGGTTGTTGCAGGTTGGGATGCCCATTTCTGAGCATCCCAACTTTTTCCCCAAGAGAATTTGATTCAAGCACCATTTTAGAGATTAATGACACATGTACTGAGGAATGGAGGAAAACCTAGTTTTGCATGCCATCCAACTGGTCAATTCATCACATCAGTACATTGAAGTTCAACGTTCAAAGTATGTTTCTGATGAAAGTACATATGTGTCACCAAATACGACCCTGAGATTAATTTTCTTGCTGGCACACTCAATAAATCCAGAATAGAATAATAACCATAAAAGAATCGATGGAAGACCACACCAACTTGGACATTCAATCAGGGTGTAAAAGACAACAAACTGTGCAAAGTATGAAATAAGTCAGTAGTTCAAGAGAAAAACAATGACGGACTGCAGAATATAGTATTTCAATAGAAGTGTAGTGAAAGGAGTGTAGTGTGTAAGGCCATAATGAGGTAAGTAGTTCACCTTATTGTAAAGGAGGTTCATTCAATCATCATAAACATGGGCTAGAAGCTGACCTTGAGCCTGATGGTACATGCTTTCCACTTTTTCTATTTTTGGCCTGATGGAAGGGAAGAGCGGAGAGAATACCTGGGTGGGAAGGGTCTTGGATTACTGTACGTTGTCTGTTTTTCCAAGTCAGTGAGAAATACAGACAAAGTCCATTAAGGGGAGGCAGCTTTCTGTGATGTGCTGAGCATGTCCACCACCCTCTGCAGTTCCTTCTGGTCTTGGGAAGAAGATTTGACATTCCAAGCTGTGAGAGATCCAAACGGGATGTCCTTTTGTACTGCATCTGTAAAAATTGGTCAAGGTCCCCATTTATTTTGAAAGCTCTACTTCTGTGGGCTCTTGCTGGTTTGTTAGCCATTATAATGCACAGCCGATTGTTTAGCACAATCAATACAGGGCTTCCGATATTATACCAGGTTTCCATTTCTATGAAGGGCTCTGAAAGAAAGATTAAAGCTTAGCTTTATTTGTCACATGTACATTAAACCACACAAATAAATGCATTGCTTGCAAACAACACAGCTCACAATGTGCTAGGGGCAGCCCCCAAGTATTGCCATGCTTCCAGCACCAATACAGCATCCCTACAACTTACTACCTCCAACTCTGAACAGTCAGTTCACACTGGGCAGAAGCTGGTCATCTGCTGAATTTGCGGGGTAGGATTCACTTAGTCATCTGACCTAATGGCTCACAAGCGAGTTCACACCGGGGAGCGGCCGTTCACCTGTTCAGACTGTGGGAAAGGATTCACTTGCTCATTTAAACTGAAGGTACATCAGAGAATTCACACTGCGGAGAAACTGTTTACCTGCTCAGACTGTGGGAAGGGATTCACTCAGTCATCTGAACTGAAGGTACATCAGAGAGTTCACACTGGGGAGAGGCCGTTTACCTGCTCAGACTGTGGGAAGGGATTCACTCAGTCATCTAACCTACAGAGACACCAGCAAGTTCACATTGGGGAGAAGCTGATCACCTGCTCAGGCAGGAAATATGTTCCAGATGCTGGGAGAGTCCAGTACCAGAGGGCATGGTTTGAGAATAAGGGGTAGGTCATTTAGGACAGAGTTAAGGAAAAACTACTTCTCCCAGAGAGTTGTGGGGGTCTGGAATGCACTGCCTCAGAAGGCAGTGGAGGCCAATTCTCTGGATGCTTTCAAGAAGGAGCTAGATAGGTATCTTATGGATAGGGGAATCAAGGGATTTGGGGACAATGCAGGAACCAGGTATTGATAGTAGATGATCAGCCATGATCTCAGAATGGCGGTGTGGGCTCGAAGGGCCGAATGGTCTACTTCTGCACCTATTGTGTATTGTATGCCTTTGAAATGTGGGAGGAAAGTAAAGCACATGGAGGGGAATCCAGAGCCATCCAACACTCTTCATATGATAAGCCATTCAATCCTGGAATCATTTTCTTGAACCTCCTTTGACCCCTCTCCAGTTTTGCCGCATCCTTTCAAAGATAAGGGACTAAAAACTGTTCACAATACTCCAAGTGAATCCTCACCAGTGCTTTAAGAAGTCTCAACATTACATCCTTGCTTTTATATTCTAGTCCTTCTGAAATGGATGCTAACAACTCAACCTGCAAAGTAACCTTCGGGGATTCCTGTAAAAGGACTCCTAAGTCCCTTTACACCTCAGAGTTTAGTACTTTCTCTCAATTTAGAAAATAGTTAACCCTTTCATTTCTTCTACCAAAGTGCATGATCATGCATTTCTCAACACTGTATTCCACCTGCCACTTCTCTGCTCATTCTCCTAATCTGTCTAAATCCTTCTGTAGCCTCTCTATTTCCTCAAAACTACCTGCCCCTCCACATATCTTCATCTCTTCTGTAAACTTTGCAACAAAGCCATCAATTCCATCATGTAAATCATTGACGTATAAAGTAAAAAGAAATTGGACCCAACACAGACCCCTCCCCTGTAGAACACCACTGGTCACTGGCAGCCAACCAGAAAAGGTTCCCTTTATTCCCATTCTTTGACTCCTGCCAATCAGCCACTGCTTTATCCATACTAGAATCTTCTCTGTAATATCACGTAGCTTGTTAAGCAGCCCCATGTGTGGCACCTTGTCAAAAGCCTTCTGAAAATACAAGTACACAACATCAACCGATTCTCCTTTGTCTCTCCTGCTTGTTATTTCTTCAAAGAATTCCAACAGATTTGACAGGCAAGATTTTCCCTTGCGGTGACTATGTTGACAATTAATGATTGGTAATTGATTCCAACATTTTCCCAACCACTGAGGTCAGACTAACTGGCCTATAATTTCCTTCCTTCTGCCTCTCTCCCTTCTTGTAGAGTGGAGTGACATTTGTGATTTTCCAGTCTTCTGGAACCATTCTAGAATCTAGTGACTCTTGAAAGATTATTATTAATGCCTCCACAATCTCTTCAGCTGCTTCTTTCAGAACCCTGGGGTGTACACCATCTGGTCCAGGTGACTTACCTACCTTCAGATCTTTCAGTTTCCCAAGAAACCTCTTCTCATAATGGTATCTTCACACACATTATGATCCCCAACACCTGGAAATTTTAATATACTGCTCGTGTCTTCCACAGCGAAGACTGAGGCAAAGTACTTCTTCAGTTCTTCCACCATTTCCTTGTAACCCATTACTACCTCTGTAGCATTCTAAGCCATTAGATTTATAAATTCATGTGACAGTTATGCAACTGAGTGATGACATAAGGATTTTTACTCACTCATGATGTGGGATGGATGTAACTTCTAAATAAATTCAAATTTAAATAAAATTTCCAGCAGTCCTATATCCACTCTCAACTCTCTCTTACACTTTTTGTATCTGAAGAAACTTTTGGTATCCTCTTTAATATTATTAGCTAGCTTAATTTCATATTCCATCTTTACCTTCTTAATTACTTTTTTTAGTTGCCTTCTGTTGGTATTTAAAATCCTAGAAACATTGAAACATAGAAAACCTACAACACAATACAGGCCCTTCGGCCCACAAAGCTGTGCTGAATATGTCCTTACCTTAGAACTAACTAGGGTTACCCATAGCTCTCTATTTTACTGAGCTCCATGTACCTATCCAGGAGCCTCTTAAAAGACCCCTATCGTTTCTGCCTCCACCACTGCTGCTGGCAGCCCATTCCATGCACGAATTTTCCCAACACATACAAACAAGCTGGATGAACTCAGCAGGTTGGGCAACATCTGTTGAAATGAGCAGTCAACCTTTCGGGCCGAGACCCTTCATCAGGACTGAAGAAGGAGGGGGCAGGGGCCCCTTAAAGAAGGTGGAGGGGATGCTGGAAAACCAATCAGAGGAAAGATCAAGGGTTGGGGGAGGGGAAGCAGGGAGGGGATAGGCAGGAGAGGTGAAGAAGGAATCTAAGGGGAAAACACTAAGGGTAGTAGAAGAAGGCAGAATCATGAGAGAGGTGATAGGCAGCTGGAAGAGGAGACAGGGTGTAAGTGGGATGGGGGAAAGGAGAGGGAGGGAATTACCGGAAGTTGGAAAATTCGATGTTCATACCAAGGGGCTGGAGACTACCGAGACGGTGTATGAGGTGTTGCTCCTCCAACCTGAGTTTGGCCTCATCATGGCAGTAGAGGAGGCCATGTATGGACATACCCGAATGGGAATGTGAAGCAGAGTTGAAGTGGTTGGCAACCGGGAGATCCTGTCTGTTATCACTTCTCTCATGATTCGGCCTTCTTCTACCACCCATAGTGCTTTCCCCTTTCATTCTTTCTTCACCTCTCCGGCCTATCCCTTCCCTGCTTCCCCTCCCCCAACCCTTGATATTTCCTCTGATTGGTTTTCCAGCAGCATCCCCTCCACCTTCTTTAAGGGGCCCCTGCCCCCTTCTTCTTCAGTCCTGACGAAGGGTCTCAGCCCGAAATATTGACTACTCATTTCAACGGATGCTGCCCGACCTGCTGATTTCATTCAGCTTTTTTGTACGTGTTGATTTGACCACAGCATCTGCAGTGTACTTTGTGTTTACCAATCTTCCCAATCCTCTCACTTCCAACTAGTTTTGCAGTATTATATGCCCTCTGAGAGTGCAGGATCTTGCATGATGATCACACACCAAGCAACAAGAATGTGAAATGGGAGGGACCGGATGAATCATCAGGGAACACCAGAGGACACATGTGGGACCAGCTGCCCAGGAAGTTAATGTGCTCCCAAGTGTATGATGCATTTGTTTCTAATCCAACATAGGCCAATGGAGAGGTCAAACGCAAGAGATTCTGCAGATACTTGAAGTCCAAAGAAACACACACAAAATGCTGAAGGAACTCAACAGGCCAGGCACCATCTAGAGAGAGGATAAAAGAGTCAACATTTCATTCTGAGCCCTTCATCAGGTCTGGATGAAGGGTCTTGGTGTGAAACATTGACTTTCCATAGATGCTGCCAACCGGCTGAGTTCCTCCAGCATTTTGTGCATGTTTCAATGGAGGGGAAGTATTTTGGACTAAAGATTTGTACCAAAATGTGTTGGCATGGGCTTTAGTCCTACATTTGAATAGCACACTGTGCAAAAATATCTGCTTCTGATGTTACTGTAAGTATTCTGCTGGCTGGACAGTAGAATGAAATTCTCCCTAGACTCTGCCAACATGCTGAGATCTTCCAGCATTTTGTGTATGTTTCAATAGAGGGGGAAATATTTTTGGACTGAAGATCAGTGCCAAAATGATTTGGCATGGGCCTGGTCCTACTGTTAAATAGCACACTGAGCAAAAAAAAAAGAAAAAAAAATCGCTCCAGATGTCGATTTTACTGAAAGCATTCTGCTGACTGGACAATAGGAACTGGAAGGCATTGACACGAGCATGGAGCCTGGCTCTTAATTTCTCCTATCTGTTGGATTGTACCTTTGGATTATTTTTCTCTCTCAGGCAGCTGTGACTGTTCAGTCACTGATTATATTTAAGTCTGAGATCATTAGATTTTTGGCCTAGTGGAACCAGTGGAGATATTGGGACCAGACAGGAAGGTGGACAAGGCATAGGGTCAGCCATGAACTTAATGAATGGCAGAGCAAAGTTTGTGGGGCCACACAACCTAATCCTGCTCCTATTTCTTATGTTCTGTTGAATGTTCTATTTCCTTTGGCAATACAAAACATTTCTTGATGCTATTTCTGTACCATCATTAATCTGTCTGAAATAAACAAGTTAATGACCAAGTTAACATAGCACAGTGACATTTTACACTAACATATTAACCTTTCAGAAAATCAAAACACCAGAGCTGGGAAAGCACAAACATGAGTGAGCTGCACTCTCATTTAGCAACACGAGGCAGTCAGTAACCAGACCACTTAACAGTATTCAGGATTGAAGTGAAGAATATGGCAACCAGAGCTGCCCAGGCTTGGCATTCGCTCTTTGTCTTCTAAGTTAGCAGGGTTACAGCATCAGTTCCAGCTCTGGGGACATTCTTGTCAACCCATGAGACATAGTACTAGGTAATTCAGCCCATGGAGTCTGCTCCAGAATACCATCATGAGTGATTTATTATTTGCTTATTTGTTTAGTTAAAGATCCAGCGTGGAATAGGCCTTCTAACCCAACAAGCCGCACTCCCGAGTAACTCATCTATTTAACATCAGCCCAGTCACAGGACAATTTATAATGATCACTTAACCTACGGCTTTGGACTGTGAGAGGAAACTGAAATACCCGGAGGAAATCCACACACAGGAAGGATATACAAATGCCTTACAGTCGGCATCAGAATTAGACTCCGAACTCCAATGACCAAAATTGTAATAGCATCACACTAACTGTTATGCTACTAAGGCAACCCTCTTTATTAACTCTCTCAAACCTAACCTCCTTCCTGTCTTTCCCGGTAACCTTTGACACCCTGACTAATCAAGAACCTATCAACCTTCACTTTAAATACACCCATGACTTCATCCCTCAGAAACTGATTGGAAAGCTGAGCCTATTGGGTCTGAACACCTCCCTCTGCAACTGGATCCTAGACTTCCTGACTGGCAGACCTCAGTCAGTCCGGATCGGGAGCAGCATCTCCAACACCATCACACTGAGCACAGGGGCTCCCCAGGGTTGTGTGCTCAGTCCACTGCTGTTCACTCTGCTGACCCACGACTGTGCTGCAACACGCAGCTCAAACCACATCATCAAGTTCGCCGATGACACACCGTGATGGGTCTCATCAGCAAGAACGATGAGTCAGCTTACAGAGAGAAGGTACAGCGGCTAACGGACTGGTGCAGAGCCAACAACCTGTCTCTTAATGTGAACAAAACAAAAGAGATGGTTGTTGACTTCAGGAGACCACTCCCCGCTGAACATCAACGGCTCCTTGGTAGAGATCGTTAAGAGCACCAAGTTTCTTGGTGTTCATCTGATGGAGAATCTCACCTGGTCCCTCAACACCAGCTCCATAGCAAAGAAAGCCCAGCGGCGTCTCTACTTTCTGTGAAGGCTGAGGAAAGCCCATCCCCCCCCCCCCCCCCATCCTCATCACATTCTACAGAGGTTGTATTGAGAGCGTCCTGAGTAACTGCATCACTGCCTGGTTCAGAAATTGCACCATCTCGGATCGCAAGACCCTGCAGCGGATAGTGAGGTCAGCTGAGAAGATCATCCGGGTCTCTCTTCCCGCCATCACAGACATTTACACTACACGCTGTATCCGCAAAGGAAACAGCATTATGAAGGACCCCATGCACCCCTCATACAATCTCTTCACCATCCTGCCATCTGGGAAAAGCCTCCGAAGCATTCGGGCTCTTACGACCAGACTATCTAACAGTTTCTTCCCCCTAGCTATCAGACTCCTCAATACCCGAAGCCTGGACTGACACCTTGCCCTACCGTCCTGTTTATTATTTATTGTAATGCCAGTACTGTTTTTGTGCACTTTATGCAGTCCAGTGTAGGTCTGTAGTCTAGTGTAGCTTTCTGTTTTTTTTTATTACATAGTTCAGTCTAGTTTTTGTACTGTGTCATGTAAACCATGGTCCTGAAAAACATTGTCTCATTTTTACTATGCACTGTACCAGCAGTTATGGTTGAAATGACAATAAAAGTGATTTGATGACTTGGCCTCCGCAGTCATCAGTGGAACAAAATTCCAAGGGTTCACCACTGTCTGTCTAAAGAAATTCCACTTCATCTCTATTCTAAAGGGATGTCCCTCTATTCTGAGTCTGTGCCCTCTTAATATACCAAAGGCCTTACTCTGTAAGTGTTGGACAGGCTTTCTTTGTAATGGAGTCTTAAACTCGGTGATCTCAATTGATATAAAGGATTCCATTTCATTACTTGAAGTTCTCTCTGGATTCCCACCCAACATTCAACCTTTGCTAAGGAGAAATGGATTATGCTTAGTATTGAGTGCCTTTCTGTGGGAAGAGCTATGCAATCACAAACAATTGTCAATCACTTTTATGACTTTGATCCAAATGGATATAATAATCTCTGGGATACACATGGAAGCTACGTAGATGCTGAACCTGGCAGGGTGTTAGATTAGTTTACTGTCATATACACCATGGTGCAATGAAATTCCTTGATTGCATGAAGCTTTCAGAATAAATTGTGTACATCATAATAATAAACGCAAGATTAAATACGTCAAGTGTAAAACAGCAGAATGGTGCATAGATTGTACTGCAATCTGAAGAAATGCAAAAGAAAAATGTAAAGCTGCTAATAACAAAATAACCAAGAATAGAAAAGAGACTCAGAATGTAGCAGTGCAACTGGGAAGGGGATGTGAAACAGCTGACTGGCTCAGAAGTCCTTCCTTTCCCTTTCTCCCACGGTCCACTGTCTTCTATTAAATTTCTTCTTCTTCACCCCTTTACCTTTTGTTGCCTATTACCTCACAGCTTCTCCCTTCATCTCCACCCTCCTTCCCCCTCACCTGCTCTCACCTATCACCCGCCACCTTGTACCTCTTCCCCACCCCCTACCTTCTTTTTCTGACTTCCTACCCCTTCCTTTCTAGTCCTGGTGCAGAGTCTCAACCTGAAATATTAGCCATTTATTTCTCTCCGTAGATGCTGCCCGACCTGCTGAGTTCCTCCAGAATTTTTGTGTGTGTGTTGCTCTGGTTCAGAAGTCTGATATCTGTGATGAAAAGTATGGGTATTGAATGATGGTTTTTGCCAACAATATCTCACATCCCATGTATAAATACATTTTTTTTAAATCTTGAATTAAACTCGGCTTGTTTCCATAATCCTTCATAACTTGTCTATTGATTTCTTGGTCAGATGCTGACCTTGCCAGCTTACAAGCCCACCACTTTCTACATTCCATTTCAGATTTCCAAGATTTGCAAATCTTTTCTTATTGCCTTAAACTTGCTTCCCACAAAATGTCCAGTACCATGCAAAGGTCTTAGTCAAGAACTATATATATATAATCTCTATCTCTAGGGTGCCTAAGACCTTTGTGCAGTACTGTAATAATTTTATGTATTGCACTGTACTGCTGCAAAAAAAAAAATCATGGCGTATGTGAGTGATGATAAACCTGATTCTAACATGGGTCTGTATTGTGGACTGAGAGTGGGAAAGGGGAAGGGAGAGGGGAATCATGGTTGGGAAAAGGGGAAGGGAGATGGGAGGGAGTGGGACGTTCCAGAGAGACACTCTTTAATGCTGAATAAACAAATAGTTTGGAATCAAATAACCTTGTCTGGGTGTCTCAGGGCTGGGTGTGTCTGCAACCAACCCCCACCCAGGTATTCCTTCTCTGCCACCTGTCCCACACACCTCCCATGGCTCTCCACCCTAGCCATTTGCAACATCCTTTGCTCCCCACCAGATTTACAAACACATTCTCCACTCTACATTGGCAACTGTACAAAAATCTTAAGCATTCTATCTATTTATCTATCTATCTATCTCTCCCTATATCTCTCTATATCTATATATCTATCTATCTATCTCTCTATCTCTCCCTATATCTCTCTATATCTATATATCTATCTATCTATCTCTCTATCTCTCCCTATATCTCTCTATATCTATATATCTATCTATCTAAGACTTTTGTGCAGTACTGTATAAGAAGGAACATGGAGATGGCACACTAACACAAATGCCACACAAAAGAGGTGCTTGAAATTCACAGTAGCACACAAAATGCTGGAGGAACTCAGGAGGTCAGGCAGCATCTATGGAGAGGAATAAAAAGCTGATGATTCGGGCTGAGACCCTTCATCAGGAAAGGAAGAGGGGTGTATTAATAAATAAACCAGTGCCATCAACTCAGAAGTCCTTTCTCAATCTTGACTTGGGGCCCAGCTGTGTGGATTTACTGACTGGTTGCGTCAGATCCTGGAGCAGAGGCTCCAAAGCCCAGGGTCGCAAGAGACTGAAGAGGGGTTGTAGACTCAGCCATGTCCATCACTGGCACAACCCTCCTCAGCATCAAAGACATCTTCAATAGGCCATGCCTCACGAAGGCAGCATCCGTCACTAAGGACCCTCACCATCAAGGACATGACCTCTTCTTGTTACTAACATCTGGGAGAAGGTATAGAAGCCTGAAGAACCCCCTCAGTGGTTCAGGAGCAGCTTTTTTCCTCCACTATCAGGCTTTTCCCTGTACTGCTGCCAGAAAACAATAAATTTTCACATCAATCAGTAACACGTTAGTGATAATAAATCTGATTCTGATTCTGATTCTTATTGTCCCTGTGACCCACAAGAGTTTCCTGTGGGTGCGCCAGCTTCCTCCTACATCCCACTAAAGTGCAGGATCTCAGTTAATTGGGCTTCTCTAAGTTTAGTTCTACAGTCTAAGTGAGTGGTTGAGCCTACAGAGGAGTCTACAGGAATATAGGAAGAAAGGAACAAATGGGATTAATGTAGGGTCAGTGTAGATGTGGAATTGATGTTGAGAGGGGGCTCAGTGAGCCAACAGGTCTGTTTCCGTACAGTATGGCTCCATGAAAATTGTTTATGAGATTGTACTGAGTGGGCAGTTAACAGAATTCACAGTCTGAGTCAAGCAGAATGCAAACGTTTTCAGCTGAGTTCCTTGCCAAGAGCAACTTAAGATGCAAAACCAAAAATGTAACTGCCTGATTTAGCAAGAAATTGGCTGAGCTCAGAAGGTAAAGCCATGGAACACTGGAGCAGTGGCAATATTAAAGACTGTGACATATTTTATTTTGTTTGTATTTAAGGGAACCACAGTGATGGGGCAGAGACATGGAAGTGAGACCAAAACTGATGTTAGCTCTGAACTTACAGCCTGAGGCCTACTCCTGTAGCAAAAAAAAAAGGCAAACTGCTAAAGGAGCAGAGCAGGTAAGGCAGCATGTATGAAGGCAGGTGGACAGTTGACATTTTGGGGTGAAACAATTCATCTGGAAAGCAGGCTTGCTCATGCTTATGTTCTTTTATTTTTGCATGGGTGCAGAATTGTCGAGTTCCCTGTGAATGTTGTGTGGCCTAGTCAGCGAACAATGGACACGTAGAGTAGTAGGGCAACAACTCTTCCTAATCTCCCAAAGACGTACAAGTTAGAGTTAGTGGATTGTGGGCATGCTATGCATGCGTCAGAAGCATGGCGACAATTGCGGGTTGTCCCAACACATCCTTGACACAAGACAATGCATTTCACTGTATGTTTTGATGTTTCAATGTACATGTGACATATAAAGTTAAAATTCAATATTGCACCCGAGTTCTCTCTGCATTGAGTGGCTGATATTTGAGAAAACCGCAATGTCAACAATTAGGCTCTGCTCAATGAGCTATATACATTGGTGAGGTCTGGTAGTGGCACCATCTGCCACAAACAGGAGTTCCCAGTGGCCAAACATTTTAATTCCCATTCCCATTCGCTTTCCGACATGTTGGTCCATGGCGTCCTCTTGTGCCAAGAGTAGATGAGCAACAGCTTATATTCCATCTGAGTAGCCTCCAGCCTGATGGCATGAAATTGATTTCTCCTTCCAGTAAACAAATTCCATTCCCCCCCCCCCCCCCATTCCCATCTCTGACTTTTACTTCTTCTTACCTGTCTATTACTTCCCTCTGGTTCCCATCCTTCTTCCCTTTCTCCTATTGTCCACTCTCTTATCAGATTCTTTCTTCTCCAGCCCTCAAACACTCACGTGGCCTTGCCTATCACCTTCCAGCTCGACTTTTTCCCCTGCCACACCTTTTTATCCTGGCAGCCTTCTCAGTCGGAAACATCAGCTGTTTATTCTTCTACCTGTTCCTCCAGAACGTTGAGTGTGTTGCTGATGCAGATTATGAGATGAAGTAAACAGGCGGTATCTTTTTCGAGGGTTGAAATGTCTAATACCAGGGGACATGAATTTAAGGTAAGAGGGGGTATGTTCAAAAGAGATATGAGGGGCAAGTTTTTTACACCGAGCAGTGGGTGCTTGGAATGTGCTGCCTGGGGTGGTCGTAGAATCAGGTACATTAGGGACTATAAGAGAAATTTAGATAGTCACATGAATGTGAGGGAAATGGGGGGATATGGACTTGGTGTAGGCAGATTAGTTGGTCATTTGTTTACAAATTTATTTGTGGGCTGAAGGGCCTGTCCCTGGGCTGTACCATTCTATGTTCTAAGTCCCTCAGTCCTGTTCCAGCATTCAGTAAGGTCACGGTTGATCCAGACTCTAATCTCATCTCTGGTTTCCTATCAACCTACAGTAATCTATCACTGTTTTGGTTATCAAGAACCAATCTCACACACCTTAAACAAGAGAAAGATCTTCAGATGCTGGAAAGTCCAACAACACACAAAAGGTGCTGGAGGAACTCAACGGGCCAGGCAGAGCTTATGGAAAAGAGTAAGCAGTCGACCTTTCGGACCGAGACACTTCATCAGGACACTGCTGGCCTGATGAGTTCCTCCAGTTATTTTTGTTTCTCATTCACCTTCAAGTTGTTCAGACTCTGCTTCCACTGACCTTGGAGGAAGAGAATTCCAAATGCCCATTGAATGTCAGGGGTAAAAATATTCAACTCATCTCTGTCTTATTGGGCAACCCATTTTTAAGCAGAGGCCCCAAGTTTTAATTAATCTAAAAAGGCTGATGCGACTATGAATGAGCCACACAGACACTGGAGTTATAACTGAAATTTGTCTTCATTCAACACAAATAAACCCACAGAGCAGGGGATCCCCAGTGGAAGAGTGCCTTAGTAGGATCTCTCTGAATTCAACTTTCAATTTTTTAAGATTAAGATCTTCAAGATTGTTAAGATTAAGGTTAGGTTTATTTGTACCATGTGTATCAAAACATACAGTGACATGCATCACTTACGCAACACAGCACAATCTGAGATGTACCGGGGACAGCCCACAAGCTTTGCCATGCTTCCGGTGCTCTGCGTGCGCACCCTACCCTATGCGTCTTTGGAATGTGAGGGGAAACCGGAGCAGCGAGGGGAAATGTACGCAGTGACAGAGAGAACATACAAACTCCTTACGGACATTTGGGGGAAGTGAACTAGCGCCTTCCTCTTATGTACATACTTCTTATGTACAAAGGTAAGATCAGGCAGCTTCAATATTTTTAATGCACAGTTTACTTCAATATTATGGGTGTGGAGAAATGGTTCGTTAGAATTATATATTTACAGTGGAGCATGTCTTAAATCACAAGCACGAGAAATTCAGCAGATGCTGAGAATTCAAAGCAACACACACAGAATCCTGGAGGAACTCAGCAGGTCAGGCAGCATCCATGGGAATGAATAGACGGTCTAAGTTTCGTACTGATACTCTTCTTCAGCTCTCAGCCCAAAACGTCGACCGTTTATTCTTTTCTGTAGATACCGCCTGACCTGCTGAGTTCCTCCAGCATTTTGTGTGTGTTGCTCTTAACTAACTAGACCAGTTCTGCGTACACAACTATCCTTGGTTGAACAGTACTCTATCTGTCAATGTGGAGCAGGCAGTGAGTACGTAAATCTGGCAGGAGCAAAGGATTATGGGAATGATGAGGGTGAAGTGGTGCGGGAGGGGTGTGGGATAGGTGGCAGAGAAAGAATGCCAGGGGCAGGGGATAGCATGGCTGCAGACACACCCAGCCCTGAGACACCAGGCAAGGTCATTTGATTCTGAACAACTGGTTTATTGATCATTACAGAATGTCTCTTTGGTGCTTCCTGTTCCCTCCCCTCTCCCTTCTCCTTTTCCCAATCATGATTCCCCTCTCCCTGCCCCTTCCCACTCTCAGTCCACAATAGAGACCCATATCAGAATCAAGTTTATCATCGCTCACATATGTCATGAAATCTGATTTTTTTTTTGCAGCAGTACTGAAATACATATAATTACTACAGTACTATGCAAGAGTGTTGACACCCTAGCTACTATATATATGCACCTAAGACTTTTGCACAGTACTCTATAAACACATCAATATTCTGATGACTTTTCAGAACAGAAGCCCAGATATCTAACATCAGCTTCTTTTATCAAAGTATTATGATGGCTGACTCAACATGTCAGATGACTGGCTGGATGTGGGGCAAATAACACTGCCCTAGAGTCTATAAATTGGCCAATGCATACAGAAATGTCTTGTGGACCAGTTAGTCTCCAAACCACTTCACTTAACTGACTTCCCACCGTAAGCTGATAGTCTGCTCCCTTAGCAAATGGTGCTGCTTGTTTATGCTGCTGTCATTATAGAACATAGAACAGTACAGCACAATGCAAGCTCTTTGGCCCACAATGTTGTGCCCAACTTTTTAACCTATACCAAGATCAATCATTCAGGCTTGTGAGGCACAACCTACTGCTCACGAAGCTATGCTGACTATCCCTAATCAGACTGTGCTCCTCCTAATGATCATAAATCCGGTTTCTAAGAATCCTCTCCAATCCTTTGCCTACCACTGATGTAAGACTCACTGGTCTATAATTCCCAGGATTATCCCCATTACATTTCTAAGACAAAGGAATAACATTTGCTTTTCTAAAACAAATGAATTAACATCGAATCTTCTGGTACTATTCCTGTGGCCTGTGTGAATGCATAGATCACTGCCAAAGGCACAGCAATATCTTCCCTTGCTTTCTATATTAACCTGGGGTGTATCCCGTCCGACACCAGGAACTTATCTATCCTAATGATTTTTTGGGAGTTCCAGCACATCCTCTTTCTTAACATTGATATGTTCTGGCTTATTAGACTTCCCTCAGGTTCATCAAGATCCCTCTCACTGGTGAATACAGAAGCAAAATATTCATTAAGGACCTTCCCTATCTTCTCCAACTCCAGGCACGTGGTTCCTCTTCTATCTCTGATCAGTCCTACCTTCACTCTAGTCAACCTCCTGTTCTTCACATATGTGTGTAGAATGAGTAGGTTTTCTTTAATCCTAACCACCAAGGCCTTCGCATGTCTCCCTTCTAATTCTCCTGAGTCCCGGTCCAGGTAAACTTGTAACTGTCTAGAGCCTTCTGATCCTTGTCCCCTAAGTCTTAAGTAAGCTTCTTTCTTCATCTTGACTAGATGTTCCACATCTTTTGTCAAATATTTCTCCTGGGACAAACCTATCCAGAACACTATGCAAGTGTTTCCTGAACAACCTGCATATTTCCGATGTACATTTCCCTAAGTACATCTGTTCCCAATTTACGCTCCCAAGTTCCTGCCTAATGGCATGATAATTCTCCCTCCCCCAATTAAATACGTTCCCACACCATCTGCTCCCACCACTCTCCGAGGCTATGTAAAGGTCAGGGAATTGTGGTCTCTGCCCCTGAGATGTTCACCCACTGGGAGAACTATCACCTGACAAGCTTCATTGAGATGTTCACCCACTGGGAGAGCTATCACCTGACAAGCTTCATTGAGATGTTCACCCACTGGGAGAACTATCACCTGACAAGCTTCATTGAGATGTTCACCCACTGGGAGAACTATCACCTGACAAGTTTCATTGAGATGTTCACCCACTGGGAGAACTATCACCTGACAAGCTTCATTGAGATGTTCACCCACTGGGAGAACTATCACCTGACAAGCTTCATTGAGATGTTCACCCATTGGGAGAGCTATCACCTGACAAGCTTCATTGAGATGTTCACCCACTGGGAGAGCTATCACCTGACAAGCTTCATTGAGATGTTCACCCACTGGGAGAACTATCACCTGACAAGCTTCATTGAGATGTTCACCCACTGGGAGAGCTATCACCTGACAAGCTTCATTGCAGAGTACTAGATCCAGCATGGTCTCTCTTCCAGTCATCCTTGTAGTTTCAAAGTCAATTAAGACTTACAAACTACATTTGAGAACACTTTAACAATGGGCTCAAACTTGTATTTGTTTATGGATATTACATGTTATACTTTCTGACTGCAGCTGCTTCTCCCTGACAAAGAGGAAACATTTGCTCCACATCCACGCTATTCAAGACCCCTCAGGATCTTATGCTCCAGCTGAAGCAGTTCCCGGCTTATAAACTGCAGAGGATACAAAGGTTAAAACTTCAAAGTAAATTTATTATCAAAGTATGTATACTGTATCTCAGCATATACTACCCAGAGATTCATTTACTTGCAGGTGTTCACAGTGGAACAAAATAATACAATGGAATCATTGAATAACTATGCACAAAGATGGACAAACAACCAAAGTGTGCAAAAGAAGGAAATCTGTACAAATACAAAATAATTAATATAAAATAATAATAATTAATAAACATACCAGTTAGTAGGTTAGTTGGTCATTTAAAATTGTCCTGTGATTAGGCTAAGGTTGAATAGGTTGGTTGCTGGATGATGTGGTTCGCAGGGCTGGGAGGGCCTGTTCCACACTATATTTCAATAAACAAATAATATTGAGAATGTGAGTTATAGAGTTCTTGAAAGTGGGTCCACAGGTTGTGGAATCAGTTTGAATTTGTGCTGAGTGAAGTTATTCAGTCTAATTCAGAAGCCTGATGGTTGAAGGGTAATAGCTGTTCCTGAACATGGTGGTGTGGTTTCTGGGGCTCCTGATGCCAGCATCACGAAGAAAGCATGGATAGTGCTCCATGAAGAGAGACGGTGGGGATCCTTGACGCTTTCTTGTGGCAGTGCTCCTTGTAGATTTCCTCCATGGATGGGAAGACTTTGCTTGTCATGGATTGGGTTGTATTCACCATTTTTTTTAGGCTTTCTGCCTTCACGGGCAAACCTAATCTGTCCAAGCAGTTCTCAAAAGATAACCCAGTCTTTCCAGTTATTATTCTAGTAAACCTTTTTGGAACTACAGCACTGTGCAAAAGTCTTAGGCACATTTAGAAAGGTAGGGTGCTTTTTCCATGGTACTGATTTGTCAACAGAGAGTGAACGGGAGCAAAGGTTGTTGGAAATGGCAAGGGTGGAGCGCCGTGGGAGAGGTGAGGGACAGGTGGCAGAGGAGTGCCAGGGGCAGGGGTTGGCACAGGTGGAGACACACCCTGCTCTGAGACAGCAGACAAGGTCATTTGATTCCAAACAATTGGTTTATTGATCATTACTGAATGTTTCTTTGATGCTGCCCCCTCTCTTCCCCTTTTCACAACCATGATTCCCCTCTCTTCTTGCTCCCTTCCCACTCTCAGTCCACAATGGAGACTCATATCAGAATCTGGTTTATCATCACTCACATACGTCATGAAATGTGTTTTTATTTTGCAGCAGCCCTATAATGCAATGAATAAAATTACTACAGTACTATGCAAAAGGCTTAGGCACTCCAGTTTTATGTATATCTATACCCAAGACTTTTGCACAGTTCTGTACCTGCAAAGCATTAAGATCCTTTCTTAAGTAAGGTGAATAACAGTACTCCAGATGTGACCTTACCAGTGCCCCATGTAACTAAAGCATAAACTTCCTATTTTACATTAAATTCCCCTCACAGTAAATGAAAACATTCTGCTAGCTTAGCTAATAACTCGTTATATACCTGCACACAAGAAGAAACAGAAAGATCCCTATGTATCACACAATTGCTTCTTTTCCTACATTACTAAAGCAACTATACATCAAAAGAACTAACTCGACTGTAAATTGCCCTGGGGATTTCTAGATGGTGAAAGCTGCTATCAAAATTCAATTCTTTCTTTCTTGCAAGTGGGCAATTATTAAACAAGTTCCTCAAGGCATCCTGCGCATCAGCAATGGATCAATAACTGAAGGAAAAAGAAGAATAATGGGAGGAAAAATAGTTTGTGTTGGAGAATAAGACATTGTAATTCATCTTACTATGTGTTTCTTTAAAAATATTATCATATTAAAGTTTAATTTATTATTATTAAAGTACATATATGTCACCATATACAACCCTGAGATTCATTTTCCTGCAGGCACACTCAATAAATCCATAATAGAACAATAAGCATAATAGAATCAACAGAAGACCACACCCACTTGGGGAGTTCACCTAGTCTGTAAAAGACATCATACTGTGCAAGTGCAAAAAGAATGAAATAATAATGATAAATAAATAAGCAATAAATATCAAGAACATGAGATGAAGAATCTTTGAAAGTGAGTCCATAGGTTGTGAGACAATCTCAATGATGGGGCAAGGGAAGTTGATTAAAGTTATCCCCTTTGGTTCAAGAGCCTGATGCTTGAACTGTTCCTGAAACTGGTGGTGTGAGTTTTGAGGCTCCTCTACCTTCTTCCTGATGTCAGTAGTGAGAAGGGAGCATGACCTAGGTGGAAGGGGTCCCTGAGATGGAAGTTGCATTCCTATGACAACACTTCATGTGCGCGTGCTCAGTGGTGGGGAGGGCTTTATCCATAACGGGCTGGGCTTTTTGTAGGATTCTCCATTCAGTCATTCAAAGTAGATTATTTGTATTTGTGGGGTTGTAACTCAGGAGCGTCTTCAAGCAAGAAAACAGATACTGTGTCACATAAAGTGCAAAATAATCAAAACTTTGATCAAAGAGCAATGTCTTCTGAAGTTCTTGGTGGATGAGGAAAAGGTCAATGCATGAAGAGATGGAAAGAGAGAACTTTAAGACCTTGCGTCTTGTCAACTATAGGCACAGCCATCAGTGGTGGGAAGATTAAATTTATGGATGATCAAGATTTCCAGCGCAGTGAAGTAGTTTTGACTATGAGATATAAATTTATGACAGTGCACTTCAATAGGACTCTATTGGCTGCCAAGGACTCTTAGATATCCTGTGGTTGTGAAAATCGCTACCAAAATGCAGCTCTTTCTTTATTTCCATATCACTCAGCTTTTCAAACAGGCTGTCAATCTTCCACGATAGTTATTTTTTTCAATATTGTAAACTCTTCCTGACAAAAAAATAACAAAGGCTAGTGGTCCCCCAAAAAAATGTATGGCAAATCATCTTGTCAAAACACACAATTTATGTCATCTTCATAGCACATGGGTTTGATATGATTGACTGATACACAATACCCTCCACGTTTCTCAAGCTAGACATTTCACAAAGTTGTTTCACATTATTTGCGAAGCTGCTGGTGTTTTGAATGAAATATTGATCATTTTTGCATTCTCACAAGAAAACTCTATCAGTATTTAGAGATTAATTAGTTCGTGATGTAACTGAGAATGGAATCAGTCAAATAGCAATCTTATTGCCCTTTCCTCTACACAACCCAAATTTCAAAGTAAACTTATTATCAAAGTACTGTATATGTCACCGTACACGATCCCAGGATTCAATTAATTGCAGACATTCATGGTAAATACAAAAAAAGACACAACAGAATCAATGAAAGACTGCTCACAACAAAGACGGAGCAACAACCAATGTACAACTACTGTTCTCATGAAATTTGCTTGCTCCTGCTAGGACTATTAGATGTCGAACATTTGTTCCACCTCTCTATGGTGGAAGGATCTGTACAAATATGATCAACAATGAAGATGAACACTGAAAAGTAAGTGATCATAGATGGTCTTGTCAGCGTGCAGAAAAATAGGAATTAGAATGTCCTCCAGACAGGTGTGAGGTAGATAATACCATGGAGACACAGGAAGACTACAGATGTGGGTATCTGAAGGAACAAACTATCTGCTGGTGGAACTCTGTGGATCAAACAGCATTAGTGGGAAGAAGGGTTGAAGGTTTATTGATGTTTTGGGTCTCGATGGAAAATTGAACCCAAAATATTGATACAGTAATTCCTTTCTTCTCACAAGTGCTGCTCAACTCACTGAGTTCTTCCAGCAGATTGTAAGGTAACACATTTGTGAAGATGTGACAAGGAAAGGGAATGAATGATACTGTAAATAGCAGGACATTATGAGGAACAAAGTGATCTTGCAGTGTAGAAACATAGAATCATAAAGGACTACATCTCAGAAGCAGGATCTTTGACCCATCTAGTCAATGCTGACCCTTTTTCCTACCTGGTCTCATTGATCCGCAGCTAGAACATAACCGTCCATACTCCACCCATCCATATACCTGACCAAGCTTCTTGTATGTGTTGAAACAGAACTTGTATCCACCACTTCCGCTAGCAGTTTGTTCGACACTCAGACTGCCCTCTGAGTGAAAATGTCTTCCCTCAGCTTCCCCTTAAACATTTCACCCTTCACCCTTAACCTATGACATCTAGTTCTAGTCTTACCCAACCTCAAGTGAAAATGCCTGCAAGCAATCACCGTATCTATTTTCTATGTATGTCCACATCCTTAAAGATTGCAGGTGCTATCAGTGTGGATAGAAAGCCATATGGATATCTTTCTTTAATAGGTAAGGCATAGCATTTAAGAGCAAGAAAGCTATGCTATGGTAGCTAGGCTACAGCTTGGGTTCTGCATACACTTCTGATCATCACATTACAGAAAAGATGTGTTGCACAGGAGATGAGGCAGAGAAAATTTATGATGATGTTGCCACAATGGGAATGTTTTAGGAGGAAAGATGGGATCAAATGGGGTCACTTTCCTTACAGCAGAAGACAATGCAGTGTGACACTTGACTGAAATGCTAAAATAATGAAAAGTCTCCACTAACTGAATAGGAAGGATCTATTTCCAAAGTGCTACACCTGCCCATTCACTTCTTCCCTCACCTCCTTTTGGGCCCCAAGTGAGGTAGCGTTTCACCTGCAAATCTGTTGTACCTGTCTACTGTATACAGTGCTCCCAGTACCACCTCCTCTACATCGGTGAGACTTGTCGTAGACTGGGGGACTACTTTGTAGAGCACGTTCTCCCCATCAGGATTTCCCGATCATCAATCATTTCAATTCCAAATCCCTATTCCCATTCTGACATGTCAGTCCATGGCCTCCTATGCCGTCATGATCAGGTTGGAAGTCCAACACCTTATATTCTATCTGGGTAGCCCCCAGCCTGATGGCATGAATATTGATTTTTCTAATTTCCTGTAATTTTCACTACTCCCTCTTCTCCTTCCTTCTATTCCCCTCTCTGGCTCCCCTCTTACCTCTTCTCTTCTCCTCAGCTGCCTATCACCTCCCTCCGGTGCCCCTCCTCCTTCCCCTTCTCCCATGGTCCACTCTCCTCTCATATCCAATGTCTCCTTCTTCAGTCCTTTACCTTTTCACCTATCACCTCCCAGCTTCTCACTTCATCCCTTTCCTCCACCCACCTGGCTTCACCTATCACCTCCTCCCCCTCCCCCCACCACTCCCATCCACCTTCTTATTATGGCTTCTTCTCATTTCCTTTCAAGTCCTGGTGAAGGGTCTCAGGCTGAAACATCGACTGTTTACTCCTCTCCATAGACATTGCCACACTGGCAGAGCTCCTCCACCATGTTACCCAATTTCCATTTGGCCAGTGGAGCAAAAAGGCAGGTAGTTTGTGAAGTGATGTCATTAATACTGAGCTACCGTCAGCTCTTGGTTCTCAATCCTTCTCCACAGTGAGCACTCCAGAGACAGGAACTCCTAGAAGTTAAAGGGATGATGCATTTCTTCAAAGTATTGTTATTTAGGAGATCAGAATCAGGTTTATCATTATTGGCTTATATGACATGTAATGCAAAACACAGGGGATTCTGTGGAAGCTGGAATTCTTGAGCGAATTTTCTAATTCACAGAGCGCTGGAGGAACTCAGAAGATGAGGCAGAATCATATGGAGGGGAATAAGCTGTGGATATTTTCTATGACATCAACTGTTTATTCTCCTCCATACTGTAGCTGTTGCCTGATTTATTGTGTTGCTCCAGCATTTTGTACCAAATGAAATTTGTTGTTTTGCATGGATTCATGGACTGTTTAGAAATCTCTAGGAGGCGATGAAGAGGCTGTGTGTGTGTGTGTGTGTGTGTGTGTGTGTGTGTGTGTGTGTGTGTGTGTGTGTGTGTGTGTGTGTGTGTGTGTGTGTGTGTGTGTGTGTGTGTGTGTGTGTGTGTGTGTGTGTGTGTGTATAGGCTCCAGCTGGTAGTAATGAGAAGAGAGCATGTCCCAGATGGTGAAGGTCCTTAGTGCTGAATGCTACTCTCTTGAAGAACCAACTTTTGAAGATGGTCTCTATAACGGCAAGGGTTGTGCCCATGATGGAGCTGGGTGTTTACAACCTTATCCAGCTTCTTGTCATCCTATGTGGTGGAACCTCAAGCTGTGATGCAGCCAGTGTATCAAAAGAAATTTGTAAGAACGTTTGGTGACATACTAAATCTTTTCAGCCTCCTAATGAAGTAGAGTTGCTAACCTGCCTTTATGTGTTGGGCCCAGGATAAATCCTCTGTGATGTTGCAGAACAGGAATTAGATTCAGAAAAATAAGTGGAGATATTTGTTTCAATAAGTGTGAGGTTCAGAGTACATTTTCTAACTTTAAGTCAAAGTTCAAAGTAAATTTACTATCAAAGGATGTATATGTCATCAGATACAATCCCTGAGATTCATTTTCTTGCTGAAATAATGAAATACATTAGAATCAATGAAAAACTATACACAAACAACCAATGTGCAAAAGAAGAGAAATTGTGCAAATACAAAAAATATGATAAGTTTAAAAAGTAATGAATAATATTGAGAACATGAATTATAGAGTCCTTGAAAGTGGCTCCATAGTTTGTGGAATCAGTTCATTGTTCAGGTGAGTGAAGATTAAGAGGAAATTTGATTGAGTTATAAAAATTATGAAGGGTATAGATAGGGTAAATACAAGCAGGCATTTTCCACTGAGGTTGGGTGGGACTAAAACTAGAGGTCATAGGTTAAAGGTGAAAGGTTTAAGGGGAACGTGAGGGGAAACTTCTTCACTCAGAGGGGTGTGAGAGTGTGGAATGAACTGACAGAGCAAGTGGTGCATGTGAGCTCAATTTCAATGCTTAATAGAAATTTGGAAATGTACAAGTAGCTGAATGAGGGGCTTTGGATTAGGGTGCAGATAGATGGGAATAGGCAGTTTAAATGGTTAAGCATGGTCCAGATGGGCCAAAGGGCCTGTTTCTGTGCATTATTTTTCAATGATTCTTTACTAAGTTATCCACACTTGTTCAGAAGCCTGATGGTTGAATGGTAATAATTATTCCCAAACCTGGTGGTATGCACTCTGAGGATCCTGCATCTCCTTTTTGATGGCAACAGTGAGAAGAGAACATGGCCTAGATGATGGGAGTCCATGATGATGGATGCTGCTTTCTTGTGGCAGCGCCCCTTGTAGGTGTGCTCAGTGATGCGGAGGGATTTGCCTGCAATGGTCATCTTCTTAGCAACAGTTTGCATTTATATAATGCCCCTACAGCTGTACATACCAAGATATTTCACAAGAGGGCTGTCAGACAAAATGTGTTACTGGGTCACATATGGAGATGTTTGGAAAATGATCAAAAGCTTGGGCAATGAGACTTTTAAGTAATGTTTTAAAGGACCAAAGAGCGGTTCAGAGGAAAGAATTCTAGAGCTTAGTATCTCGGCAACTGAAGGGTAGGCTCGACAGTGATGGACTGATTCCATTCAGCAATTGAAGGTTATGGGGCTGAAGGAGACTACAAAGAGAAGTTTGAATGAGATTTGAAACCGGTGATGAGAATTCCCCTTTAAGAACAAATATTCCAATTATACTTGGGCAAATCAACTCTCTCTGAAACGAAGTCATTTGGAAAATAGTGGCTGGAGTCGATATGAACTGGATCAAATGAGAGAGAAAAAAGTGTAGTGCAGCTGTTAGGAAAGAAAGTTCTGAACAAATGGCAGCTACATTCATATTTCCCTTAATCAGATCGAAGCAATCAGCTTGAAAAATTTTCCCATATGTTTGAGAGCAACCAGGGTTATTGCAAGGACACAGGCCACTACAAGGTTACAAAGTCTGGCTACAATTAAACACTCAGAGGAGAAATTGTGATGATGCTTCAGGGAGCTCATTCATTTCAGTCAAAAATAATTATACAGCCAGGCCCTTCTTTCAGTGGAGCAAAATTCTCAAAATTAAACATACTTCAATTCAGCAGCTAAGAAAGCAGGGGATGTCTTCAGAGCTGAGTGGAGACAACATGGCAATTTATCAATAGGGGTGATCAATTCATAGAAATTAAGTCACAGCTTTCAAAACATGGATTCCTCTTTGGGAAAGCTATCTACTTTGCCCGAGGCTGTCAAGGTCTGCCTCCACTGGAATCCATGTGGTTTTGTTTTCTTTAATGATTCAACAAGGCCTGGCTTGAACCCGTCAGTATTTAAATGTTGGTATTACTCTCAGCTACTAGTGAAAATGGCAGCCAGCAAGGATGGATGGGAGAGGAGCAGGGTAATAGTCAATCCTGATGGTCTGTATTGTTTTCGTGATGTGTTTGTGTTTTCCTTTGCTTTTCCAAGATGCTTCCTGGATGCGAGGCCCATGTGATGTAAGGAGAGATTGGATAAACTTGAGTTGTTTTCCCTCAGGAGGGGTTATTTTCCCTTCAGAGAGGTTGGTTAATTTGGGTTGTTTTCCCTCAGAAGACGTTGGACAAACTTGGGTTGTTTTCCCTCAGGAAGGGTTGTTTTCTCTGAGGAGAGTTTGGTTAATTTTGGTTGTTTTCCCTAAGGAGAAGTTGGACAAACTTGGGTTGTCTCCCCCTGCAGCAGAGGCTGAGGGAAAACCTGACTGAAAAGTATCAAATTATAGATAAACAGACAAATAGATAAGTAGATAAACAGACAATTCCTTTCTCCCAGGGTTGAAATACTCAGAGGGCATGCATTTAAGGTAGGGGGTAGGGGGTTAGAATGTTTAAAGAGCATAGGTAGGGCAAATTTTTTACATAAAGAGTGGTAGGCAACTGGAACAAATTGCTAGGGGTGATGGGGTGTTGGATGGAAGCAGATTCAACTGGAGGCATTTAAGAAGCTCTTGGATAGCCACATGAATATGCAGAGAATAGAAGGACATAGGTCATGTCATACATGTGCAGACAGAGGGCATTAGCATACATGGGCATCATCAGTTTGCATCAACATTGTGGGCTGTATTGTTCCATATGTAATGTGAATGTGTGTGTGTATCTTTGTGTCTGTCTTATGTTTATGTGTCTGTGGGTGTTTATGTGTGTGTGTATAT
Organism: Hypanus sabinus; assembly: GCF_030144855.1. Classification (NCBI taxonomy): domain Eukaryota; kingdom Metazoa; phylum Chordata; class Chondrichthyes; order Myliobatiformes; family Dasyatidae; genus Hypanus; species Hypanus sabinus. Next base: position 19,194,289 of record NC_082708.1, read on the forward strand.
ACATTGAGTGTCAAAATCACAGGGAATTATAGCAAAAGAACAGGTCCTTCAGCCCATCTAGTCTGTGATAAGCTGTTGATCTGCCTAGTATCATCGATCTGCTCCTGGACTATAGTCTTCCATACCCTTCCATCTATGTACCTATCGAAATTTCTCTGAAAAGTTGCAATCGAACCTGCATTCACCATTCCCACTACCAGCTCATGCCACACATGTACCACCCTCTGAGTGAAGTAATTTGCCCTCAGGTTCCCCTTGAACATTTTACCTTTCACTCTAAACCCATGACCTCTAGGTCTTCTCATCAACCTCAGTGGAAAAAGCCTGTTCGCACTTACCCTATCTATACTGCTCATAATCTTATATATATCAAATCTCCACCCATCTCCTATACTCCTGCATAGTGTGTGCATGTGTGTGTGAGTGAGAGAGTGAGAGAGCATTACCCCACAGTATCATGTCATTCAGTCCATCTAGTCTGAGCCAAACTTCATAATCTGATATACGTTTATCAAATCGCCCGTCATTCTCTTGCACTTCTGCAATGATTCACATGTGAGAATGTGAATTCTCACATTCACACATTGAGAATGTGTGTGCATGCCCATATACGTGTAAAAGATACAAAGTGATCTTGCTTTAGCTTTTACATCAAGTGTATAAAGCAGTAAAAATGTTTTCTACCAAGGCAGAACTACAAAAACCACTTCAGAGAAGTATAACCTTGGGGATCCATTACTTTGGATCCCGTAATTTCTTTGCAGTTTATTCTCCAGTTATCCAGCAAGCTTCTCTGATTAAAACCTTTGAATCTCCACCCAACAGTTAACATCTGCAACAATTGCTGGCAAAATTTGCATCTCAAAGCAAGCGAGAGCAAACGGTTAAAAGGGCACACAATCAAAGCGGCCCAATTAATATACAACATGTGTGTTTTACAGTGCAGATTATGACAAATTCCCGGAAGTGACTGAGAAGCTATGATCCCACTTTAAGGTTCAGGGAATGTTCAAAAATTCGTCATTTCGCTTGACCATTTTGTGATATCTTCAGACTACCTTGATGGATTATTGTCGTGTAACCCATTCCAAAGGAACTTTTGCTCTGTTTTGCAATGTAACCAGCAGGTAAACGTAGGAATTGTGGCTTCCTCTCTGGTGGTTTATCTAGATAACAACAATGACCGTGTTTCATAAAATATAGCTTATTGTTTAAAGGACTTTGTGGCATTCCACTGGATAGCACACTAATACAAGTGACTTCCCAAACCACCTTCACCCTCACCTGACTTGATCTATCTCCTGACAGCTTATACCTCTTCCCTCCCCCCACCCCGTCTGCCCCACGTTCCTTTCTGGCTTCCTCTTTCCTTTCTAGTCCTGCTGAAGGGCCTCAACCTGAAATGTCGACTGCTTATTCCTCGCCACAGATGCTGCCCGACCTGCTGAGTTCCTCCAGCACACTGTGCGTATTGCTCCAGGATTCCAGCATCTGCTGTACCTCTTGCGTCTATGATTTACGGACCACTGTGAAATCCCATCGAGGGACACCTACCCTGAAGAAGTTTAAATATTCTCTTTGACAGGAGTTCAGTGAGGGCCTCCCTCATTGCTATTTCTTCCTCCCCACCGTCTTATTCTTTCTTCTTCCCCCTTCCTTTCTAGTCATGATGAAGGGTCGCGGCCCGAAACATTGACAGTTTATTTCCATATATAGTTGCTGCTTGACCAGCTGAGCTCCTCCAGCACATTGTGTGTATTCCCCTAGCATCTCGTATGTTTAATTTTGGATTTCCAGCATCTGCAGAATCTCTTGTGTTTATGAAGCAAATGCTAATAGATTTTTACGTGTCATTTGGCAGCTGTATTCACAGTTCTGTGAATTAGATTAAAATTATTTGATCCCATACGTTAGAGAGCAATATCTCAATTGAAAGTGCTGCCCTTTCTGAGACAGAAGTTAATAGGCTCAAGCTTACTCCAGTGGTCTTTCATCCAGTTCCTTACTGAGGAGATCTCCTCATCCTTCTGAGGACCGATTATGGTATGCTGCCACTCTGGGGCTGTGGGCTCTGAGGTGGTTGATGAGACCACTGCGGAATCTGTAGACTCGGTAACACAAAAAGATTCTGCTGATGCTGGAAATCCCGAGCAGCACACACAAAATGCCCGAGAAACTCAATAGGTTGGGCAGCATCTATGGTGATGAATAAACAGTCGACATTTCAGGCTGAGGCCCTTCATCAGGATTGGAAAAGAAGGGGGAAGAATCCAGAATAAGAAGTTTGGTTGGAGAGGGGGGGGAAGGAACATAAACTGTCAGCTGATAGATAAAATCAAGTGGGGGGGGAAGGTGGTTGGGGTTTGTTTGTATTAGTGTGCTATCCAGTGGAATGCCTCAAAGTCCCTTAAACAATAAGTTATATTTTTTGAAACACAGTCATTGTTATTATCTAGATAAACCACAAAGGAAGCCACAATTCCTACGTTTACCTACTAGTTTCATTGCAATATTGAACAAAAGTTCCTTTGGGGGCTTACATCCACTAAAGTAATCTAAAGTTATCACAAACCGGCCAAGTGAAATGACAGATTTCTGAACATTCTCTCAACCTTAAAGTGGAATCATAGTTCCTGTAATACAGAGTCTGCAAAAGGTTCCAGTTTAAGATGCCCAGTGACTATTTATGAGTTGAAAATAAACAAAACAATGGAAACTATTAAATACCTCATGAATAACATTTTATTAATAATGATCAACGCTAACAATGCTAGCCACAGAGAGGTGAGAGAAGGGTGATTGGGGCAAGCTGAGACCAGCAGTGGCACTGGCGAGGCCTGGTTGAGTAGGGATTGAAACAGAGTTCTAGCGTCCCAGAGAGCGAGGGAACTCCCGATGTCAGATCAAAGCGCCAGGCTGAATTGGAAAGGTCAGGTACAACCGAATCATGGAGGCAGGGTCAAAGCCCGCTGAGAACGCCTAGAGTGGTCCGAGAATGAGGAACGACTTGATGTCTGAATGATTTAAATGCCAGGACAGATTGGAACGGTCAGAGTGTTGGAACCGGAGGTGAGGCGAGGGCGAGTTCTACTCACTGGTCCGCGATGCTTACTCAACTGTGCGCTGAACTGCAGTGCCAGCCACAGTGAAGGCTGGCTTCATGTCTGTGGTCTCTCAAGGTTCACCCGGCTTTGCGATGAACTATGGCTGTTGCCTGCTCTAGCTGCGGTGATGTCTGGCTTCGAGTTTTTCATAAAAGTCCAGATCTGAATGCTGTTTGCTTACTTCTATTGTTTGCACGATTTGTATATTTCTCTCTCTCTCTGCATGTTGGGCATTTGATGGTCCTTTTTAAATTGTTTCTTTTGATGTTACTTTGCATGTAAGGAGATGAATCTTAAGACTGTATACTATATACATAGTTTGATAATAAATGTACTTTGAACTTTGCACTTTGAACATGAGACAGGAGAAGCTTGGTGAAACTACCACATAGGTACTTTGGAATATGATACACTTTTGTCATGAGTCCTCCTTACAAAGGTTCTCAATGCCATCCTTAGTGTGGAGAGAAACTTTGGAACGTCACCTCCACTGTCTGGGAGCACCAAGACACCAAAGTTAATGCGTGAGGAGTTTTTGTTGGCTCAGGCCTGTGGTCATTGAAATTTAGAAGAACTGAGGGGGATCTCACTGAAACCTGTTGAAAGACCTAGGGAGAGTGGACTTAGAGAGAATGTTTCCAACAGTGGGGAAATCTAGGACCACAGAGTAGAGCCTCAAAGTACAAGGACTTTAGAACAGAAATGAAGAGAAGCTTATTTAGCCAGAAGGTGGTGAATCTGTGGAATTCATTGCCACAGATGGTCGTGGAGGGCAAGTGTATTTAAAGATGAGGTGGATAGTTTCCTGATTAGTAAGAGGGTGAAGGTTATGGGGTGAAGGCAGAAGGATGATTTTAAGAGGGATAGTAAATAAGTCATGTTGGAATGACAGAGCAGACCACCCATTCTGCTCCTACTCCATTTTCAATAATCAAGACAAATAACCACATCATCTGTGCTAATAACAAAGGGGGATTCTTCGTCCTGCTCCAGGGAACAAATACAAGCTTCTCATCAGAATTATAATATAAAGTACCTGCTTGTGATGGGAGATAGACAATTCTAACAGTGCAACACTTCCTCAAACATCTACTACAATGTACTATAAGAACGTAAGACACAGGAACAGAATTAGGCCATTTGGCCCATCGAGTCTGCTCCACAATACCCTCATGGTTAATTTATTATCCCTTCCAAGCCCATTCTCCTGCCTTCTCCCATAACCCTTAACACCCTGATTAGCCTAGAACCTATCAACCTCCGCCTTAAATATACCCAATGAACTGGTCTGCACAGCTGCCTTTGGCATTGAATTCCACAGCTTCCCCACCCTCTAGCCAAATATGTTTTCCTCATCTCTGTTCTAAATAGATAACCCTCAGTTCTCAGGCTGTAACCTCTGGTCTTAGCCTCCCTCACTATAGGAAACATCCTCTCCATATCCACCCTGTCTGGGCCTTTTAATATTCGATAAGGTCATTGAATGATTTTAGGATCATTCTTACAAATCTCCTCTGGACCCTCTCCAATGCCAGCACATCTTTACTTAGCAAAGGGGCCCAAAACTGCTCATAATACTCCAAGTGCAGTCTTACCAAAGCCTTAAAGCCTCAGAATCACATTATTACTCTTATATTCTAGTCCTCCTGAAATTAATGCTAACATTGCATTTGCCTTCCTTACATCTGAGTCAACCTTCAAGTTAACCTTTAGGGGATCCTGCAGAAGGACTCTCAAGTCCCTTTAATCCTCTTCAACACTACCTGTCCCTCCACCTATCTTTGTACTGTCTGCAAACCTGGCCACAAAACCATCAATTCTGTCATCCAAATCATTGACGTACAATGTGAAAAGAATTAGTCCGAACGTTAACCCTTGCGGCAAACAGTTCATCACCAGCAGCCAGCCAGAAAAGGGCCCCGTTATTTCCACTCTTTGCCTCCAGCCAGTCAGCCAATCTTCTCTTCGTGCTAGTACCTTTCCTGTAATGTCATGGGTTTGATGTTAAGAAGCCTCATATGTGTCACCTCGTCAAAGCCTTTCTGAAACTCCAAATAAACAACATCCACTGACTCTCCTTTGTCTACCTTGCTTGATATTTCCTCAAAGAAATCCAATGGGTTTGACAGGCTAGATTTCCCCTTGAGAAAACCATGCTGACTTTGGCCAATCTTATCTTTATGTACCTTCATGTACCCTGAAATCTCATCCTTAATAATAGTCTCCAACATCTTTCCAACCACTGAAGTCAGGCCAACAGGTTTATAATTTCCTTTCTTCTGCCTTTTACCTCTTCTTAAAAAGTCAGTAGTTCAATGGTTCAATTTAATATCAGGGAACGCATGCAGTGTACAACTTGAGATTCTTACTCTTTGCAGACATCCATTTACACAGAAGAAAACCCCAAAGAATGAATGAATGAATGACAGAAAATACTTGAACCCCAAATCCCCCTCCCTGCTTCTACGTACAAGCAGAAGCAAAGCATCAAACCTCTCCCCTGTCCCTCCCCCCAGTTATTGCAGCATGAAGCATCAGCACCCACCAAGTAAGCAATAGGAAAGCCCCCCAAGAGAGACCATGATCTGCAGTCCAACAAGTTCCTTTGTTCACCCAACAGTTCAATAAGCCGCAGGCTTTCTCATTAACAAGGGAGAAGGAAGCGTTACCCCTTCCACAGTAAGCGGGGAGACCAACAGCGTGATGTTTTAGTGTTACAGTCTGAAGCAGCACTTATCAAAGCTCACCCAACTCAAGAACCAACAGACCTTCCGCCTTCCCCGTCCCATCGAGAGGGAGAGAGCAGTCGCTCGAGTGCGGAGGCCTCCGACAGCTGCACTCACTGACTCGATGTTCCGATCTTCAGTGACCCTTCAGTTGGTGACACCAACGAGGAATCAGGTTCACAGGGGCCACCCAGGGCTGCACCTGGTAGGCTCACTCCCTCCAGGCCGATCCTGGAGATATCCAAGATGGCCAGTCAATGAGCTCTGGGAGTGGGAACCCACTGCCGTGAAGAATCCCAGTTTAAGTGCAGCTGTAGAGCACAGACTCCAACAGGAACCCAACCACCTTGAAAAGGAAATAAGAGACAGTAAAGAGAGGAATTTAAGATGTTTTGCAGATGAGCTCAAAGAAGTTGCCTTCTGAGGCTATCTTATTTTTTTTTTGTCTCCCATTACTACCTCTCCAGTGTCATTTTCCTGTGATCCAATTTCCACTCTCATCTCTCTTTTACTCTTTATATATTTGAAAAAATTCTTGTGTCTTCTTTTATATTATTGGCTAGCTCACCTTTGTGTTCCATCTTTTCTCTCTGTATGACTTTTTTAGTTACCCTCTGTTGGCTTTAAAGGCTTCCCAATCCTTTACCTTCCCAATAATTCTTGCGGTATTAAATGCTGCACTAGACTTTTCCTGTCAGCCATGGTTGCCTCATCCTCCCATTGGAATACTTCTTTATCTTTGGAGCTAATCTTTTCTGCACCACCCAAATATCCCCAGAAGCACCAGCCATTGCCCTTCTGCCATCATCCCTGCTAGTGTCCTTTTCCAATCAACTTTAGCCAGCTCCTCTCTCATTGGCAAATTTAGCCACAAATCCATTAATACCATTGACATACATCGTAAAAAGCAGTGGTCCCAACACCGACCCCTGTGGAACGCCACTGGTAACTGGCAGCCAGCCAGAATAGGATCCCTTTATTCCCACTCTCTGTTTTCTGCCGACCAGCCAATGCTCCACCCACACTAGTAACTTCCCTGTAATTCCATGGGCTCTTACCTTGCTAAGCAGCCTCATGTGCAGCACCTTGTCAAAGGCCTTCTGAAAATCCAAGTACACCACATCTACTGCATCTCCTTTGTCTACCCTGCTTGTAATTTCCAGTCATCCATGCAATGCCAAAAGCCTGAAAGGTAATTGTTTATGCCTCTGCAATCTCTCCAGCTACTTCCTTCAGAACCCAAGGATGCATTCTATCAGGTCCAGGAGATTTCTCCACCTTCAGACCATTAATCTTCCTGAACACCTTCTCAGTCATAATTTTCACTGCACTGACTTCACTTCCCTGACACTCTTGTGTTATGTGTGTCCAGTATATTGCAGATGTCTTTCACTGTGAAGATTGATGCAAAATACTCACTTAGTTCCTCTACCATCTCTGCGTCTCTCATTACAATATCTCTGGTGTCATTTTGTATTGGTTCTATATATGCCCTTGACTCTCTTTTACCTTTTATATACTTAAAAAAACTTTTAGTATTTTCTTTGATATTAGTTGCCAGCTTCCTCTCATAATTCATCTTTTCCTTCCATTTTATTCCTTATGCTGTGTGCATTCAAATATAACATTCTCAGTTCAGTATTTGTTGCTTTCTGTTTTAACAGCACCATACCTTTATTGCCCTGTAAGTCATGCCACTGGCTTTGATTAAACCTTATCTTCTGCTGTTCTTTCTATAATCTCCATAGTACGCTATCCGTTTTCCCTTTTCTTAGCCCTATCACTCCGGTTCCCATCCCCTGCCAAATTAGCTTAAACCCTCCGTAACAGCCCGATTAAATGTGCCCGCTAGGATATTGGACCCTTTGGGTTCAGGAATAACCCATCCTTTTTGTACAGGTCATACCTCCACCAGAAGAAAACCCAATGATCTAGGAATCTGAAGCCCTGCCCCCTACACCAGTCTCTCAGCCACACATTAATATGCCTGATCATGCTATTATTGTACTCGCTAGCACGTGGCAAAGGCAGGGATCCTGAGATTACTACCCTAGAGGTTTGAGCTTCCTACCTAACTCCCTGAATTCTCTCTTCAGGACCTCCTCCCTTTTTCTATCTATGTCAACGGTACCAACGCTTACCAAAACTTCTGGCTATTCACACTCTCCCTTCAGAATACTCTGCAGCCGATCTGAGACATCCAGTACCCTGGCACCTAGGAGGCAACACACTATGTGGGTATCTCTATCAGGCTGACAGAACCTCCTGTCTGTTCCCCTCACTATGGAATCCCCTATGACTACCGCATTCCTCATCTTCCTCTTACCCTTCTGCAACACGGAACCATGGTCAGAGACCCAATCACCATGGTCCTCTTCTGTCAGGTCATTCCCCCTCAACTGCATCCAAAATTAGATATCGATTACTGAGGGGGATGGCCACGGGGGTGCTCTCTGCTGACTGAGCTCTTTCCCTCATTTCCCTGACCATCACCCACTTATCTAAATCCTGCACCTCGGTGACTAACTCCCTGTAGCTCCTCTCTGTCTCCTGGAAATTCCCTTTACTCCATTGTAATACGGATACATCCATTTTTAGCTTCTACATCTCAAAGTTCAGGGTGAATTCTACCATATTATGATCACTGCCTCCTAAGGGTTCCTTTATCTTAAGCATCCTAATCAAATCTGTGTCATTACATAACACCCAATCCAGAATTTCTGTTCCCCTAGTGGGCTCAACCACAAGCTGCTCTGCAAAAGCCATCTCATAAACATTCAACAAAATTCCTCTCTCGGGATTCAGCACCAACCTGATTTTCTGCACGTTGAAATACCCCACGATTTTTGCAATATTGCCCTTTTCACATGCCCCAAACTCCAGAATGGAAAATAAATTAGGGTATCAAGGTATGCTACTACACCACCAGCAACACAGGTTCAATTCCCCGCGCTGATGTAAGCAGTTTGTACATTTTCCCTTTGACCGTGTAGATTCCCCCTGGGCATTCCAGTCACCTTCCGCATGCCAAAACGTTAGTAGGTCAGTTCAAAAAAAGTTCAAAGTAAATTTTTTATCATCATAAATATACGTCACCACATACAACCTTGAGATCCATTTTCTTGCAGGCATACACAGTAAACCCAAGAATCACAATAAAATCAATGAAGGAGGGTAGCGTGAGTCCTGAGGCTCCTGTACCTTCTTCCTGATGGCAGCAGCAAGAAGAGAGCATGTCCTGGGTGCTGAGGGTCCTTGATGATGGACATTGCTTTCCTGCAACTGCGCTTACGTTATAAATGTTACATTGGTGTAATTGGGCAGAATGAGCTCGTTGGGCTGGAAGGGTCTGTTACTGTGCTGCTTTTCTAAATCTAACACCAGTATACTGGAGGAGGCCACATGAACAGCATCTCCACCATGATAAAGCAACACCAACTCCAATGGATAGGTCATATCATTCCAATGTCTAAACCGCATCTCCCCAAACAGATCCTTTACACCCAGTTGAAGGAATGTCAGTGGGCCCCTGGTGGGCAAAGAAAACACTTCAAAGATAACAACAAAATCAGCCTGAAGAAATTCAACATCACATCTAAAATCTTGGAAGACATTGCACTCAATAGATACATCTTGAGGAAATCTGTTCAAGAGGGAGCAGCACTGTATAAGAACAACTTCCACCATGTCACAGAGAACAAGTGCCAGCTGTGAAAGGAGAGATGGAACAACCAAAAGGCCCAACCACGAACCACAGTCACCACTTATTCCACACAGGACCAGAATATGTCAATCCCAGATCGACTTCTACGGCTAACTGAGCACCCATCAATAGACAACCCCTCAGGAGAACATCATACTCAAATCAAGTACCACTAAATAAAAATCATTAAGTCTTTGCTCAGAGACAGAAGTGTCACCCTTTCACCCTTATCAATCTATCCAGTTCTGGTTGGAATTGAAATTGGTTTATTATTGTCACACGTACCAAGCTATAGCATAAACCACGTTATCCATACAGGTCACTCCAAACCATAAGTGCATCAAAGTAGTAGAAATGTTCTATAGGTTTCAATAGGTAGGTTTAATGTCAGAGTAATATATATAATATACATCCTGAAATTCTTTTTCTTCCCAAACTTCCAAAAAAAAACAAAGAAGTGCCCAAAGAATGATTGGCAGTTAAATGTTAGAACCCCAGTTCCCTCCTCCCATGCTTAAACAGCAGCAAAGTGACGACCCCTCCTTCCCCACCAGCAAAAAAGCATCTGTACCCTCCACTGAGCACTCGAGTTTGCAGCAAAGCGTCAGTAAAGACGCAGAATTGTCACTCCCAAGACTACTTGTTCACCCGGTATTTGACATACCACAGGCTTTCTCTGTCCCCACAATAAGGGAAAAAGTGGTGTCTCTGTTTCCCGAAAGGGAAAAACAATGCAGAGTGCAGAATATGGTGTTAACTACGGTGAAAGTGCAGTGCAGGTAGGCAATTAGGTACAAGGGCCATGATGCAAAAGATTATGAGGAAAAGAGTAAGTCAAAGGGCAAATCGGAGTTTTCAGGTCTGAGGAATATCAGCTGTGAGTGAAAAGGGGTTTATGTTGAAATTGCTCACTACACTTCCATTGAAATCACTCTACATGCTTACAGACAAGCACAGGCAGCAATGAGAGAAGAGAGACAAACTTGTACCAAGAGCTCATGCTTAGTTCTGGGAAAGGTTAGGTTTGCACGTTCAATATTTTTAAAAATTCTTTTCCCAAGGTGAGTTGGTTCAAACCTCATTTCCTTTACTTGACTTTCCCTCAAATGAATTAACATCTATTTGAAAACACAGGAAAGTGAAGATTACATTGCCTAATGATATTCGTCCAGGACTGAATTACTTATGACACATCTCATGGTAGGTTAGTGAATAATGGCTTGAGAATCAAGATGTTAACACACAATCTATTTTTCTTCAGCTTGGGTGACGCTTTGTTCTTTGAAGGCCTTGACTTCTAATTCTTGTAAGTAATTACACTCTGAGGTCAGTCAGGGTTTAATTGTTATGTAGTAACAAAACATTGTGGCTTGCCTGATGGTGTTAAATTTCTATCTTCCAGGTTAGAAAAACACATTGAAAATGATTGCCGTAAAGTACAGATATATTACAATTGGGCGGTGGGGTGGAAAAACTTGTCTACCAAAGGAGATGTAAGGTGCTCCTTCCCTCCACTAGTCTGCAGGTCACCCTTGGGCAAGGTGAAGCACATGTTTAGTACCCCCCCCCCCCAATCAGGGTCAAGTGAAGCCATGGGAGCTGGTGGTGGATGGTTGTATGAGGAGCTGGTGCATATGACATGTCCTAGTTATGCGACCACTGACAACAGGTAGATAATCTCTGAAGAGTATTGATAATGGCTGGGGTCACCCATCTTGTAAAGACGTTGCCCAGAAGAAGGCAATGGCAATCCACTTCTGTAGAAAAATTGGCCAAAATCAATTATAGTTGAAGAAAGACCACTATTGCCCAGGTTGTATGGCATGGCATATAATGAATGAGTGATTACGGTATCAGAAGTACACGAGATCTTGGATGGATAGATAAGTAGATTGATAGTTTGATATCTACTGTAGATAGATAGATAGATGGATAGTTGGAGTATAGTAAAGTGGGTGGCAGCTTGCACTCCTCCCATCACCTTATCTTATCTTGTTACTCTAGTTTCTGCTCCCAGTACTGATGAAGGGTCTTGGCCTGAAACATCATCTGTTCATTCCCCTCCAAATATGCTGCCTGACATGCTCAGTTCCTCCAGCATTTTGTGTGGGTAGGTATGTGGTTAGATAGACATGTTTAGTAAAGATTTAGAGGGATATAAGTCAAATGCAAGTAAATGGAAATAGCTGAGGAAGACATGATAGTTAGCACGGACGAGTTGGGCCGAAAGGTCTAATTCCATCTCTTCATTATGTATGACAACCTTCCCTGCTATCCACAACTCAAGAAAACTTACTAATCAGACCACCTCCAAATGCATCAAAATCATTAAAGTATTCAACAGACAACAGAGGTCCCAATATTGATCCTTACAGAACACCACTGGTCACAAACCACCAGTCAGTGAACCACCCCTCCACTGCTCTACTCTAACTTCCATAGCCAAGCCAATTTTGAATCCAAATTTACCAGCTCACCAGGGATCCTGTATGAATTTTCTGGAGTACTTTTGCAGGAGGGACCCTGTGAAGTGCTTTATTGAAGACTATTCAGACAGCATCCACAGCCCTACCTTCGTTAATGATGTACAGCTCCTCAGAAAGCTGAATCCGTTTTGTGAGACAGGACTTCCCCCATATCAAGCTATGCTGATTTTCCCTAGCAAGCCTCCACTTTTCCAAATGCTGGTAAATTATATCCATAAGAATTTTCTCCAGTAATTTCCCTCCAATAATTGAAGTCAGGGCCTACAGATGATAAATACCTGTTGTTTCTCTGATGTCCTTTTTAAACAAAGGAATAACAGTGACTATTCTCCAATCTTCTAGGAGCTCATCTTTGGCTAAAGAGGACACAGATGTTTCTATAAAGCATTAATCTCCTCCTTGCCTCCCTCAGTATTCTGTGACCAACCCCATCGAGAGGAATAAACAGATGACTTTTTAAACTGAGACCCTTTTGTCTTTGCCTGAAGTTTCAACTCTTTATTTCTCCCCATAGGCGCTGCATGACCTGCTGAGTTCCTCCAGCATTTTGTGTGTGCTGCTCTGGATTTCCAGTATCTGCTGAATCTCTTGTCTTTCTGGCCTGAATATCTGTTTTCACAGCTCCAGCTGGCCATTGGAAGGCCTATAGCATAATCCCATCTGTGTAACAGTTTCTTCCCCCAGGCCGTGAGACTTCCAAGCACCCTGCTAGCACCCACTACACATTATTTATGACAGCACAAGTAGTGGTATACTGTTGTATATTAACTCTTTGTCGTAGATGCACATCTACAGAGTACTTTTTTTTAAGAGTACTGAGAAAGGATCTAGTGCTTTCCCGGTGTATATGATGCATAAATTTTTCTCGGGCTTCCAGCTGGGCCCAAGTGTCGATTTTAACCAACATTTTAATGACAAACCACCATCTTAATCAGGGATGATGCCTAGGCATGTTTAGTCCGTTGGTATTTATACTCAACTTCCATTGTCCAACCCTCCTGATCAGCTATTCCTCAACATTCAGGTTTCTGCTGTCCCACCTTGTTTAAAATCATATCCCAGTTCTTAATTAAGGCTAGAGCTTCATCTTTGGCTACAAGGTGAAGGAAATCAGTCGGGCCCCTAAAAGGGCTGATGGGAAAACCAGGAAACCTAACGACGAGGAGAAACCCATTGCGACTACCTGTCTTCCCTATATTTCTACGGTTTCTGGAAGGATCGGCAACATTGTGAAGAAATTCCAGATATATGCCATCCACAAACCCGTAAGGAAGCTCAGATCCCAGCTGGTGCAGGTCAAAGATGACCGGGGACCCAGGACACCTGGCGTTTACAAGATACTCTGTGAATGCAGAGCAGCGTATATCGACCGCACAGTGGAAACCCGCGTCAAGGAGCACAGGAGGTGTATCCGTTTGGGTTATTCAGAGAAACCAGCGGTAGCAGAACATTGCATTCGCAATGTCCGCAGGATTGTCTTCAATGTCACAAGACTACTGTGCTGCACCAATGGTCTTTGGGACCACTGGATAAAGGAAGCCATTGAAATCAGACTAGAGAATAAAATTTCAACAAAGACAAAGGTCTCCCTCTATGTAAGAATTGGAATACAATTTTAAACAAGGTGGGACAGCGGTACTCGACTAGTTGAGGACTAGAGGAGGGATGGATGATGGGAGGTGAGTATATATACCACTGGACTAGACACACTTAGGCATCATTCCTGATGAAGATGGCTAAGTCTGCCATCAAAATATTGGTTAAGATCGACAGCCGGACCCAGCTGGATGCCTGAGAGGAGTTTATGCGTACTTAATATCTGTAAATATTTTTGTGAAAACTTATTTTATGGGCTATTTGTGACAAATGTATTGTGTTTTGACCCTTGGTCCCCGAGGAATATTGTCTCGTTTAGCTGTATCCATGTGCACAGTTAAAGGACAATAAACCTAAACTTAATCTTTCTTAATCTTGATTCTACCTATATGGCCTCACTGGTTGAGTCCTCCAGGATGTCCTCTCTTGGTGTAGCCAGGACTTTTTTATAGATCATTAATACAATTACTCCACGCCTTTTACATCACTCACAGTCACATCTGAAACACCTACACCTTGGAGTGTTGAATTGCCAGACCTGTCCCGTTACAATCAAGGTTCTGTATGAGCTACAGTATTGCAGTTTGATGCCCAAGTTCAGGCTCTAAGCTGATTTGTCTTAACTTCAATATTCCTTCCATTAAAAAAAAACAACCGCCGCACCATCATTCTTGCCGTGTTCATTGAAAGATCAAAAATTCAAAATAAATCTATCATCAAAATAAATTTATCATAAATTTATCACCCTAACCCAGTACAGTATATATCACCATATACATCTCTGAGATACATTTTCTTGCAGGCACTCACAGTAGATATAAAGAAACGTAATTGAATCAATGAAAAGCTGCACTTGACAGAAATAGACAAAAAACAAATGTTCAAAAGACAACAAACTGTGCAAATTCAAAAAGAAAATAATAGTAACAGTAAATAAGCAATAAATAGTGTAGAATCATTAAAAGTGGACCCATAGGTTGTGGAATCAGCTCAGAGTTGGGGTGAGTGAAGCTAACACCTCTGGTTCTAGAGGGGTTGTGGGGGGGGGGGGTAATAACTTTTCCTGAGCCTGGTGGTGTGGGTCTTGAAGCTGCTGTATCTCCTTCCTGGTGCCAGCAGTGAGAAGAGAGCATTAACCATGCTTGTTTTCCTATTAGACTTTTGAATTAACCTCAACCTTCTTATTCACCCCACCTGCGGGTCTATTGCTCTGGTTCACCCTCCCCTGGCGTTGTCCCACTGTTTGCAGCCATATAGTTTCCATCATGAGCATCATATCATCCTGGTGACATCATAATGCACGGAGATATGACATAAAGAACGACAGCACAGAAACAGGCCCTTTGGTCCATCTAGCCCATGCTGAACTATTAATCTACCTAGTCCCATCGACCTGCACCCAGGTCATAACCCTCCATACCCCTCCCATCCATGTACATATCCAAATTTCTCTTAGATGTTGGAATCAAACCCACAGCCACCGCTTCCGCGAGCTGCTCATTCCACACTCCAACAACCCTCTGAGTGTTTTCTTTCATGTGCCCCTTAGATATTTCACCTTTCACCCTTAACCCATAGCCTGTAGTTGTAGTCTCACCCAA
Source organism: Hypanus sabinus (assembly GCF_030144855.1). NCBI lineage: Eukaryota > Metazoa > Chordata > Chondrichthyes > Myliobatiformes > Dasyatidae > Hypanus > Hypanus sabinus. The sequence continues at coordinate 19,209,505 of NC_082708.1, forward strand.
TCTCAGTGGAAAAAGCCTGCTTGCATTTACCCTGTCTATACCCCTCATAATTTTGTATATCTCTATCAAATTTCCCCTCATTCTCCTATGCTCCAGTGAATAAAGTCCTTACATAATCAGCCTTTCCCTATACCTCAGGTCCTCACATCCCAGCAACAACCTTGTAAATTTTTTCTGCACTCTTTCAATTTTATCGATATCTTTCCTGTAGGTAATTACCCAGAACTGCACATAATACACCAAATTATGCCTCACCAATGTCTTATACATCCTCAACATAACATCCTAATTCTAGCACCCAATACATTGATTTATAAAAGCCAATGTACCAAAAGCCCTCTTTACAAGCCTATCTCCATGTGATACCACTTTTAATGAATTATGGATCTGTGTTCCCAGATCACTTTGTTCTACCACACTCCCCATTGCCCTGTTGTTGACCAGGTACTGTAAATCTTACCCTGGTTGGTCCTCCCAAAGTGCAACACCTCACAATTCTTGTCATTAAACTCCATCTGCCGTTTCTCAGCCCATTTTTCCAACCGGTCCAGATCCCGCTTTAAGTTTTGATAGCCTTCCTCACTGTCCACTACACCCCCAATCGAGGCATCATCTGCAAATTTGCTGAGCCTGTTTACCATATTATCATTCAGATCATTGATATAGATGACAAGCAATAACAGATAAGAAATGAAATCCTGGAGTTTTGTCAAGGAGAAGATGAAAATATAAGTTGTCGCGCCTTCCTGACATGAGACGAGGTGAAGGAAATGATGGACAGAGGACAGAGAGGAAAGATAGACAACATAAAAGATAAACAGGCTTGGCGGAACAAGAATGTCACTGGTGATTCATCTATAAACTGCTGTAAAAGTTTCTGAATAATTTACAATAATGCTTCTTTTTAAATGAATGAAATCACCTGTTAAATATCACATATTCTAGAGTCACAGGGTTAGACCATAAGACCATAAGTCAACGGAGCAGAACTAGGCCATTCAGCCCATCAAGACTGCTCCACCATTCCATCCTGGCTGATTTATTATCGCTCTCAATCCCATTCTCCTGCTTACTTACCATAACCTTTGGTACCCTTACCAATCAAAAACCTATCAACCTCTGCTTTAAATACACCCAATGACTTGGCCTCCATAGCCATCTGTGGCAATGAATTCCACAAATTCGTCATCTTCTAGATGAAGAAATTCCCCCTAATCTCTGTTCTAAAGGAACTTCAGTCTGTTCTGAGGCTGTGCCCTCTGGTCCTACTCCCCAATGACAGGAAACATTCTCTTTACATCCACTCGATATAGTTCTTTCAATATTTGGTAGGTTTCAATGACATTTGCCTCCCTCCTGCCATTCTTCTGAACTCCATCAAGTACAAGCCCAGAGGATCATTGTAGAGAGTATAGAATACAAAAGGGACTCTTTGATGACCCATCACAGCTATGCCAACCATCATGCCTCCCCCCATACAAAACTGATTTGCTAGCATTAGTTCCATATCCCTCTAAACTTTGCTTATTCAAGTACCTGTCAAAGTGCTTCTTAAATGTAGAAGGTAAAAGGGCCTTAGCACCTGCACCACTAAGTTCAAGAACAGTTACTAACCCTCAACCAGACTCTTGAACAAAGTGTGATAACTACAATCCATTGAGATGTTCCCACTCCCAATACTCTCACTTTAAGGACTCCTTATCTCATTATCTCATGTTCTTGTTATTTATTGTAATTTATTTATATTTGCATTTGCACAGTTCATTGTCTTCTGCACCCTGGTTGATCTTTCATTGATCCTGTTATAGTTACTATTCCATAGATTTGCCAAGTATGCTGCAGGAAAATGAATCTCAGGGTTGTATATGGTTACATAAGTATACTTTGAAAATAAATATCCTTTGGTTTTGATTAAATGTTGTATCTGTTTTGCCTCCACCACCTCAGTGTCAGTTCATTCAAGATGCCAGATACGTGTAAGACTTTTACCCTTCAGTTCTCATTTAGGTCTAATTCCTCTCATCTTAAACATACGTTCCTACAATGGAAACCAGGGCTTCTTCCCTTTTCCTTTCCAGTTCTGAAGAAGGTCTTGGCCCAAAACATTGACTGTATATTCCTCTCCATAGATGCTGCCTGACCTGTCGAGTTGTTCCAGCATTTTGTGTTTGTTGCTCTGGATTTCCAGCAGCTGCAGAATCTCTTGTGTTTATGATCTACCTATCTCTGCCTCTCATTGCTTAATATACTTCTGTCAGGAAAAATGGAGATGGGCTAACCCCTATTGACATCAATGGATCTGGGATTGAGAGGGTAAACAGCTTGAAGTTCCTCGGCATCCACATCACTGAGGACCTCACGTGGTCTGTGCACACCAACTGTGTGGTAAAAAACGCACAATAGAGCCTCTTTCACTTCAGACGGTTGAGAAAGTTTGGTCTGGGCCCCCACGTCCTAAGAACTTTCTACAGGGGCACAATTGAGAGCATCCTGACTGGCTGCATCACTGCCTGGTATGGGAACTGTACCCCACTTAATCGCAGGATTCTGCAGAGAGTGGTGCAGACAGCCCAGTGAACTTATACAACATATATAGTTGTGACATTTACAAAGACAGGTGTGAAAAAAGGGCCCAAAGGATCATTGGAGACCAGAGTCACCCCAACCACAATCTATTCCAACTGCTACCTACTGGGAAATGGTACTGCAGCAGAAAAGCCAGGACCAACAGGCTCCGGGACAGTTTCTTCCACCAGGCCATCAGACTGATTAACTCGCGCTGATTTGAGTGTATTTCTATGTTACATTGACCGTTCTATTTATTATAAATTATTATAAATTACATTGATTGCATATTGTGCATGTAGAAGGAGACGGAACGTAAAGATTTTTACTCATGAATGTGAAGAATGTAAGAAATAAAGTCAATTCGATTCAATTCATATCATCTCTTAGTCTCCTTTGCTCTAAGGAAAATGGAAAAAGCCTATCCGGTCTCTCCCTATAACTAAAACTGTCCGAAACAAACAGCATTGCTGTTAACCTCTCCAGCTATTTCCTATCTGTCCTCTAGTGTAGCAACCAAAACTGTACATACTACTCAGAAGTTCAAAGACATTATTATCAAGGTATGTATACTGTACACAACCTTGAGATTTATCTTCTCACAGGCAGCCACAAAACGAAGAAGCAGAATCCAAATTGTTTGAAAAAACACACACACACACACACACAACAAAGACCACCAAACACCCAATGTATGAAAAAAAAGAATAAATCGTGCCAATTACTAAAAAGTAAACAAGTGACACACGGAAGCTAAACCGCAGAATCTCTGGAAGTGAGTCTGCAGGTAGAGTCAGTTGGGTTCTGAGGCAAGTGAAGCTGACCGTAGGCCCGATGGCTGCAGGCCATAGCCGCAGACCTGATTCCGTGCTGATGGTGGTAGGCCGCAGTTTTGCAGTCAGCTCAGTACTGGAGTGTCTTAATCAAATAGCACACATGATATTAAAAAAAGGAAACCTAAAGAAATGGAAGATGAAATGCGAAGTCCCTGAAAGTGAGCCCTCAGCCGCAGAACCTGGTGAGCACTGGGGCGATTGAAGCCAGACCAGCAGGAGAGCAATTGCCGCCAAACCTAGAGCTGTGGCACGAGTAACGAGAAGAGAAGGAGCCCGGCCAGTCGCAGGCAAGTGGCTCCGAACACCCGTTTGTTTTCCGCTCTCGCCCTTCACATTTTTAATCAGTGCGGAGTAATGGAGCATCGATCCAGCGTACATCCCCAGCGATGGCCACACTTGCGAATCCCCCAGATCACACAAATGGCAGATTGGTCAGTCGGCTCAAGTGTTCATCCTTAAAAGGGAAATTACAGGCTGCATTGATCACACTTCAGAAGACAGGAGTCCATAGCTCTGTGAGCTGTCCGCAACATGTCACCATTGGTCACCGGTGCCATCTTGCCAAGTGTACCCGAAGCAACCTCCAATTTAACTGCAGCATGATGGCCCAATTCTTTCACCCAGTACTTTGGCTGATAAAGGCAGGCATGCCATACACCTCCTTCTCTATCCTCTCTACCTTGGTAGACAGAATGGAAAGGCATCAGTTTCTCCATTCTACGAGCAGTCCCCAGGGCCCCACCATACCCTGTGTATGTCGTGTCCTGGATTAACTTCACAAATTGCATCACTTGAGTTAAATTTGATCTGCCATTCCTTTCCCCACATTCCCATTTGATTAGTATCCCATTGTAACCTTAGACAACATTCTTAATTTTCCACTTATTTTAATGTCATCTGCAGAATTACTAGTCATGCCATCTATAATTTCATTCAAATCATTAATATAGATGACAACAGGGGAGCCAGTACTACCCCCTGAGGCAGACCTCTGGTCACAGGTCTCCAGTCGGATAAATAACCCTCAGAATCAGAATTAGGTTTATTATCGCTGACATATGTTGCAAAATTAGTATTTTTGTGGCAGCAGTGCAGTGCAACACATAAGAAACACTGTTCAGAAAGGCCACAGTCAGTCCATGCTGGCAGCAACATCTCTAGCTTCATCACAAACAGCACGCCTGCTGACACATGACTGTTCTGGTAGATCTAGTTCAAACCGAATTATGGAACTCACTGATAATAGAACAGTGGTTTGTCTCATCAACAACGGCAAGGAGAAGCGGCTGGTACTGGTAGAATTGTGCAAACACAGCAACATGAGCCTCAGTGTGGACAAGACCAAAGAGATGATTGTGGACTTGAGAAAGGTGCAGACTGACCATTTCTCACTGCGCATGAATGGCTGCTCCGTGAAGAGAGTATGAAGAACCAAGTTTCTGGGAATGCACAGAGTAGAAGATTTCACATGGTCCTTCAATAAAACCTCTTCAGACAAAAAAACCACAGCAGCATCTCAACTTCCTGAGAAGATTGAAGTGAGCAAGGCTCCCAGCCTCCACAATGCTCTCTATTCTAACCAATTTTTACAGGAGCACCATTGAAAGTGTCCTGCTGAGCTGCAACAGCGTCCAGTTTAGAAATGGAATGGTATCTGACTACAAGACCATATAAAGGATTGTGAAAACTGAGAGGATCATCTCTTCCACCCATCCAGGATATTTACCAGGAGTGTTGCATACATAAGGCCCTTAGCATTATCAATGATCCCTCCCAACCATCCAACAATCTCTTTGACCCTCAACCATCAGGCAGGAGGTAGTGTAGAATTAGGCCAAAGACTGGTAAGACAGGAAATAGCTTCTTCTTCTCCCATGCTGTGAGACTACTAAGCTTCCTCTCCCTCCCCAACCCTCAGGTTTCATCACGCATGAAGCAACAGTGGCATTATACAGCTTACTTTTTAATTTGTGTTGTAAATGCACGTTATTATTTGTTAATTTGTTTTGGTAATATTACTTTTTGAGTCGTGTGTGAGTTATATGTGAGTCAGACTGCTAAATAGCTGCAGTACCTGACTCTGCTTTGGACACTTTTAACTTGCACTGGACACTTATAACTTGATTTTAACTGACATGTGGCTGTTGTGGTTTACTAATTATTGTTGTGATTACTATTTATTGTTGCGTTTGTTATGTTGTGATTGCACTTGGAAACGCTGTCTCATTCTGCCCTGCAGTGCTGATGTATGGTTGGAATGACAATAAAGTTTTTGAATCTTGAATATGTACTGTGCTGTGTACGGTTGCCTGGAAGAAATTCTCTCTGTTTGGCAGTATACATGAATACAAAGGTTCGTTCAAAGGTTCATGTATCCCCCAACACACAAAAAATGAGAAAGTTTGGTCGAAAAACACAGAATATAAAACACTATAAGACTAAAAAAAAGTCCATTGTCCATAGTCCAAAACCATATCCAAAATGCAGAAATCCTTGTAACTGCCTCTTGGCACAATGGCAGGCTGCACTTGCCTCCCGTCTCCGGCAACAGGGCGATCCCACCAGCGATTTAAAGGCAGGCAGCCAGTGCTCAACTTCTGCATTTACCTCATTGTTTGAATCGCCCTTTGAGTCACTTTAATCGGCGAACAATGGAAGCTTTAACTGGCAAAATGGAGTCGAACATCGGCTCACACCCCCCCCCCCCCCACAGCCTACTCGCCACGAAGCTCGAGCTCACTGTCTCTACATCCTGGAATCCTCTCAGAGGCTACAAAGCACCGGATCACCCAAATGATCTCCAAACTGCAAATCGCAAGTTCCAGCCGTTCCAGAAACATATTCAAGGTGAAAAGCAGATACAAAAGAAGTGAAGTAAATAGTTTTGTGGTCTATTCAGAAGATGTTGACCATAGGAGCATTGTACTCAGGCGCCATCTTGACCATCATTGTCGTTGAATGACAATAAACTTGAATTGAGTAAGGATGATTAAAAAATTGATAAGTTTGCAAAAAGAGAGCAAATAGTTCATGGTTCTTGGACCATTCAGAGGGAAAGTGGCTGTTACTAAGACATTGGGTGTGGGTCTTCAGCTCCTGTATCTGCTGCCCAACTGTTATAATAGGAAGAGTGCACCTCCTGGGTTGTGGGGTCCTTAATTGTGGATGCTGCCTTCTTGAGGCATTTTCCTATGAAAACATCCTTAATGGTGGGGAGGCTAATGCCCATGATGGAGCTGGCTGAGTTTACAACCCTCTGCAGACTTTTCTCACCTATGCTTTGATGCCTCCATACCAGATGATAATTCAACCAGTCAGAGTGATCTTCACAGTACATCTATAGAAATTTGCTAGTGTCCTTGGTGACGCTCCAAACCTCTTCAAGCTCCTATTGAAATATGGCCACTGATGTACCTTCTTTGTAATTGCATCAATATGTTACTCCCAAGATAGATCTTCAGAGATGTTGAGAACGTGGAACTTGAAGTTGCTCACCCTTTCCACTGCTAACCCCTCAATTAGGGCCGATGTGTACTGAACCAGTCTACAATGCAGGAACTTGACAAAGATTTTGGTAAAGTCCACATAGACAACATCTACTTCCTGTCCTCATCAATCTTCTTGGACACCTTTCCTAAAAATGTCATCAGACATGATTTCCCACACACAAAGCCATGCTGACTATCCCCAGTCAGCCCTTGCCTTTCTAAACTCAACTAAATCCTATGCATTTGAATTCCTCCCAGTAAATTCTTTCTACCACTAAGGCAAAATTCACGAGCCTATAGTTCCTTAGTCTATCCCCTGTTGCCCTTCATAAGTAAATGTACAACATCAGCTGTCCTCTGTACGACCATGTTTGGCTGCTGGACAGGACTAGGAGACGATTCAAAGTGGAAAAACCAAGGCGAGGCAGATCGAGGTGAGGGCCTGAGCCCGAGAGTGAGGAACAGGCCAAGGTTGACCAACTGAAGCACCAGATTTGTAAAGGTCAGATATGGGATGAATTGAGATGACGAGTCCCTGGTCAAAAGCATATCAAAGCAGCAGTGCCCTGGTCCAACAGCAAGGAATAACCCGCTGTTTGGCCAAGTTAAGCGCCGGGCCGGATTGAAACGGTCAGTGTGTTGGGACCGGAGGCAAGGGACAGGCCAGTGTTCAGCTCGCTGCTCGGCAAAGTCTACTTGTCCCTGCACTGTCCTGAGGCTGTGGTCTGCTACTAAAGGACTTCTACATTGGTTGCACTGATGACTAGCTTCATCCCTGTGGGCTCATTTTCATGAATTTCAGAATCAGAATCAAGTTTATTATCACCGGCATGTGACGTGAAATTTGTTAACTTAGCAGCAGCAGCTCAATGCTATACACAATCCATCAGAGAGAGAAAATAATAATAATAATAATAAATAAAATGAAACATCATAATAAATAAACAAGTAAATCAATAATGTATATTGAATAGATTTTAAAAATGTGCAAAAACAGAAATACTATATATTAAAAAATTGAGGTAGTGTCCAAAGCTTCAATGTCCATTTAGGAATCAGATGGCAGAGGGAAAGAAGCTGTTCCTGAATTGCTGAGTGTGTGCCTTCAGGCTTCTGTACCTCCTACCTGATGGCAACAGTGAGAAAAGGGCATGCCCTGGGTGCTGGAGGTCCTTAATAATGGACGCTGCCTTTCTGAGACACCGCTCACTAAAGATAACCTGGGTACTTTGTAGGCTAGTGCCCAAGATGTTGCTGACCAGATATACAACCTTCTGCAGCTTCTTTTGGTCCTGTGCAGTAGTCCCTCCATACCAGACAGTGATGCAGCCTGTCAGAAACCTCTCCATGGTACAACTATAGAAGTTTTTGAGTGTATTTGTTGGCATTCCAAATCTCTTCAAACTCCTAATAAAGTATAGCAGCTGTTTTGCCTTCTGTATAGCTACATCGATAGGTTGAGACCAGGGTAGATCCTCAGAGATCTTGACACCCAGGAACTTGAAGCTGCTCACTCTCTCCACTTCTGATCCCTCTATGAGGATTGACGTGTGTTCCTTCGTCTCACCCTTCCAGAAGCCGGCAATCAACTCTTTTGTCTTACTGACGTTGAGTTGCTGCGGCACCATTCCACTCGTTGGCATGTCTCACTCCTGTATCATCAGCAAATCTATAGATGGTATTTGGGCTATGCCCAGCCACACAGTCATGTGTATACAGAGAGTAGAGCAAGTGGGCTAAGCACACACCCCTGAGGTGCACCAGTGTTGATCGTCAGTGAGGAGGATATGTTATCACCAATCTGCACAGACTGTGGTCTTCCAGTTAGGAAGTCGAGGATCCAATCGCAAAGGGAGGTATAGAGGCCCAGGTTCTGCAACTTCTCAATCAGGATTGTGGGAATGATGGTATTAAATGCTGAGCCATAGTCGATGAACAGCATCCTGATGTAGGTGTTTGTACTGTCCAGGTGGTCTAAAGCCATGTGGAGAGCCATTGAGATTGCATCTGCCATTGACCTATTGTGGCGATAGGCAAATTGCAATGGGTCCAGGTCTTTGCTAAGGCGGGTGTTCAGTCTAGTCATAACAAACCTCACATAACTGTCAATATGAGTAATACCGGGTAATAGTCATTAAGACAGCCCACCTAATTCTTCTTAGGCATAACTGTTGCCTTTTTGAAGCAAGTGGGAACTTCTGCCCATAGCAGTGAAAGGTTGAAAATATCCTTGAATTCTCTTGCTAGTTGGTTGGCACAGGTTTTCAGAGCCTTACCAGGTACTCCATCGGGACCTTCTGCCTTGCGAGGGTTCACTCTCTTTAAAGACAGTCTAACATTGGCCTCTGAGACAGAGATCACAGGGTCATCAGATGCAGCATGGATCTTCACAGCTGTAGTCGTGAAGTCCCTTTCAAAGTGTGCATAGAAGGCATTGAGTTCATCTGGTAGTGAAGCATTGGTGCCATTTATACTACTGGGTTCTGAATGCTATGTTAATAACATACTTATTAACAAAATAACATTAGTAATTTATTAATATATTTTTATTTGTTGCACGATTTGTTTTTTCCTCTGCACATTGGGTATTTAATGGTCTTTTTTTTAATGAATTCTATTGTGTTTCTTTGTTTTGTGGCCACCTGTAAGAAGATGAGTCTCAAGTTATACATACTTTGATAATAAATGGACTTTGAACTTTGAACTTTAAATACAAGACCAAAGATCACAATCAGTACCCAAGGAAGTAATTAATTAATATCACAATTACATTGAACATTGAAAACTACAGCACAGAACTGGCCATTCAGCCCATGATGGTGTGCCAACCTTTTAACCGACTCTATATAGCTCCTACATCTCTCCCACATCAGGGTTTTCCATCATCGTAAGTGCTTATTTAATTCCCCGAATGTATCTGTCTCTACCACTCACCACTCTCTGTGTAAAAAGCATGTCCCTGACATCCCTATGATGACCTTATTACATTAATGGACGTTAAGGTTTTCGTTATTTCCTGAATGGAAAATATAGCAATCTGTGGAAAAGAAACTTCCACTGCAATACTGATTTACAATGGACTATTAAGTCCATGTGAAAATGGTTGAGTTTTGAAAATCTTTCATTCTTTCATCCAAATTCCTTACTCTTGCACCTGAAGTTATGATTTCAATATGGATGATAATAGGCTGTGTAGTAACCCATGGCAACCAAGAGTCAGGCCAATTCACCATGCCTGCTTCATTCAGCATTCTGTAAAATTTTAGGGTGGTCAAATACATGTCATCTCAAAACATAAGCAAGCCCAAGGCGTTCCTGGAATTAATTCGTAAATACTTTTTTTTAATTATCAGCATTTGTTTTATTACATCCTGGATCAGATTATAATCAACACCGTGACAGGGTAACACAACAAAACCAGGAAAATAGTATCACAGGAGACCCTACAAAATTAATCAGGCACTGTCTGGAGTGAACTGAGTCATGGACATTATAGGTAAAATATGTACCTGTTTTAATGTCGGGGTAGCACATGATGCTGATCTTTGGATAAAATTAACAATTTTGATTACTGAAATCCATTAGTTTTACACTCCGCTCTGCAGGGATCTGAATCTCAATGCTTAGTTATTACTTTAAGATGTTCAGAAAAATCTGAGGACTCTACTGGTCAGGGTTGTGTCCTAGCTGTCTGGACACACAAAGCCATTGTGCAGAGCAAGCTGTGGCAAGCTCCTCCTCTCTATGCATCGGATGAACCTAAAGGGACAGTAGAGAACGATACAGCAGCGTCACAGGAGTTGTCAGTCAGCATTGAACCCAACATACAACTGCCTTAGGGACACTAGCTCCGGATTTTTCCCTCGGGGTTAACTGCCAAAGCCAAAACACAGCAGTGGTTTCAGATTAGAGTTTTCCTACTCCTAGATGAGCTGCCAGCCATGACTGACAAGTCCCATCTACCCAAAGTGACTAGATTTAAGGTGCCAGTAAGCACCTTTGCCTCTTCTCCTGTTACTAGAAACAGTTCCACCAGGCAAGCCACATGTGAAGGCTATTTGAGATGTATAAAGATCTATTTGATAGCATGGAGCTTTTCTGAACAGCAGCACTGATACATCAGACATAAGAAATGGGAGAAATAGTAAGCCTCAAGCCCACTTCGCCATTCAATCATATCGGAGGGGAAAGATTTAAAAGGATCTGAAGGGCAGGTTCTTCACGTGGAGGTCAGTGTCTACATGGAACTAGCTTTCAGAGGAAGTGGTGAGGCAGATACAATAACAACATACTTGACTTGATACGGAGCTTAGCTGGAGCTGAAAGACAAACAGGAGGATGTATGGAAAGGCAGGCAGCAGACAATACTTATCTTGACATGGAGCGTAGTCAGAGCAGAACGACAAACAGCAGGCAAAACTTCTCTTGACATGGAGAGACAGAGTTACACAGGCAAATCTCAGTACTGAAACAAAACTTAGAATACACAATCCAAAGCGGCCAGGAACATGGATTACCACACTGGCTGAAACAACGATCTGGCAATGAGTGGATGAAAAGCCAGGGCTTATATGCTGCAGGTTTAATGGAGAATGCCACAATCAAGGAGCCCAAGAGAATACAGGGAAAAGGGAGTTAGGAGAATATGAGGAATTAACGGTCGGGACCATGACAATACCTCCCCTTCAATGGGAGCCTACAGACAAAGCATCAGGCTTGCCCAGATTGTCGCAATGGAAGTCTCAGATGAGGGAAGGGTCTAAGATGAAGGAGTGAAGGATCCAGGTGTGCTCATCAAGACCGTATCCCTGCCAATCGATGAGGTACTGGAGACCCCTGCCTCGGTGGCGCACATCCAGTATTCGCCGGACAGTGTAAGCTTGGTGATTGTTGATGACCTAGACGGGTGGAGGAGGTTCAGCAGGAGGGCACAAAGGGCTGACAGACACAGGTTTCAGTTGGGAGACGTGCCACGTGGGATGAATGCGCATGGATTGGGGTAGTTTGAGTTTGACCGCTGAGGGGTTCTTGATCTCTAATAGTCCGATGGAACGGGGGGGTAAGTTTCTTGGATTCGGTTTTGAGGGGGATGTCTTTTGAAGAGAGCCAAACCTTCTGACTAGGCCAATAGTTGGGTGCTGGAATGCGGTGGCGATTGGCAATACTCCAGTTGCAGTCAGCGGAGCGGAGCAGGGCCGAGCGTGCATCCTTCCATACCGTACGGCACCGGCGGAGATGGGCCTGAGCTGAAGGCACAGCGATGTCGTCTTTGTGGGCAGGAAACAGAGGGGGTTGATAGCCTAGGGAACATTTGAAAGGAGACATACCATTGGCAACTGCTGCTGCAAAATTAAAACAAATTTCATGACATATGTAAGTGCTTTCAAAATGGATCAGCCATGATGAAATGGCAGAGTAGGTGTGAGACCTACTGCCATATCTTATGGTCTCATGATAAACCTGATTTCAATATGGGTCCCTATTGTGGACTGAGAGTGGGAGGAAGCAGGGAGAGGGGAAACATGGTTGGGAAAAGAAGGGGATGTGAGCAGGAAGAACCAGTGGGACGTTCTGTAATGAAAAACAAACCAATTGTTTGGAATCAAATGACCTTGCCTGGTGTCTCAGGGCTGGGGGTGCCTGCACCTGTGCTTCTCTCCACCCCTGGCATTCTTTCTCTGCCACCTGTCCCACATCCCTCCCGCACCACTTCACCCTCATCATTCCCATCGTCCTTGCTCCCACCAGATTCACAAACTCTCTCTCTGCAGCACAGTACTCCATACAATGTGATGCAACAGTCTTAGGCACTATAGCTACACTCTAGCTACTCTAAGACTTTTGCACAGTTCTTTGGGTTTGGAGTGAGAGGGGAAATATTTACAAGGGACCTAAGAACTATGACTGTGCCGTAGTTGGATGCATCAGCAAGGGAGATAAGGCTGAGTATGGGACTACGGTGGGAAACTTTGTCACATGGTGTGATCAGAATCATCTGCAGCTTAATGTGAAAAAGACTAAGGAGCTGGTGGTGGACCCGAGGAGGGCTAAGGCACCGGTGACCCCTGTTTCCATCCAAGAGGTCAGTGTAGACATGATGGAGAATTACAAATACCCGGGGATACGAATTGACAATAAACTGGAACTGGTCAAAGAACACCAAGGCTGTCTACAAGAAGGGTCAGAGCTGTCTCTACTTCCTGAGGAGATTGAGGTCCTTTAACTTCTGCTGGATGATGCTGAGGATGTTCTATGAGGCTGTGGTGGCCAGTGCTATCATGTTTGCTGTTGTGTGCTGGGGCAGCAGGCTGAGGGTAGCAGACACCAACAGAATCAACAAACTCATTCATAAGGCCAGTGATGTTGTGGGGGTGGAACTGGACTCTCTGATGGTGGTGTCTGAAAAGAGGATGCTGTCCAAGTTGCATGCCATCTTGGACAATGTCTCCCATCCACTCCATAATGTACTGGTTAGGCACAGGAGTACATTCAGCCAGAGACTCATTCCACCGAGATGCAACATTGAGCGTCATAGGAAGTCATTTCTGCCTGTGGCCATCAAACTTTACAACTCCTCCCTCAGAGTGTCAGACACTCTGAGCCAATAGGCTGGTCCTGGACTAATTTCTACTTGGCATTATTTACTTATTATTATTTCATCATTTATGGTTTTATATTGCTATATTCCTACACTATTTTTGGTTGGTGCGACTGTAACGAAACCCAATTTCCCTGGGGATCAATAAAGTATGTCTGTCTGTCTGTCTGTCTATCTAAGGAGCAACTTCTTCATGCAGATGTTAAGTATATGGACCAATCTACCAGGGAAAGTAGATGAGGCAGGTTTAATAGTATCATTTAATAAACACCTAGATAGGAGGAGAGCTTAGAATGATGTGAGCCAATGACAGGGAATCAGAACAAGCCTGGTGGGCAGAGTGGTCATTATGAATTAATTGAGTTGAAGGGCCTGTAACTATGCTATGTTCAATGATTTGAATAAAACACCACTTTACTTCATCTTCATGTTATTTAAGTTGAACCACCAACGTCTTGCACTTGCCTTCATCGATTTAAAAGTAATTTAAAAGTAGTGCAATAATTAAATCATTCATGGTATTTTTGATGCTATAACGTATCTTAACTGTTATCAGCCTTTAAAAGTAGTAATGATGATTGAACCATTACAAAATTAGTCCATGTGACCAATTTGGTGTGGGTATCCTCATCCAGACCAATAGGAGGCCCAATGATGTTCCATTAATATTTTTCTTCTCCTGGACTGCTCTACAGATTTGGGTGGTGTGGAGAGCTTCAATGGAAACTGCTGAAGACTTGAGGAGCTGCCCCTACCAATATTCATCCCTCATTGTGCAACACTAAGGCAAATTGGAATCAGCTTCTGTATCATTGATTTTGATGAGAAAAGTGACAGTATAAGACATAAAATGTACAATAACGAAAAAAATAATTAAGTACTGCAAAAGAGGATTAGTGAGGTAACGTGCGTAAATTGTGAAAACTGATGGCACTGAGAAGATGTTCCTATAACGGTGAGTGGGAGCCTTCAGGCTCCTGTCCTCCTCTCCGGTGGTAGTAATATGAAAAGGGCATGTCCCAGTTGGTGAGGGTTCTCATTGATGGTAGGAGCTTGCTATAGATATAAAGTGCCATGAGGAAACCCAAGGAAGAGAACATGGAAGAAGATAGCACCAGCGATATTCTCAAGATAGAACATAAGAAATAGGAGCAGGAGTAGGCCATCTTGTTCCACCATTTAATAAAAGCATGGCTGATCTGACCATGGACTCATCTCCACTTTTCCCTATAGCCCTTAGATCTCCTAATTCCCCTACTATGCAAAATAGTAGATGGTCCACAAAACGGTTTCTTTCACTGCATTTGCATCTTTTTCTTTTAAGTGTTGTTCTGGTACTGCTGGAGCAGGTGTTCTACAGTTTAATGGCATGTCTTTGGGTTGATTGAGTAACCTGGTGCTTTGGTGAATCTAAGAAGGTTCTGGGAGATGAGTGGCCTTGAGGCCAAAAAGCTCAGAGACGGGGCACCACCCTGTGATCAACTCCATTTCTCACCGATCTCACCATTTAAAGCAATGTGGAAGAATGTGTTTGGTGTTTCCAGCCTCTCGCTTGCTGCTAGCAGAGGTAGGTGTCTGTGTGTGATGGTCTCTCTCTTCCTCTCACTCGCTGCTCCCGAGGGAAGGTGCCTGCGTTCAAATGGTCTCTCTCTCCCTCGATGCTGTGAGAGGATGATACCAAAGTTCTGGGTCTGTGGTTTGTGGATTAGACTAATGAACACTGAGCTGCACTGAATATGGACATCTTCAATTTTATTTTTCTGTGTTTTTTACACATTCTTTCTTGTTGCCGTTTGCATGATTTGTATTCTTACGTGGCGAGGTTGGTATTTTTCTTTGAACAGATTCAATGGTTTTCTTTGTTTTTTGGCTGTCTGTGGAGAAGACAGATCTCAGGGTTGTATAACTGCATGCATGCTTTGACAATAATTGTATTTTGAATACATTACGTTAGTGTGAATCTCATTCATTGAGTCACAGAGTCACATAGCATAGAAATAGACCCTTTACACTGACATTCATGCAGTGACCATTTATTCTCATTTACATGAGAATAAAAAAAAATCCATAGATGCTGAAATCTAAAATGAAAATTGAAAATACTGGAAATCCATAGTAGGTCAGGCTGTATCATTTCCCACTGATTTTCATTTTTAGTTTTTATCTATCCATTAACAAAATCTCTACACTAGATCCATTTTATTCTCCTATCAATTTCCTTTAGATCAGGGGTTCCCAACCTGGGGTCCACGGGATAAAAATAGTTTGGGAACCCCTACTCTAGATCCTACCTCTCAGCTACACACTAGAGGTGATTTACAGTGGCCAATTAACTCATCAGGCCATGTGTTATTTGGAGGAAACTGGATCTCCCAGAGGAAACCCATGTGGTCACAGGGAGACCATGCACACACCTCCACAACACTGGAGGTTAGGATTGAACACAGGTCACTGCATAAAACCAACTTGTGGTAAAACTACAAATTGGTTTTATATTATGTTATTTTTTCACAGAGATTACTTTTCAAAACACAAGCCTACTCCTTCTTCCAAGCTTCTGTGATTCTGGGAATTGCCATCTTAACATTCTCAGTGAATTTTGCAATGTCCTGATCGTCCACTATTGCTCAGAGTAAAATCCAACCTGTTAAACACCCTTTCATAAGCTGCTCTGACTTGTTTGGATTTCTCACAGCTAACAGTTAGATTCAGAATAATTGGTCATCATTTATTTGACAGATCAATACACAGCTTCAGAGAGTTCTCCCTGCAGTTCAGAAGCCAGTTTGAACAGGCTCACCCTGTCCATGAGCTGAAGACTCCGAAGGAACAGCACAGAACGAGACAGTTTGGCACCAGCTGCATTGTATGAGTTGCCAGTCAGCATTGAACTCAACATAGGACCACCTCAGGGACTCTAGTTCCCGATTTTTCCTCAGGGTTGACTCCTTCCCCATGAATAGGTATAGCTGCAAGGCGGCAGGAACTTGAGGTCAGAGCTTTTCTTCTCCTAGTAAGTAGATGCTCAGCACAGAATTGTGGGCCGAAGGGCCTGTATTGTGCTGTAGGTTTTCTGTATTTCTATATAAGTTGCTGACGATCCCCATCTACCCAAAGTGACCAGTTTTAAGACACCAGTAACCTGTCTTTGCCCCTTCACCTGTCAGTAGAAACAGTTCCACCAGGCTTAGTAGCTAAGTCACATGCAATGGCTATTTGAGATATACACGACTGGAAGCATTTGCTAGGTAGTGGGAGCTTATCCCCACGACAACCCCCGGCTATAACAACATTAAGGAACCTGTCATTCAGAATGTTTCAAAAAGAACATGCTGCAGTCTTTTTGCAAGCAATTTTCTTGAGCTCAGTGCCTCAGTCAGCTACTAACTATAACTAGTGAAAATGGTCAGCGGGCGGTATGGTACTCTAGTGGTTAGCATTCTGCTGTTACAACGGTTCAATTCCCACTGCTGTCGGCAAGAAGCTTGCACCCTGTTACTGCATGGGTTTCCTCCAGGTGCTACAGTTTCTTCCCACATTTCAAAGGCATTCCGGTCAGCAGGTAAATTAGTCACATGGAAGTAAATGGCATTTTAAGCTTGTTGGGCGGGAAGAGCCTGTTACTGAGATGTTTCTCTAAAATAAAATAAATATTCCTTTTGTCACGTAGTTTGTGGATTCTTCTTGCATCTGACAGTGATTGTCCTCTTACCCTTTGATTTGCAGTTTTGTGTGGGAAGGCAGATGCTCTCTGAACATCAACGGACAAAGGATTATGAAGAATGGCTGTTGCTTGTCCACTAGTTTATGAAGCCATTTCCCATCAGGACATAATGCTGCTGTCCACAAGCACTGAGCTACACAAGAGCACTTTACATAATTTTCCCATTCCTTCTGCTTCATATTGAAACTGAAACGTGCCCAGTTCTGACAGACATGTGCTCAGTGACCAAGCAGTACCTCTCGTTCCCAATGAAGAGGCCACTGAGTGTATGTTTCTGGTCTTCTGCTGCTGTAGCCCATCCACTTCAAAGTTCGATGTGTTGTGCATTCAGAGATGAGCTTCTGCACTCCTCTGTTGTAATATGTGGTTATTAGAGTTATTGATACCTTCCTGTCAGCTTGAACCAGTTTAGCCCTTCTTCTCTGATCTCTTTCATTAACAAGGCATTTTCACCCACAGAACTGCAATTCACCTTTTTTTTTGTTTGTTTTTCATACCTTTCTCTGAAAACTCTAGAGACTGTTGTGCATGAAATTTCCAGTTCTAAGATACTCAAGACATCCCAACCAGCACCGAAAATCATTCCACAGTCAAAGTCACTAAGATCACATTTCACGTCAGTATGCATTCATTGAGTATTCATTGAGTTGATGCCGACTGATTGGTAGATTAAATGTTTGCATTAGGAGTACCTAATAAAGTGGCCACTGGGTGTAGTTTGTACAGGGAGCGAGGTGCAGGTAGGAGAGAAATGCTGGGAGACTCAGTGAGTGAAGATTTTATGGTTCACCTGATCAATTTTGGTTCTGCAACACCTGAATTCTAATTTTGTCTGGTACTTAGTCAAAGAATCATATTGAAGAAACAGGCCCTTCAGCTCACACTCTCCATGCTGACTATCAATTGCCTTTACCAGCACTTGAAATGTTGCCTTCCATACCTTGGCAATGCAAACATTCTTCTAGATACTTGTCCAATGTTATGAGAGTCTCTGACTCAACCAAATCCTTCAGCAGTGTATTCCAGATTCTAGCCTGTCTCTGTATGAAAATATTCACTGTTGGATCCTCTCTTAATTTTTCACTCCTCACCTTAAACCTGTACACTTTAGTCTTAGAGAACTTTGCCAGGTGATAAAGACTCAAGATTCCAGATGGAATTCAAATTTATTATCACAAGCACATTGAGACAGACAGTGAAATATACTGTTTGTGTTAAAAACCAACACACCTCAAGGATGTACTTCAAATAGCCCATAATTGTCGCCACACCTTCCAGTGCCAACATAACATGCTCATATTGGTTGGCAGACAACCACAGAACACAACAAGCAACAAAACAAGACCCACCTCCCTCCTACCCATCCAACTCAGGCACATTGTTAATCTCACTTTCTCTTTCCTGAATGCCTTTATCCTTCGCTTCACCAAGGGAATCTTTGCCTCCTCAGTGACTGGACATTACCTTTTTAAAATCCATGAAATTGTAGTTTTGCCTATCTACAAAGGTTCAAAGGTTCATTTAATATCGAAGTATGTATGCAGTATACATTTCTGAGATTCATCTTCTCCAGATAGCCACAAAGCAAAGAAAAGCAAGTATGTCATTCAAAGAAAAACATCAACCCCACCTGCACAAAGAAACAAATCTCGCAAATGGCAATATGATCATCAAACCCCCCACATAAAAAGAAATCGTACAAATGGCAACGAGAACATTAACCCCCCCAACAGAAAAACACATCGTGCAAACAGCAAGAACATTAATCCTCAAACCCCAATCACCCCCGCACAAAAGAAATAAGCAGCAACAAGTAAGAACGGATGAAAACAAAGAATATAAAGAAAAATAGAACTGAAAGGGATCAACTTGAACCTATCTATGTCCCTCATTGTTTTTTTTATTGTCTCTCCAAATCTTCCACCCCTTACCCAACCCACCTTCCATCCCTAAAATCTTCTGTTTTACAGAAAAGAAATCCACCCTATCCCTCTCTTCCTGTGATTGAGATATTTCATCCCAGGAAATGTTCTTATAAATCTCCCTTTCCTCGTCTTCCTTTTCACGTTGGGAAAAAGATACAAACACTTGACAGCAGACTCACAGGACAACTTCTGTCCCACTCTTGTGTGTGTTGCTTTGGATTTCCAGCGTCTGCAGATCTTTTCATGTTTGTGATTCTAATTTTTTCTGCATTCTCTCTTTCTTTAAACTATCTTCATGGCAGAAAACTACTATGCTACTGACTTTGCTGCTTTAATGATTAAGAGAGTTAAGAGAAGTTTAGATAAGTACATGGACGTGAAGGGTATGGAGGGCTATGCGGGTTGATGGACTCAGCAGAAAAAGAATTCCTAATGCACTAGTTGGGTTGAATGGCCTGTTTCGGTGCTGTTCTATGACTTTGTAACCTGAATGTGCTTATGCACAGCATGACTATCCTGGATGGAATGCAACCAAATGCCTTCCACTATACCTTGATACATATGACATTAATAAACCAATACCGATATCGATCTCCTCTGCACCACATCCAAAGCATTCAGGCCCTTCTTACGGTGTGCTGATCAAAGAGGCATTCAACATTCCTTGAAAACCTGCAACATCCATATTAACATTTGGGAGTATCTGGATTGTGACCACTCACTGTGGAGATAGAACATGCAGGATGGGACTAAGCACCATGAGTCAATTTATCTGGATCACACAGCAGTCCAGTGTAAAGGGCATTGCACTACCTCCCAATTAATCTGCCTACCTCGCCATCAGGTCCCTTTTGTCCTATCTGTGGTGGAGTCTGCAAATCCCACATCATCCTCATCAATCACTTCAGACCATAGAGAACCAGAGTGGAAGTAATTCTGCCCTCATATCTGGGGAGTGAATAAGAAGAAACATATTTAGTCCTCCTTGTGTCATTTAGTATCACACTGAGATTCAGCCCGAGGATTATCTGATCTTGGACTCCCATTCAGGGCTTGACTCTTCATCTCTTCTTTGCCTGTCAGCCATTTGTAGGAGGCGGGGTCCCTCTGCATGGTTACTGTATAGTATCAATCTTGGAACATTTAGGGTCAGCGGCCATTTGATATGGACACACCGAATTCATCTCATAGAGTCATAGAGCACAACAGCACAGAAACATGCCCTTCAGTCCTTGTAGTCCATGCCGAACTATTAATCTGTCTAGTCCCATTGACCTCCACCGAGACCATAGCCCTCCATACCCCTCCCATCCATGTATCCTATCCAAATTCCTCTTGTGTTGAAACTGAACCCATATCCGCCCCTTCCACTACCAGCTTGCTCCACACTCTCACCACCCTCTCAGTGAAGAAGTTTCCCTCATGTGCCTGTTAAATATTTCACCCTTCATCACTAACCCATGACCTCTAGTTCTAGTCTCACCCAAACACCTTCTCCTCTGCAATCTGTTTTTAGTCCATGACCACATTGCTCCTCACTGCCCTTGATCTCTTCCTTCTCACTGTTCTTATGATAGATTTTTCAACTAGCCTCTGATGCATCTCTTAATTTGAAATTCTTCTCAGCCAAAAATTTCTGAGACCCTTCTGTTCTGTTGCATGAAGGGAGCTGGAAAGAGACCAGAGGAGGTTTATGAAGTACTGATTTTGGAGGCAGGGTGAAAAGGGTTGGGATATTTTTCATTGGAGCAGAAGCGAGTGATTGGTAATCTTACAGACATGTATAAAATCACAAGGGACACAGACAGGATCAATGAGAAAAGTCTTTCTTTCCCAGGAAAAGGGTATCAAGGACTTGTTAGCTCATTATGTGCCGTGTCATATAAAATGGGCGATCATGGTGTTTCCTTGATCATGATTGTTCTTGGCAAATGTTTCTACAGAAGTGGCTTGCCATTACCCTCTTCTGGGCAGTGTCTTTACAAGACGGGTAACCCAATCCATTATCAATGCTCTTCAGAAATTGCCTGCCTGGTGTCAGTGAATACATAACCAGGACTTGTGATATGCACCAGCTGCTCATACGACCATCCACCATCTATTCCCATGGCTTCACGTGACCATAATCAGGGGCAGCGGGAAGGGCTAAACATGTGCTACACCTTGCCCAAGGATGACCTGCGGGCTAGCAGAGGGAAGGAGCCTTACTCCTCCTTGGGTAGAGACGTATCTCCACCCCGCCACCCAATCAAGACTAGATGGAATAAGGTTACGATGAAAGTGCAAAGATCAGTAGGAACATGAGGAGCAATCTTTTCTCCTAGAGAGTGTCCGTTCTATGGAACGAGCTGCCAAAGCAAGTGGACATGGTAGGTACTTAATAACATTTAAAAGATACCTGAGTAGGTGGATGGAAAGGAATGCTTTAGAGACCTGTGGAACAAATGTGAGACTAGCTCCATGACTCAATGACTCTGTGACTCATTCATGGTCAGTAACAATAGACACATGATTGAGCATGGGCTGCCCACTTTACCCTGCTTCTCAAGTTCATTTCCACTGACTTAGATGGAATAATGTTCAGACACAGAATGGAGCATTGGCCTGCCACCAGCTAAATCCCATGGGGATACATCTTAGACAACGTCCAGCACCAGCTTGGTCAATTGCAGAAGAGAGAGGTGAGTTAGCGGTCAGAGGGGAGTGGCAAAGCAGAGATCCTACACTCCTTCCTCACCATGACGTGCAATAACAGAGCACCATGGTGCTGAGAAGGGAGTCTCTGTGAACTGTGTACTGACCATTACCTGTCCATCAGAGAGAGAATGGGATAAAGGGACAGGATTACAACGGCTCTATACTTTTCATTGGCTCTGTAAAGCAGTCTTCAAAATCAAAACCCAGCCCGCTAACACACAAACTATGGACGTTCTATCATCTCCCCTCTCCCATCAGACAGAAGATACAAAAGCCAGAAAGCACAGCTGACCAGGCCTAAGGACAGGTTCTACCCCACTGTTAAATTTCTGAATAGATCTCTTTTTTTTTAAACTTTTTTTATTGCATTTTTAAATGATTACAAAGTATGAAAAAAACAATGTATATAACCCATACCCCCTCCCCTTAACCCCTCCCCC
The DNA here is from genome assembly GCF_030144855.1 of Hypanus sabinus. NCBI lineage: Eukaryota > Metazoa > Chordata > Chondrichthyes > Myliobatiformes > Dasyatidae > Hypanus > Hypanus sabinus. The sequence goes on from NC_082708.1 coordinate 19,231,778, forward strand.
CTAACTGCCCTATAAAAAATGATTGATAAGATGAACTCCTGGCCTCACAATCTACTCCTTATGATCTTGCACTTCACCCTTTATCTATAGTGAAATATTTCTCTAGTTTTCACCCTTTATTCTGCATTGTTATTGTTTTACCTTATTTTAGCTCAATGCACGTGTAATGATTTGATCAGCAAGACGCTGGAGGAGCTCTGTGGAGAGCATTTAATTTCAATAGAGTCACCGGCAAGTTATTGTTCATACTATGTTTTACCTTATGTTCATGCTTGTAATTAATTATTAGTATTTTCAGGTGCTTTAAACAATATTGTTTAAAATCCATTTGATTAATTTATAAATCTCTCTATTCGACACATATAAAAGGATTTCAAAAGACATTAACAATGCCTAGCAGCCAAAGGTCGTCAGCCATTCTGAGAATAGAGCCTCTGATTTTGGCTGCCCGAGGTCTAATTGCCACTGGGACAGTTCCCGGGGTTGCTACAGGAGGATCGGCATTCTGCATCCACAATGGTGAAGTGAAAGGTGGGAAGCTGTCCAGTCTGCAGGGCATTGGGTGCATTTTCCCAGTTCAGCCTTCATCCAAGATCTGCTTCAAGACTCACTACTCTGACATGTGACACCCAAAGCTCCCACTGCTGCTTACGGTTTTTTTAAAGGTCAGCTTCTAATAAGGAAAAAGCTTTGCTTTGGTTATCATCAAATCATTACAGCTGAGACCGAGGTTTGTTTTTTAATTTTTACGGAAATGTTTTAAGTGTCCCTGGCAGCCAGCATTCAATATTTCTCTAAATTGTGACAAGCATGACATGTGCTTGTGCATGCAAGCACTTTATTATGCACGCTACAATGTTTTCTCAGATTTTAATTGGATCAAATATGGTCCCAGACTTGTTATTTTTAATTTGCAGCATTTGATTTCCAACATTGCATAGCACTGTTTGATGAATTATGCAGGCAATAATCTTAATTATGCATGTTATTAAAACAACAGTAATTAGCTTTGATTAAAAAATTACACTGCAAGGTGCCTCAACACACGTGAAAAGGCATGTTCACCCTTTCCTCTGGTTCTACTTCAATCTAGAACAAACCTCTGAGAATAAATTGTTTCACAAATAAATAAAGGCCTATTTATGCATGGAGATCACATGATGCAAACCCATTGATGTTTCAGTCTTCCATTTTGCATTGTGGGCCTCTTTTTAGGCGGATATAACACCTACAAATCGAAACCAATCGATCGAAATGCTGGCAAATCCTAAACACAGAGGTGGGACTATTTAAATACAAATCTTATCCGACAACGACAGCAAGGGAAAATATTTATCCTGAGTTTCATTTAGGGTTTCTCTTTGAAGATGTCGTGATGAGTCTTACCATTTTGAACTAGGATAATAAAATTTTAATCTTCGTTAATAAACTCTGGTAATAGAGTTTAAGAGCCTTAATGAGGCGCCTATGGTGAGCAAATTGTTCCTTTTATCCAATCACTCACATTAGACAGATAAACAATACTTAACAAGAAACTGATGAGTATGATTTGTATTCTATTTTTCAATTATAAATAACATTTCAAATGATATCTAGGTAAATGCTATATCTATAAGTAATCTACATAATATATAAATATCTACATGTGTTATCTATATATGTACCACAGTAGCATAGTGTGAAGCTATAACAGCTCGGGATGTCAGCGTTCAGAGTACAATTTCAGCAAAGTCTGTAAGGAGTTTGTGTGTTCTCCCTGAGCCCAGGTGGATTTCCTCCGGGTGCTCTGGTTTCCTCCCACAGTCCAAAGCCGTACCAGTTAGTAGGTTAATTGGACATTGTCAATTGTCCTGTGTTTAGACTAGGGTTAAATAGATGGGTTGCTGAGTGGTATGGCTCATAGAAACATAGAAAACCTACAGCACAATACAGGCCCTTCAGCCACAAAGTTGTGCCGAACATGTCCCTACCTTAGAAATTACTAGGTTTACTTATAGCCTTCTGTTTTCTAAGCTCCATATACCTATCTGAAAGTCTCTTAAAAGTCCTATTGTATCCACCTCCACCACGTTGCCGGCAGCCCATTCCACACACTCACCACTCTCTGAGTAAAAACCTTACCCCTGACATCTCCTCTGTACCTACTCCCCAGCACCTTAAACCTGTGTCCTCTTGTTGCAACCATTTCAGCCCTGGGAAAACAGGCTTGTTGAGCTGGAAGGGCCTGTTCTATGCTGTATCTCTAAATAAAAATAAAAATAAAATAGAAGAGTATATTTGAAACATGCAAATCTTCCATGGCACTTTTATTCATTTTATTTGCATTCTAATGGCAACAGATCTGAGTAATCCTTTTGGTACCTCCTGTTGGAAGACCAAATCCTGGTTGAGGGGAGAATTGACTGAGGTAAACAAAATTATGAGGGGTATAGGTAGGGTAAATGCAAGCAGGCTTTTTCCACTGAGGTTGGGTAGTCCTGCAACTAGAGGTCATGGGTTAAGGGTAAAAGGTGAAAAGCTTAAGGGGAACATGAAGGGAAACTTCTTCACTCAGAGGGTCGTGTGAGTGTGCAAGTGATCCTTCCAAGCTCTATTTCAATGTTTAAGAGAAGTTTGAATAGGTACATGGATGGTAGGGGTATGGAGGTGCATGGCCCTGGTGCAGGTCAATAGGAGTACGCAGTTTAAATGGTTCAGCATGTCCAAGATAGGCCAAAGGGCCTGCTTCTGCGCTGTACTTTTCTATGACTCTCTGCTGGTACTTGTCATGAGGTGGCAATCATCACTCTTATGTTACCTTTTGAGGTGCTGTGTTAGGTATTTGGCTCTTCTTGGGATTGCAAAATTGATTGGAAACACTATCAGCATCTGTTCTGACACAACCAGAACAATAAGGAGTGGGAATTCAGAAGTCCCAGTGAGTTGTTTCAGCATTTGATATTAGAGTGAGACAGAGAACCAGATACCATAGCCACCTGCATCAATACCGTTTTTAGAGAGAATGCGGAGGAGACTAGCTGGATGCTGCCTGGACTGGATTAGAGGACATACATTATGAAGATCGGTTGAGTGAGCTAAGGCTTTTCTCTTTTGGGTGAAGGAGGTTGAGAGGAGACTTGACAGAGGTGTACAAGATGATGAGAGACATCGATAGAGTAGATAGCCAGAGACTTTTCCAAGGTCAGAAATAGCAAACACAAAGGAACATAATTTTAAGGCAATTGGAGGAAAGTATGGGGAGAATGTAAGAGGTAAATTCTTTACATAGAGAGTGGTGCTCCGTGGAAAGCCCTGCCAGGGATGGTAATCGAGACATTTAAGAAAATGGATGATAGAAAATCGGAGTGTTATGTAGAAGGGAAGAGTTAGATTGTTCTTAGATTATGTTAAAAAGTCAGCACAACATCGTGGGCTGAAGGGCCTGTATTGTGCTGTAATGTTCTATGTTTAACACATCAGCCCCTGAGTTTATAGTCAGCCATTCCAGAATTCTTCCAGTGACACAGCTCTGAACACTACTGCCTAGCAGCTACAGGGACCCTAGGTTTGACCTTGGCCTCCCGATGCTATTACATTCCTTGTGACTATGTGGGCTTCCAGTTTGCCCCATATCCTCATGATTTGCAGGTGGGTCTGTAAACTACCCTTTGCTGAAGGTAGATGTGAGAACAAAATCAAATGGGAATTGTGAGTTGCAGGCTATAGCAAGCAGCTCAAATGCTCGTCACCTTACTCAAATAATTGCTCTCCAGGCCATGTTGTGACGATTCAGCGGACTATTACCAGGGATTACAAGTCTGATCTAGATTGTTTGGGACTACGTTCTCTAGAAGTTAGAAGAATGAGAAAAAGATTTTAAATTGAAACTTTAAAAATTCCAGCTGAGCTCCATAGACTGGATGCAGGAGGATGTTAGGCTTGACTAGAGAGACTGGAAGCAGGGGTTGCAGGAGTAAAGAGGTATATCATTTACAGTATGACTGAAATAGTAAAAAGGTTTTCAGATAGAGGTTGGTAAATCTTTGGACTTCTCTGCCCCAAGAGCTCAGTAACTGTGTTCATTCAAACCAGAAATTGATGGATTTCTGAATATTGTGAGCCAAGGGTTATGGGGATAATGCAGGAAAATGACATTAAGGTATATTAGTGTGATCTTGAGCAGATGATGATGATGACAGCATCCGCCTGTCTCGAAGGACAATGGAGTGACCCCAACAGCCACCTTTCCTGTCCTCCAAATGACTCTCGGTATCCTCCACAGCCACTCAACCAGTCAAGGACAGGGCTTATAGACTTTGTATGGGACTCCACTGGGTCCAGGTGCAGAGCGAGACCTTGCCTTCCTCATCACTTCTTGCCCTTCTTTCAGGAGTGGCTCCCTGCTGTCAAATTCAGTGCCGGGTAGAGGTGGATCTAGCAAGATGCTGCTGTGACCCAGATCTCTTCCTCTTTTGGGGTCACTGTAAATGGTCTCGATTCCCCCCCCCCCTTTGGGGCACACCAAGTTCCCACTTAGCTTCAGCCTCAGTAGTTGTTTGGTGGTCCTATATGGGTTGGCTATGAAGACTGCTCAGCTCCTGGCTCTCTCTTTGCATCTTCTATGCCACTCAGCTCTGTGCAGGGTTAAAAGCCTCTTTCCTGAGGACGCCTCTTCCTCACTGGCCTTGCATGTTGAACCAAACTCCAGCAGCTGTAGTTTATTGTGTCTCCAAAACAGTATTCATATTTTTATTCAATATTAAAGAGCTTACCAGTCATATCGCAAAACTAGATTTGACGCATTTCTTTATGCTTAACATGGCCTTCCACACACTAGACAGCAATGAGTTAATCGTGAGTTATCCCTTCTTAAATTTAATATTGGCTTATCAGTATTAAATAGACTAGTCAATGACAATTTTACATTTGTACATCGGATCAGAGAGTCAAAGACTTTAATAAGATGGGTAGATTATAACAAGAAGAAATACTTGCACAGTAACTGATCTTTGATTTTATTACTGTCCGTCAGTGCTACAGATCTGTGAAATGCAGAGTTCTGCTCATTAAAAAGTCATACTGTATGCTGCTTTCATGGACAGAAAGCATGGGGAGAGCAGATGCCTGAGTGCTCGTTTGTCTCTGAGGGTAAAGGCTCTACTTACACATGGACCATGCAATCCAGAGAAACCCCAGCCACCCCTTACCTCTAACCTCCCCGTAAACCCCCAAACAACAAAATAAGTTTACTCATATTCTTCCCACAGCTCCCGCATCTCAGTTGCCAAGTTTTTGTCTATTCGCTCAAACATTCTATAACCATAAGTCTATAAGACCATAAGATAGAGGATCAGAATTAAGCCATTTGGCCCATCATCTTCTCCACCATATCATCATGGCTGATCCATTTTTCCTTGCAGCCCCTGCCTCCTGCCTCCTCCTGGTATCCCTTCATGTCCTGACCAATCAAGAATCTATCAACCTCTGCCTTAGATATACATAAAGACTTGGCCTCCACAGTTGCCTGTGGCAACAAATACCACAGATTCACCACCCTCTGGCTAAAAAAGTTCCTCTTCATCTCGGATCCAAAAGGACTTCCCTCTATTCTGAGGCTGTGTCCTCTACTGCAATGAAACAATGACTTCCTCACAAATTTCCCTTTGTGTTTCATGTTTCTTGCACACACACAAACTCACAGACATACACACTCACACACACGTATACACACACACACACACATATTAACAGTCATAAACACTGTTTAACAGAAACATTCACACACTCATACACACACACACACACACACACACGCTCACACACGTACTCACACACACGCGCGCTCACACACGTACACATACACACACACACACACACACACACACACACACACACACGCACACACAGGCACATACTGGGACACTCAAGGAAATGTACATAGAAAAAATTGCAAACTCAGGGTACGTGCTCAAACACAGAAACAGAGATGCACACGAACATGCAGAGATATCCAACAGACATACAGTGCATAGAAACACACATCTACAAACTTATAAAGAAATATGCATATGCACAAAACTGACACAAGTATGCAAGGATACACACATGCGCACACACACAGCGTATATAGATACATATACACTTACAAAATTGCCAAATGTTCAATTAATGTGTTTATGTGACATTCTCTACATATTTATATCAACTGGTTAATACAAATCTATTAACATCTATATTAAAATAGCAGACATAGAGAGCTATTGTGAGTGCAGTTAGCACTGAACCTCCAAATTATGCCATAACCATTCTCCAATCCAGAGCCTGACCCATGAAGTTAAATGGACAAGTTAAATCTGATAAGCCCATTTCAGATCAATCCACTAGAGCAGGGCTCCCAAACTCTTGTTATGCCATGGGCCCCTACCATTAACTGAGGAGTCTATGCACCCCAGGTTGGGAACCCCTGCTCTAGAGGAAATTAGTATCCATCACAATCCTTCCAATATTTCTTAAACATGTCCAAAAGTTTTATTTTATGATAAGACTTTATTTGCTCCAACTTCTGAACCTTTATCCAAATTGTCCTCACACTAACAATGCATTGCCACTTTGTTGATGAACTAGTAGCTTGAGATCTGGCCTGGAGTTACAAGTCCAATTGCCACCAAGACAGCTGGTAATTCAGATAATCAAATCTACAATTAAAACCAACACCATGAAGCTATTGAATTGTCATAGAAATAACATCTGCTTCAGGAATATTCCTTACATTTACCAATACATTTGCTTATCAAATGGCAAGGCACTGTACTCAGGACTCAATCCGGGATGGACAAAAAAAAAATCTGTGGTCTTTTAGTGAAGCCTGAATCCTTTGAACAAATCAAAATAAATTCTGATGGTAACGTCTGGCATCAAGGAATGGTCTGACAGGAGTTTATTATTAATATCATACAAGATGGACATGACCACTGCTTTGCCTCACTGAGTGACACATCGTCAGGATTTTAGATATATCCGTTTGTGGGAATATGGGTATTGGTGACATGGCCAGCACAATTTGTTCATTGTGAGTTAACCCTGCGCTAAGTATCTTGCTGTGCCATTTCAAGAAAAAGCAGTTAGCTTTGGCTGACTCCTGTCTTGGCTTCAACGCTCAAATTGCAGTCCCCAAGTGTACAGGTAAAATTAGCATAGAAACTAGATGTCTAGCATGGGTAAGCTAGACAATTTTAGAAGGAATCCTGGATGATCTGAGTATTCACCAAAGGCCCTCCTGTGGATGCTATCAAAATGCATGAAAGTGCATGAAATTCACATACAGTTGTGTCTGCCTCTCTGTACACCGTTCCATAACATTACGCAGCGTGAGGATCTGGCCAACACAGCCTCTGTTTCTCCTGAAGCCAGCTTGCTCTTCCTCAAGCTCACATTGACAGCATTTGTAATCTATTGGATAATGACTTTGGTGAGAATCTTGCTGGGCACTGACAAAAGTGTGACGCCACACCAGTTGTTGCAATCACTTCACACTCCTATCTTGGGGATCGTAACATTAACTCCCTTTGTCCCGTACTTGGGTACTTGTCCCCATTTCCAGATCATAGCAAACAGTGGCTGCAGGATGACCGCTGCAAATTTTGGTTCAGCTTTGGACAATCCGGCATTCAAATTGTCACGTCCTGGAGCTCTGCTGATCTTTTTTTGATTTAGTCGCACCAACAACCTTTTCTTTCTTGAGTGGATCTGTGTTGACATCAAGATCCTCCTCTGCTTCCTACTGTAAGTCAGGTTCTTCATCTGGTGGTGGTCTATTCAGTAATTTCCTGAAATAGTCTGTCCATCATACTCCTTGTTCTTTCTCAGTTGTCAAAAGCAGACCATTCTTATGTCTCACAGGAACATTGGATCTGGTCTGGAACTTTCCACATACTGATTTTGAAATCTTGTATATATTTCTCTGATCACTTCAATTGCCTGCTGCTTCAGCATCCTCTGTAAGGTTTTCTATGTAGGCTCTCTTATCCCTGATTGACTGGGTTATGAGGCAAACAATGAAAGACAAGCAGAGAGGCTTTAGGTGGACACTATTCTCTACTTTAGAAGACCATGACTTGCACATGTAAGAGAAAACCCAGCACTTGTATACCTTTGGTGGATAGGTTAGACTTAGAGTCAGCCAGAGGAGGACTGAGACTATGACCCTCAATGTAGAGTCTCATCCTCCTGTCAAAGCATATGGTGTTAACTTACCCAGCACCAGCAGGTTCACCAACCTGCCTGCAACACTCAGCAGGATGGTGGGACCAAGAACAACATCCAGTGCAGACTCAGCAAAGCTAGAAACATCTTCAGATCAATGAGCAACATATGGGGACCAACCAAGAACAGCGTCCTCACCAAGGTGAAACTGTATCAGAGCTGTGTTCTGTCCGTACTCTTGTATAGGTCAGCGTGCTGGTGCATGACAGAGAATGACCTTGACAAGCTGTCATCCTTCCACACCATGAGCCTCCAGAAGATCCTTCGTATTTTCTGGTCAAGGGAGATCTCCAACCACATCTTACTCCTTCGGTGTCATTAAGAGGACATGGTCACAATCATCATGAAGAAACGTTGGAGATGTGATGAAAAGAGAGGCCAAATCCATCATCAAGACAGCACTTCATTGGACCCCTGAAGAAATGAGGAAACGTGGAAGACCAAGAACAATTTGGCACTGTAATTTGGAGGCTGAAATGAGGACACTGAACCACACGTGGGGCACAATAGAGAAGATGATCAAGGACTAATAGAGATGGAGGCCCTTCATTGCTGCCCTAAGCACCAGTGATATAATGGACAGTAAGTAAGTAAGATTAGCTTTATCTGTGACATGTACATTGGAACATACAGTGAACCACATCAAGAATATGGAATGCTTCACAAATTTACATGCCATCCCTGCGCAGGAGTCATGCTAACTCTTAATGAACATCTTGATCTTCCAAATCACATCATTGTGGCCATTTCACTTTATTTGTTTATCAGGCAGCATCTTGATAAATCTCCTCTGCACTTTCCCTAAAACCAAAGTTTCTATAAAACAAAGGTCTTATAGAGCTGCAATATTACTTAATGACTCTTGATCTCAAACCCCTGAATAATAAAGTCCAACACACTGTATGCCTTTTTGACAACTCTATCAACTTGCACTGCAGCTTTGAGGGATCTATGGATGTGGACCACAAGATCCCTATACTTCTCCACACTGCTAAGAATATTGCCATTCACCACTTACTCTGTTCAATATTCCAAAGTGAATCACTTCACACTTTTCCAGATTGAACTCCATCTATCACTCCTTAGCCCAGCATTATATCCTATCAATATCCTGTTGAAATCTATAATGACCTTCTGCACTGCACACAACACCACCAATCTTCATGTCATCCGTAAAATACCTAACCCGTCTTTCCACTTCCAAATCCAAGTTATTTATTAAAAAAACATACAAAAGGAGCAGGGTCACAGGACAGATCCCTGTGGAACATTACAGGTCATAAACCTCCAAGTAGAATATGCTTGATCTACCACCACCCTCTGCCTTCTTAGAACATCCAACTCTGAATCCATGCATATTGATTCATAGTATTATTATGACATAAAGGGGGACATCCAGGTCTTCAAGTAGAGCCATCTAATCAGAACTAAAGTGATTTTCTCGAGTGCCCATTTAATTCCCACTTTCATCTTTATGAACTACTTATATCTATTTGAATAGCCTCTGACTTTGTCTACTTCTTGAAGAACTAAGCAACATTATCCATGATCCAAGTTTTGAAGAAAAGCTCTGCTGATAGCAAGAGACAGCGATGTGGTAAAAGTCAAAGTAACACACAGAAACTACTGGAGGAAGTCAACAGGTTAGGCAGCATCTATGGAAAGGAATAAGCAGTCGACTGATGAATGGTCTCAGCCTAAATCATTGACTGTTTATTCATTTCTGTAGATACTGTCTGACCTGCTGAGTTTTTCCAGCATTTTGCACGTGAGTTACTCTGGATTTCCAGCTTCTGCAGAATTGCTTGTGTTCAAAATCAAAGTAAATTTATTATCATAGTACACACACTGTATATTACCATATACCTTGAGATTGATTTTCTTTCAGGCATATACAGGAAAATAATGAAATACAATAAAATTTATGAAAATCATACATTAAAATCTGACAAACAGCCAATGTGCAGAAGAAGACAAATTGTGTAAATAAAAAAACAAATGACACTGATAACATGAGCTGTGAAGTCCTCGAAATTGAGTCTGTAAGTTGTGAAATCAGTTCAGAGTTGTGCTGAGTGAAGTTATCCACGCTAGTAGTAACTGTCCCTGAACCTGGTGGTACTGGACGTAAGGCTCCTGTATGTCTTGTGTCATGATAGTAGTGAGAGAGTATAGTGACGATGGATGCTGTTTTCTTGTGATAAACCTCCCTGTAAGACCAGAGATCTTTGGCTGTGCACAGCTAAGTTTGGAAACATCTGCAGATGTGGGTTATCAGACTAATATCGACCAAACTAGATGACAAGACGTAGGAGACCAAAAGCTTATGAAGGGATATGACACTGTGATGTGAAAACACTGAATGTTTTTGCCCTCTAGTGATTGAATGCAGAAAATACTGCATATATTGAAAAACATCATTGTCTCATCCAAATACGATCAAGTAATTGTGTAAAGTGCTTAGCTCAATAAGGTGCTCAGAACTTTGGTCTACTGCTTTGCACTTTAGTTTGGTCCAGAAATTAATCGATTTACTCCAACTCATGCTGATAATTGTTACTGAAGGATTGCATAATGTAATCCTGAGAATGAAATTTGTCATGTTTTCCATAGGTTATCAGCAGAGAAACGATCTATCACTGCAATCAAACACATAAGCAAAAATGGAGAGAACTTAATTATATTACCCAAGTGTTTCTCGTGTGGGGCCAAGCCTTGCTGTTGGACAAAACCCAAACCAAGAGTCTTATAAAAGCCATTTTGTATATGGAGTATCAAACTTTTAATCTATAGACAGTTTACAGGAAGAAATCTCTTACATTTATTATTGTAATCGCAGACCATAAGATATGGGAGCAAATTAGGCCATTTGGCCCATAAGTCTTCTCTGCCACTCCTTCATGGCTGAGTTATTATCCCTCCCAACCCCGTACTCCTGCTGTTTCCTCATCACCTTTCACACCCTTACTAATCAAGAATCTTTCGACCTCTATCTGTGCCAATGAATTCCACAGATTCATTACCCTCTGGCTAAAGAAATTCCTTCTCATTTCTGTTCTAGAGGGCATTGTTCTATTCTGTGGGTGTGCTCTCTGGTTAGACTCTCCACTATAGGAAACATACTCTCCGTGTCCTCACTAATTAAAGAGTCCTCAAATGTCCTCTCTATATTATGCAGATGATACTAAGATAGGTGGCGTTGTGGATAATGAAGTAGATTTTCAAAGCTTGCAGAGAGATTTAGGCCAGTTAGAAGAGTGGGCTGAAAGATGGCAGATGGAGTTTAATGCTGATAAGTGTGAGGTGATACATTTTGGTAGGACTAATCAATATAGGACATACATGGTAAATGGTAGGGCATTGAGGAATGCAGTAAAACAGAGAGATCTAGGAATAATGGTGCATAGTTCCCTGAAGGTGGAATCTCATGTGGATAGGGTGGTGAAGAAAGTTTTTGGTATGCTGGCCTTTATAAATCAGAGCATTGAGTATAGGAGTTGGGATGTAATGCTAAAATTGTATAAGGCATTGGTGAGGCCAAATTTGGAATATTGTGTACAGTTCTGGTCACCAAATTATAGGAAAGATGTTAACAAAATAGAGAGAGTACAGAGGGGATTTACTAGAATGCTACTGGGTTTCAGCACCTAAGTTACAGAGGCAGGTTGAACAAGTTAGGTCTTTATTCTTTGAAGCGTAGAAAGTTGAGGGGGAACATGATAGAGGTATTTAAAATTATGAGGGGTATAGATAGAGTTGACGTGGATAGCTTTTTTCCATTGAGGGTAGGGGAGATTCAAACAAGAGGACATGAGTTGAGAGTTAGGGGGCAAAAGTTTAGGGTTAACACAAGGTGAAACTTCTTTACTCAGAGAGTGGTAGCTGTGTGGAATGAGCTTCTAGTAGAAGTGGTAGAGGCAGGTTTGATGTTGTCTTTTTTTATACATTGGATAGGTATATGGACAGGAAAGGAATGGAGAGTTATGGGCTGAGTGCAAGTCAGTGGGACTAGGTGAGAGTAAGTGTTTGGCACGGACTAGAAGGGCTGAGATGGCATGTTTCCGTGCTGTAATTGTTGTATGGTTATATGGTTATTTAGGCCCTTCAATATACAATACATTTCAATGAGATCCCCCTTAATTCTTTAAACTTCAGTGAGTACAGGCCCAAAGCCATCAAAAGCTCCTCACATATAACCTTTTCATTCCTGGGATCATTTTCGTGAACCTCCTCTGGACCTTCTCCAACGCCAGCACATCCTTTCTTAGATAAGGGGCCCAAAACTGCTCACAATACTCAGAGTGTGGTCTGACTAATACCTTTTAAAGCCTTAACATTACATCTTGCTTTTTTATTTTCAGTCCTCTTGAAACAAATACTAACGTTGCATTTCCCTTCCATACCACTGACTCAATCTGCAAGTTAACCTTTAGAGAATTGTGCACAAGGACACCCAAGTACCTTTGCACCTCTGATTCTTGAATTTTCTCCCCATTTATTCCTTTTACTAAAGTGCATAATCATACATGTGACTGTAGATAAAAATGTGCAGAAATAATTAACACTAAAGTGTAAAACATCCCAGAAAGCAGTATCCAAAGTGGCAATATTTTTGGATCATTGAGTTGATTAACATCTGAATGAATTAGGGAACAAAGGGAGAGAATCTGTTAAGTTTTTAGCTGTGATCCTTGTCAAACTGAAATTCTCCACCAAATGAAATAAATGTTTTCTCTGTCTTCTGTCATAAATCTGTTCATAAACATTACCTCCGGTTTGGAAGATTTAATTCAGGGCTCATTTAGTTGACTTAAATACCCAGGAAATTGCTTGTAAATTCTGATGTGATTCAGATTCAGATTAGTTTATTGTCATTTCCACCAGGGTGCAATGAAATTTCATGCACAAAGCTAACGAATAAACAGTATTCAAGTTAATAATAAATACAGTGACAAGCAAAACAAAACAGAATGGCACAAAGATTGTAATGCAAGCTGAAATAGTACAAAAAGAACTGATAGAGGTCGAATTAAGAGTCCAATGATGTGCCAGTACCACTGGGAAGGGGATGTGAAAGAGGTGATTGGTTCAGAAATCTGATAGCAGTGGGGAAAAGCTCTTCTTAAGTCTGGATGTTAGTGTTTTTAAGTTCCTGTATCTTCTCCCAGAAGGTAGAAGAGAGAGGAAGGGATGGCTATGACGTCCTGGATGATACTGTTAGCCTTTCTGATGCAATGCACTGTGAAAATGGGATGGATGAAAAGAAGTGATGAGTCTCTGATAGATCAAGCAGTTTTTATCACTTCCTGCAGGTCTTGTTAGTCCAAAGCAGAGCAGTCAGTGTATCAGGCTGAATGGTAACCCAGCATGATATGTTCCACAGTGCATCTACAAAAATCCAAAAAATTCTCTATCAACAAGCTAAATCTCAGATGGCTAAGAAAGTATATACACTGATGTGCTTACTTGATCAATGGATCAATATGGAGGGGCTAGGAGATGTGAATGCACTGGAACTTAAATCTGTTGATCACCATTGATGAGGAACAGATTGTGTTCACCCTCTTCTCCCACCATCCCTGCTTCCTTAGGTCAACAAACAATTATTTTGTCTTGCAAGGGTGGTGCAGGAAAAGAGGGCACATTGATATTCTGATATCATGCCATGAAATTTTGATACATAGATTAGATTTTAAGATGTTTATTCTTGTTGGTATACTATTCCAACTCAAATTGGTGTTTAGGATGAGTTCATTCAATATAGTGGTATTTACATGCAACCCTCACAGGAGGAACTCAGCAGGACTGGAGAAAAAAAAGATGAGGAGTAGAATTAAAAGGATGGTCTTACTCCTCATCTCTGTTTCTCCAGCCCTGCTAAAGGGTCTTGGCCCTTTTCCATAAATGCTGACTAGCCTGCTGAGTTTCTCCAGCATCTTGTGAGTGTTGCTTGTGTAATGCTCCGTAAGGTTTCACTGCTAATATAATGGTTTCTCTGTAGCAGCAGTGTTTGGGTTATGGCTAGAGATTACAGGGGCTTTGGAATGTGTGCAATCCAATGAGATGCGTGTTGCTTCTTTCTTGTGTGTCTGAGAGAACGTGTTTGCGGTCTTTCGTCAGCGACAGATGAAGAAAGAAGACGTGAGAGGAGTGAGTGGTAGACCGCAAGATGGAGTGGACTTGGACTGAGAGTCTGGGAGTCAACAACGCTGGGAGGAAATTGGTGGGAAATTCAAGGATGGAAAACCATGAGCTCCAACATGCGCAATACACTGTTTCATTAAAATAGGCCCTTTTTCTTTTTGTTTTCTGTACTAACCAACTTAAGAATTATAAAGCTCAGTTGTTGAATTGCATATGGTGTACCATCTGATCTTTCGATGTACTGAGATGTAACAGGGAAACACATCACGCAGCATCCACACAAATGAGATTTCATCAGTTTAGCAGGGGCAGCGACTATCTTCCCTTTGATTTACAGCTCACTGAACCTGGGGGTTACACCTGGATTTCCAGCATTACAGATTTTCTCTTGTTTGTAGCGGCATTTATATTTGCACTTATTAAGTTATACACCTGTCTGCTGCAAACTTACAATCTCTATTAAGAACACGTGTCACCCTGCATGCTCTTGCCCTTACAAATCTCTGTATCACTTCCAACCTTATAAACCTCTGTGATCTTGGCCAATTCTGCTCTCCTATGAACCATGCACTTTCTTCACCCCACCCTTCAAAGCCATTCACCTGGACTCCACCCCCTTCCACCCCCCTCCACACACACGCACACACATCTCCCCCAACCTGATCTACTCCCTGTGCTCTCCTCCCATAAGAAATTCCCGAGAACTTCTATTGTTAACCAATTCTATCCCAACAATTCTTCCTTTGCCTTATTCAATGGGTGACGTGAAGAAGACAACATGAAATCAAATCATATTTGAAGAATTATATCATATTCCTTTGTTTTGGCATTATCTTCACAGAGCACATACATACAAATATGAGGCAGACACTTGCAGACATGTGTATTGATTGTTGTTTTAGATTGGTGTGAATTCTGCTGGAAAATGGAAAATCCCATCCATATGAAACTTCAGATGGATGCGTTTGCAGCAGTTATTAACATGTAACTGAATTTCACCAGTGGCCCCTTTTGTTTTCATTAAACATCCCTTCAAAGCAAGAAGGATGAATGACGTGAAATGCTACTTGAGGGCAGCTTTTGAGTGATTGAATGGATGAATCTGTTTATACACTGAATGGCCACTTCATTAGATGCACCTGCACACCTGCTCATTAGTGCAAATATCTAATCAGCCAATCGTGTGGCAGCTACTCACTGCATAAAAGCATACATGGGAAGTCCAGAATGAGAGATGACAGTTTGAGGATAAAGGGGAAGGCTTTTAGGGAAGTCCAGAATGAGGGGTCATGGTTTAAGAATAAAGGGGAAGCCTTTTAGGACCGAGATGAGGAAAAACTTCTTCACACAGAGAGTGGTGAATCTGTGGAATTCTCTGCCACAGGAAACAGTTGAGGCCAGTTCATTGGCTATATTTAAGAGGAAGTTCGATATGGCCCTTGTGGCTAAAGGGATCGGGGGTATGGAGAGAAAGCAGGTACAGGGTTCTGAGTTGGATGATCAGCCATGATCATACTGAATGGCGGTGCAGGCTCAAAGGGCCGAATGGCCTACTCCTGCCCCTATTTTCTATGTTTCTATGTTTTTACAGTCATGGTCAAGAGGTTCAGTTGTTATTCAGATCAAGCATCAGAATGGGGAAGAAATGTAATCTAAGTGACTTTGACCATGGAATGATAATTGGTGACAGATGGGGTGGTTTGAGTATCTCAGAAACTGCTGATCTCCTGAGATTTTCACACACAACCGTCTTTGGAGTTCACAGAGGATGGTGTGATAAGCAAAAACCATCCAGTGAGTACCGTTCTGTAGTTAAAAATATCTTGTTAATGAGAAAGATCGGAGGAGAATGGCCAGACTGGTTTAAGCTGACAGGAAGGTGACAATAACTTAAGTAACCAAATGTTACAATAGTAGTGTGCAGAAGAGTTCCTCTGAGTACACAACACATCAAACCTTGAAGTGAATGGGCTACAGCAGCAGAATGCCACAAACATACACCCGGAAGCTGATCTATTCAGTATAGGAGGTACCTAAAAAGTGGCCTCTGAGTGTAGATGGCAAAGTAGAATAGAATCTGTCTGTAATATTGCAACTCATAAAAATTGTTCACATGCTTTAGAAATGCTGGTACACGTGGGTTCCTTTTGAAGGCAATAACTTTGCCAGTGCAGTCCAATGCTGAGTTTACATTTATATTCTGGAGTAGTTGGTTTTGGGGTTCACAAGATAGTGGTATGTTTTGCAAAACGTTGTGGGTGAGAAATCCAAGTCTGCTCCCTTGTTACAAAGGAAGAATGAAAGTAAGAAACAGAGATTCCCAAGTGGTCAGGATAGCATCAACGTTTATTCCTAATCTTAGCGTCTCCAGTGTATTAAACAGACGGAGAAGGAGCCCAGAATAAGACCAGGGATACACAGTTTCTGAGCTCCAGTGCCACACCATTTTGCATTTAGTTACTTCCTGTACAGAACTGTGAAAAATTCTAAGGCACGTCTATATAGCTAGGGTGTGTGAGGCATTTGCACAGTATGGTGTTTGCTAACACGGAGCGGAGAGCAAGTTTGTACATCGGGCAGGAGCGAAGGACGTTGGGAGTGGCAGTGGTGGAACACAGTGGGAGGGTTGTGGGGCAGATGGGAGAAAAATACTGCCAGGGGTGGGGGCAGACACACCCAGCACTGAGACCCCAGGCAAGGTCATATGATTATCTGCAGAATTTCTCATGTTTATGATATGAAGGCAGAGCTCTGGTCAATAAAAACTAAGTCTGGCATGGTTGCCTTTATTATCCAGCTGCTCCAGAGATAAGGCCCAGTCAAGGAAATAAGGATTCTGCTGAGCAGTCACACACTTTGCCAGTCTGAATAGCCGTAGTTCCTTTCTTCCTGTTCTGCAACTGCTTGCTTGAATCTTGTTAAACTACCTATATCGGTCAAAATCACAGGAGGGTGTTTCTACACTTCTGTTAAGGCTGCCCCATCCAACTACTTTAACAGAAATGGCATTCTTTTTATTTCAATTCCACAGTCTTAAGAAATTTTTAAAAAAGAATACTGAAAGAAAGCATAGTGCTTCAAAAGGGCTTATGAAATGAGTAATGATTTGAGACACTCTGAAATCATGAACACTGGTATAAGTACAAGTACTTTCTAAATTCTCCAGTGTGCAATGAGCAGAGATCTCCTGGAATATAACAGTGGTCATGAGGACGTAAGTCAAACTGATTTTGACAGACAATACACTGGTGCCATAAAGCAAAATGAAAGCTTTACACAATGTGTCGAAGATGTAAAAAGATCTCTGGAGACTGCACAGGCAGATATACACATGTAAGTCTCCTTTTCAATGAATGATCCTGCTGCCTGTCTAGTGTTGCGCCTCCGTCTCCCTCTCTATTTATCTATATATACATCCATTCCTTAATTTGTTTTATATCCTATCTATTTTATATCTCCACTTATGTATCCACCTATGTACAGCACTGTGCAAAGGTCTTAGGCAAATATATACTGTATATAGCTATCTCATTACAGAGACACGCTGTAATGATCAATAAACCAATTGTTTGGAACCAAATGACCTTACCTGGTGTCTCAGGGCTGGGTGTGTCTGCACCCACGCCACCTCCCAGAGCTGGCACTCCTTCTCTGCCACCTGCCCCACACTGCTCCTGTGGCAGTCCATCTTCACCATTTCCAACATCCTTTGCTTCTGCCAGATTTACAGATTCGCTCTCCATTCCACATTGACAGATGTGCAAAATTCTTAGGCTCTCCAGCAACATACATACAGTGCTTAAGACTTTTGCACAGTACTGTATCTATCTATTGTTTGGTCCATCTTTTTGCTTCTCCCTCTCTCCCTCCCGTCCATTCTATCTCTCTATCTACCGATACATAGATTGAGCTTTAAATCTCCGTTTCTATATGTCTAACAATCTATCCAACAATATCATGGAGAAGGTGATCAGCCGGTGGCTGTGGTATGTATTGACACCAATGACATAGGTAGGAGAAGGGATAAGATCCTGTAACATGAGTTTTGGATGTTTGGTAGCTGTTTAGAGGACAGACGTCAAAGACTGTAATCTCTCAATTGTGTCTTATGCTATGAGCTAGTATAGAAAGAGACTGATAGATCTGATGAATGTGTGCCTATAAGGATAGCGCAGGGGGAAAGACTTTAGGCTGCTAGATGATTAGGGTTGCCTTTGGGAAGGGTTGGAACTGTAGAAGAGTGAAAGGCTGTTCCTAAGCCACAACTGGACCAACATTCTATATGTTCTGAATTCCATGTTCTGTGACCATAATAGTGACCATTACTCTGTATATTTCAAATGACACACAAGGGACTACAAGGGACTACAAGTGCTAGAATCTGGAACAACATTCAGTCTTCTGGTGGAGCTCAGCAAGTCAAGCAGCATCTATGGGAGGAAAAGAATACTGAATGTTTCAGTTGAAACCCTGCTTCAGGACAAGGTGTGTTTTTCAAAGGCAGTAGAATAGATGACATGTGCATGGACTTTAGTAAGGCCACTGACAAGGTGCCATAAAGGAAACTAGTCCAAAATACTAGGGCCCACGGGATCAAGGAACGTTGGAAAATTGGATCCAAAGTTGGCTTGGCAATGGGAAGCAGAAGGTGATACTAGTTTTCTGATTGGGTGCCTGTAACTATTGGTGTTCCATATGGATCAGTGAGTCCTGATGAAAGGTCTCAGCCCAAAACAGCAACTATTTATTGCTATTTTGTGTGATTTTGATTAGGGTGGATTGGCTCTGTGTTGGCGCATGGCCAAGTGGTTAAGGCATCGGTCCAGTGACCTGAAGGTCTCTAGTTCGAGCCTCAACTAAGGCAGCATGTTGTGTCCTTGAGCAAGCCACTTAACCACACATTGCTCTGCGATGACACCAGTGTCAAGTTGTATCGGCCCTTGCCCTTCCCTTGGACAACATCGGTGGCGTGGAGAGGGGAGACTTGCAGCATGGGCAACTGCCGGTCTCCCATACAACCCTGCCCAGTTCTGCACCCTGGAAACTTTCCAAGGCGTAAATCCATGGTCTCCCAAGACTAACGGATGCCTCTTGTTAGATTTGTTCTGTGGCCTACAGTTAACAAATGACACAGCATCCTAGATGAACTGAACTGAATGCAACTGAACGTTCCTGGACTGTTTCAATGACTCTGTGGTTTGATGTTTTATATTCTGTATTTTTCACTCGTTTCTTGCCGTTTGCACAATTTGTTCTTAGCTTTTGGATGTTGGCTGTTTGATGTTTTCTTTGAACTGGTTCTACGGTGTTTTTTGGTTTCATGGCTGTCTGTGGGAAGATGAATCTCAGGGTTCTATACTCCATACATACTTTGATAATAAATGTACTTTGAACTTAGTCCCCTCCAGAAAAGCTGCCTGGGACTGAGACTCTCCAGCATCTCATGTGTGTTGATCAGCATTGGGATCCAGTCCACATGAATCATTTGGATGTGTATCAAGAGGCAATATCAGTAATTTTACAGATGGCAGGAGGACTGGTGGAGTTGCTGACAGTATGGAGGATAGTCTTAGACTACAGGGTGATATTGATGCTTTGGTAAAGGTTGGATGGAGATATGATAGATAGAGAATAATCGTGAGATGATGCATTAGGGGAGCACTTACAGGACTAGGATGCACAGCATGAATGGGAAGATCCAAGAGAATATTATGGAATAGAGGGAAGTCAGTGTGCAAGTCCAAAAATGCTTGAAGCTGGCAGCACCTGTACTTATTATAGTTCAGAGGAATATGGAAAATTGGCCTTCATTAGTTGGAGCACAGAATACAAAAGCTAGGGTCTGTGCTCTATGGGTCAGACCTCAAAGTTCAAAGATTCAAATTACATTTACTATCAAACTATGTGTGCAGTATACAACCTTGAGATTCATCTTCTAGCAGACAGCCTCAAAACAAAGAAACACCACTGAACCCGTTCAAAGAAAACATCAAAGCTCAGCATGCAGAAAAAGAGATCAAATCATGCAAACGGCAAAAACTGAGAATAGACAATACAAACCACAAAGTCATTGAAACAGTCTAGAAATGACCGGTTTAGCTCAGTTCAGTTCAATTTAGCACTGTGTCGTTCGTTGACTGCAGGCTGCAGAACCTGTCTGCACCGATCAAAATCATGCAAGACAGCAATAAAAATGAGAGTAGCCAGAAAGCAGGAACTACAGAGTCCTCAAAGAAAGAGTCCAATCCATAAAACTTACTGATCAAACCTTGCCCAAGACCCAAGACTCCTGCACCTTCCTCTGGCAGCAATGAACGAGAGGGAGAGAGAGACCGTCAAACATAGGCAGACATTGCTGTTCACCCACTCACCTTCTGCTCTCGTCCTCCTCAACTTCAATCTCGCTCGATGTTTCAATTGGCAAGTTGGTCAAGAATTGGAGCTGATTATCTGGAGTACTGCATGCAGCTCTGGTAACCGAGATGTAGGAAAGATGTGATAGGTCTACCAGGGCTGCAGAGGAGAGTCACCTCAAAATAGATTCACCTTGGAAGTAGGTACAGGGGAGATGTCACTTGGAAATAGGTACCCTAGGGTAAGTTTTTTACACAGAGAGCGGTGAGTGCGTGGAATGGGCTGCCGGCAGTGGTGGTGGAGGCGGAAACGATAGGGTCTTTTAGGAGACTACATGAAGTTTAGAAGAATAGAGGGCTATGGGTAAAGCCTAGGTAGTTCTAAGGTAGGGACATGTTCGGCACAGCTTTGTGGGCCAAAGGGCTTGTACTGTGCTGTAGGTTTTCTCTGTTTCTGTGTTTCTAAAGTTTCCTAGGAGTGAACAGTTCAGTTCTGTGTCGAGTCTGAAGATGGAAGGTCTGTTCTCTTTGGAATTTCTTCACTCAGAGGTAGTGAGAGAGAGGATTGAGATGCCAGGGAAAATGGCAGATGCAAACTTGAAATTTGTATAAGTATATGGGGGGAGTGTATGGAGGATCACGGTCCAGGTCTGGGTCAATGGGACGAGATAATAGTCCTGCATGGACTAGATAGGCATGTTTCTGCGCTGTAAAATCTATGACATCATGACTCAGAGGAACAATGGAGGTTATGAGGCTACATGACTGAGGTATAAAAAATAATGAAAGGCATAAACAGAACTGGGTCCAGAAACCTTTCCCCATACCAGAGATCGAATAATTGGTTGCAAAGTGGTCAGCACATAGCTTCACAGCAAGAGCAACCTGGGTTCAATTCCCACCATTGTCTGTAAGGAATTTGTAGGTTCTCCCTGTTACCAAGCTCGTTTACTCTGGGTCCTCCAGTTTCCTCTCACAGTCCAATGATGCACAGGTTAGTACGTTAATTGGCCACATGGGTGTAATTGGGCGGCGCGGGTTCATTGGACTGCAAAGGCCTGTTACTGTGCTGTTCATTGGGCTGCAAAGGCCTGTTATTTTTTTCTAAAAAGAAAAGAATAAATCAAGAGGACATGAAGTAAAGGGGTAACAAATTTAGAGGGGATCTGAGGAAGAACTTCTTTCACTCATTGCTGAGCTCGAGAGAGAGAGAGAGAGAGAGAGACTGATGCCATTTAGACTCACAGTTGAATCACCTGGGCATATTATTCTTTTGTTATTTTCCCAAAGGACCTAATTCTGGGCCCAGCACATAAGAGCAATTACAAAGCCTCTACTTCCTTAGGAGTTTGCAAATATTCAGCATGATATTTAAAAATTTGACAGACTTCTATAGATGTGTAGTGGAGAGTATGTGGACTGACCACATCATAGCCTGGTATGGAAACAACAATGCCCTTGAATGAAAAATCCTATAAAAGGTAGTGGATATAGCTCAGTCCATCATGGTAAAGCCCTCTCCACCACTGACCACATCTATATGAAACATCGTTGAAGGAAAGCAGCATCCATCATCAGGGACCCCCATCACCCAGGGCATGCTCTCTTCTCACTGCTGCCATCAGGACTCACACCACTAGGTTCAGGAACAGTCACTACCCCTCAGCCATAAGGCTTTTGAACCAAAGGGGATGACTTCACTTGCCCCATCATTGAAATGCTCCCACAACCTCTGGACTCATTTTTGAAGACTCTTCATCTCATGTTCTTGATATTTATTGCTTATTTATTTATTATTTCTTTCTTGTTGTATTTGTACAGTTTGTTGCCTGCTGTACACTGGTTGAACACTGGCTGGTAGGGTCTTTCATTGATCCTATTAAGGTTCTTATTCTATTATGGATTTATTGAGTATGCCTGCAAGAAACTGAATCTCAGGGTTGTATATGGTGACTTATATGACCTTTGATTATAAACTTATGTTGAACTATGAATTTAGAAGACTTTTGGCCAAATACTGGAAGATGGAATGAATATGTTTGGATGCACAGTTGTCTGTTTGGGTTGTGGGGCTGAATAGACTGTTTCCATATTGTGTGTCTCTATGATTCTTAGTGATATCATTACTTACAGGTCAAGATGGCATCAGCATGTCCCTTGGATGACATCTTCCAGGCAGCCCATAAAAATGTCTTTTTTATTTCTTTTACATCTGTTTTTCACCTTAAGTATGCTTCTGGGACTGATAGAGCCTGTGATTTACAGTTTAGATTATCATTTGAGCGATCCAGCACTTTGCTGTCTCCAAGAAGAAGATCCCAGCCAGCAAGCACGTACACAGATGACCTCGATACGAAGGAACTTCAAGATGGGATGCAAGCGAATGGTCAACTCCATTTCACCGGTTTAATTAATTAATTAATTAATTAATTAATCGCCGATTAAAGCATCAAGGAAGATTGAGACGTCAAGGCGGACGGGGAAGGCGAGCGTGAGTTCAGTGCCAACCGCTTTCCTTTTGATCACTGCCAGAGAAGAAGTCTGTGAGCAGCCCAGCACTGTGTGGCTTACTGAGGCGCGTATGCTGTCCCTCTATTTTGATGAATGTCGGTGATATTGTAGGATGGTATTGTGTTTCTACGTTTTTGGATTGGTCTATTGCATTAATAAACTGTGGACTTTTCAGACTTAAGGTTTTATATTCTGTGGTTTTTATCACCCATTCCTTTTCTGTTTTGTTGTGTGAGGAGAGAGTTGGGGGTGGGGGGGGGGTTCAGTTCTGTTAGTTTTTCCGTGAAGGGAAGGGTTTGGTTTTTGGGGGTTAATGTTCCTGTTCTGTTTTGTGTGGGAGGAGGAGGCTTTCGGAGGCTGATGATTGGGATACTATTCTTTTTTGTGTGGGGGTTGGTGGATTTGATGAACAACTCTCTGAATGACTTTCATGTTCTTTCTTTGTTTGGTGGCTATCTGGAGAAGACAGATTTCAGAGTTGTTGATGAAAACATGCTTTGATAATAAATAAACCTTTGAACCAATGCCTTGCGGCATTGCTTCTGATGTTACTAACATCTTGAGACCACGGTGCTGGAGTCAGAGCAGATCAGCAGTGATCTGTCCAGTAGTCATCACTGACCATGGTTCCTGCATAACCTCCACTGCCTGACTGGTTGAGAATTTCCAGCAATTTCATTTCAGATTTTCAGCATCTGCCGTGCTTCACTTCTTGTGAATTTTTAAAGTCAGGCTAAGAGATTGGTTTTGAAGTAAAAGGATACGGGACGTTTAATTGAAATGGGTAGCAAATCACCCATAATCTCAATGCAGGCCGCTGCAAGAAGAAACTCCCCCGTTATATAATTTGCAAGTGTGAGATGAGTGAAAGGATGTATTTTACACAAAGAGTGGCTGTTCCCAGAGACAGACTGCTCACGGGGGTGGGGGTGGAGTGCTTGGGGAAGCAGAAACCATCGTAGCATTTAGGAGGCTGTTAGGATATGGGTCACATACAGGCAAAAGACCTCCAAGAGGACCACAACCTTTTCATAGTTTGGGGGCCTGCATCCCTCAGTGACCTAGAGCGTTATGTTGGCTGGAGTTAGGGCTCTATGCTTTGGCATAAAAGTCACCCATGTCGAACAAGTCAAAGGGTAGAAGCCAGACTAATAGTGGTCCACCTGTACTCCAGGGTCAGGGCTAATAACCCTGACTGGTAAAACTAAATTGTTACGGAAACAACAATGAAGAATCCTTCTGTGTGCACAAGGGCATTCCCAAATCTGCACCCAGGATTGCATGACTGACAGTAGTGAAAACCTAGAGGAAGCTACTGACACCATGAGAGAAGCCCTGAACACCACCACAAATGGAGGACCTTCATTGCTGCCTTAAATGCTAGCAGTATAATGGGCAGTAAGTAAGAACAGATAAAAGAGAATTCATTTAACTCTTTCTGCAAAGGGAGGAGCACTTCGGGGCTTCAATGTTTCTATCATTCTATGGGATTTCTTTGTTTCTTGGATGTCTGTGAAGAGGATGAATTTCAGGCTGTATACTGTACACATATTCTGTTATTAAATGTACTTTGAAACTTTGATTTAATTGGGCACTGCATTCAGTGCAGACAAGGGCTGTGCTGAACTCACCTATGGTCTAAGTTAAAATTGGCAGGAGCTGATAGGGAAGGTGAAATAGGTTTGGACGAATTAATGAAACAATGGGTCCATGGTTAGCATGGACTTGTTGGGCCAAAAGGCCTCTGGTTCTGTTGGACCCCTCTATGACTCGACCTCAGTGTTACATGTTAACAATAACACAGAGGATGCGATCACTAAAAAGAGCAAAACTTTTCAGTTTTCGTACATATATGATCCACTTGCAATGCTATTCCTTTAAGTGTGCTCTCATCCTTTTAGCATCCTTGCTACCTTGCTGCTCTTCCTTTATTATTAATGGTCTTTTCTGCAGTAACTACTGACCTTTTGATGCATGAAGATCAATAGGGAGCTGATAAAAGCCAAGTTCATTGCGGCCCCTAATAAAGCGAGCCTGATTTGTTTGCTTACCTAAGTCTTCATCTGCCAGACCCATTATGAAATGATTTATAGGCCTCCACTCAATGAAATCATTTAAAGCATATTAGATTCGCAAAACAATCACCCATAATATGACAAGCTGATTCAGGTTGACAAGTAACCAAGTTGCCTCTGATGGCAAACAAGTTCCAGAAATTCTTATTGGATTATAACATTAATGGTACTACAGGGAAAATAAGATTCAATCATGTTACTTAAATTTAGTTTCAGCACTGAAATGTAAATTCAAGCAGTCTAGCTGTGAAACCCAAAGACAGGCACTCAAAAACCTGCCACAGGCACTGCAGAATATGTATTAAAAATTGCAGTACACAACATTTTACTTCATCTATGTACATTTATCATCTATCATTTAAATTAATATTTATTAAATGTATGGACTTTTTTCACCTCAGCAAAGAAAATTCAACCTTTCAAATGCAGCCTGCTGTTTGCTTCAGAGGTTTTTGGTTGCTCCCTAGTTGAAGTTTCTGCTCAGGAAGCTTACTAGACTGACGCCGTGACACGACTGTGGGAGTTGCCGCCCGGTCAGAAGTGCCACCCGTTCCTGTGAAGAATTGAACCAAGACTCCATGAAACAATTTCAAAGGAACTGGCCTGCCCAAGACCGCAAGAAACTGTAGAGTCAAGAACGTGGCCCCGTCTGTCTCGGAAACCAACCTCACCCCGTCCCATTGACACAAGAGGTGGCGCAGATGCTGGAAATCTTGAGCAACGCACACAAAACACTGGAGGAACTCAGCCAGACAGGGAAGCATCAGTGGAGGGAAAGAAGCAGTTAACGTTTTGTACTGAGACCATTCATCAAGACCCATGAAGGGTCTCAACTAGAAACGTCGACTGTCTATT
Organism: Hypanus sabinus; assembly: GCF_030144855.1. NCBI lineage: Eukaryota > Metazoa > Chordata > Chondrichthyes > Myliobatiformes > Dasyatidae > Hypanus > Hypanus sabinus. Next base: position 19,257,957 of record NC_082708.1, read on the forward strand.
CCCCTCCATAGAGGTTGCCTGAATTCCTGAGTCCCTCCATCATTCTGTGTGCATTCCCCCTTCCCCCATTGCCTTGGTCTACAGTTTCCACTGTCTCAAGAAAGCAACCAGCATAATTTTATTTATTTATTTACTTTTACTTAGAGATACAGCATTGTAACAGGCCCTTCTGGCCCAAAGAACCCTCCCATGTGACTAATTAACCTAATAAACCTGGACGTCTTTGGAATGTGGGAGGAAAGTGAGGCACCCAGAGGAATCTCACGTGGTCATGGGGAGAACGTACAGATACATTACAGGGAGAAGTAGAAATTGAACCCAGGGTGTTGGCACTATAATAGCATAACAGTGACCGCCATGCCGCCCGCAAATCAAGAATCTATTCTGACCTGGTTATTCACTCTTGTCACCTCCTCTCATTGGGCACAACGCACAAAGGATTGAAAACAGGAGTCAACAGGCTCAAGTTCGGCTTCTATAAATTGTCATAAGGCTCTTGAATGGTCCTTTTATGTGATAAAATGAATGTTTCAGACTACTTTGTCATGTCCCTTCCACTGTATCTGTCTACCCACACTGCATGTTCTCTGCACCTGTCACTCTATATACTCTATATATATGTCACTCTGTTTTTCTCCCCCCTTTCATATTATGCTGATGTACTTTTGAAAAGCATGATCTGTCTGGAAGGCACACAAAACAGAAGCTATTCAATGTATCTTGGTATACTGGAAGATAATAACTAATTACCTAGTCCTATTTATAGAAACGCAGAAACATAGAAAAACCTACAGCACAATACAGGCCCTTCAGCCCACAAAACTGTGCCAAACATGTCCCTACCTTAGAACTACCTAGGCTTTACCCATAGTCCTATATTTTTATAAGCTCCATGTAGCCATCCAGGAGTCTCTTAAAAGACCCTATCGTTTCCGACTCCACCACCGCCGCCGGCAGCCCATTCCACCCACTCACCACTCTCTGCGTAAAAAACTTACCCCTGACATCTCCTTTGCACCTTAATTCTATGCTCTCTCATGCTAGCCATTTCAACCCTGGGAAAAGCCTCTGACTATCCACACGATCAATGCCTCTCATCATCTTGTACACCATCAGGTCAACTCTCATCCTCCGTCGCTCCAAGGAGAAAAGGCCGAGTTCACTCAACCTATTCTCATAAGGCCTTCTCCCCAATCCAGGCAACATGCTTGTAAATCTCCTCTGCACCCTTTCTATAGTTTCCACGTCCTTCTTGTAGAGAGGGGATCAGAATTGAGCACAGTACTGCAAGTGGGGTCTGACATGGTCCTATATAGCTGCAACATTACCTCTCAGCTCTTAAACTCAACCTCACGATTGATGAAGGCCAGTGCACCACATGCCTTCTTAACCACAGAGTCAACCTGCGTAGCAGCTTTGAGTGTCCTTTGGACTCGGACCCTGAGATCCTCCTGATTCTTCACATTGCCAAGAGTATTACCATTAATACAATATTCTGCCATCATATTTGACCTACCAAAATGAAACACCTCACACTTATCTGGGTTAAACTCCATCTGCCACTTCTCAGCCCAGTTTTGCATCCTATCAATGTCCCATTGTAACCTCTGACAGCCCTCCACGCTATCCACAACACCCCCAACCTTTGAGTCATCATCAAATTTACTAGCCCATCCCTCCACTTCCTCATCCAAGTCATTTATATAAATCACATGGAGTTGGGGTCCCAGAACAGATTCCTGAAGCCTCCGGCATAGGTATATATATATAACTCTTAGGTACATATATATAACTAGGGTGCCTAAAACTTTTGCACAGTACTGTAGTAATTTTATGTATTGCACTGTACTGCTACCGCAAAAAAGAACAAATTTGTGACTCGTGTGAGTGATGATAAACCTGATTCTGATACGGTTCTCTATTGTAGACTGAGAGTGGGAAGGGGGCAGGGAGAGGGGAATCATGGTTGGGAAAAGGGGAAGGGAGAGGGGAGGGGGGAGAAACCACCAGAGATTCATTCTGTAATGATGCTCAGTCCTACCGCTCCAGTTCCCAGCCCACTGCCAACTTAGCTTAAACCCTCACTAACAGCTCTAGGTGCATGCGCAAAGGATATTTTTAAAGTGGCACGTTCATAAACTGAGAATGGAAAGAGGTTGCCTTGCTGTCAACAACACCACTGGCACTCTCCTCAATTGTCATGTCCCTGTGTCTGGGACCTGTTCCAGAATGACAGTGTGGATTCTGTCCATCTCAGGGTACAACGGCATGATCTTCACCGTGCAGTGGCTGTATGAGAAATTTAAGGGTAACAACAGTCATTGCATGCAGCCATTCCCAACGTCACTAAAGCCTTTGATTCCATTAGTCAGGAGGGAGAGCAGAACTTTCCCTTCAAACTCAGCTGTCCGGATTATATCTTCTTCATGATGGCACATAGGCTGCGATCTTTTCCCAATGGACTGACAGCAAATCCAATCTTATATGATACTAAGATGAGTTCAAAGTAAGTTTATTATCAAAGTATTTATATGTCACCACATATAACCCTCAGATTTATTCTGTTATGGGCATACTCAATAAATCCATAATAGAAAAATAACCATCGCAGAATCACTGAAAGACCGCACCAACTTGGGTGCTCGACCAATGTGCAAAAGACAGAAATTGTGCAAATACAAAAAGAAATATATAATAATAATAATAATAATAATAATAATAATAATAATAATAATAATAAATATCAACAACATGAGATGAAGAGTCCTTGAAAGTGAGTCTATAGGTTGCAGGAGTATTTCAATGATGGGACAAGTGAAGTTGAGTGAAGTTATCCCCATTGGTTCAGGAGCCTGATGGTTGCGGGGAAGTAACTATTCCTGAACATGGTGGTGTGATTCCTAAGGTTCCTGTACCTTCTTTCTGATGACAGCAGTGAGAAAAAAAGCATGGCCTGGATGGTGGTGGGGGATGGGGGTCCACTGCTCTTTGTAGGATTTTCCATTCAACACCAACTTTTTGTGTGATTCTCCATTCAAAAAATACATGGTTAAGAAAGGCTCAGAGGGATATGAAGCAAATGTGAAGAAGTGAGATTGACATCATGATTATCATGGACTAGTTTGCCCAAAGGACCTACTTCTGTGCTGTATAACTCTTATGAGTTTATGTCTTAATGCAGAATGCTGTCAAATGAGTTTGTGTCATTACTCAAACACCAATTTTAATCTTTCCCACCATTATCTTGCATTGGATTGGAGTTAATCTTCTGCATGTTTGGTAAACTGTTGACCCTATCTTGGGTGGGGGGGGTGTGGGGATGTCAGAGGTAAATTTTTTACACAGAGAGTATTGGGTGTGTGATATGCCCAGTCGTGGTGGTAGTAGAGGCAGATACATTAGGGGCATTTAAAAAACTTTTAGAAAGGCACATGGATGACAGAAAAGTGGAGGTGTCTGTAGAGGGGAAGGGTTAGATTGATCTTAGAGTAGGTTAAGATCTTGGTACAACATCATGGGACGAGGGATCTGTACTATGATATAATGTTCAATGTTCTATGTTCTATCTGGCCTTCATTCCAGAATGAAGGAGAGCCCAGATGAAATATGGATACAACATGGATAACAGTATGTTTGAACATAAAGCTTCAAGTCAACTTTAACTTTTCACTGAAGTTTACGGAACAATAAGCTTCACACTCCACATCATTAAAACAAGTGCCCAATGCCAACATTTCCCCACTGTGCAATGGCACATTGGCACACCAAAGATCCATGACAAACCCTTGGTCGATATAGAGAATTTCCCGTATCTTAGGAACTCCCTCTCAACGAAGATCAGTAAGAAAGTGTGCTGTAAACTCCAATACATCAGCAGAGCTTTGGCACCAGCCGATCAGTCAGATATCTCAACTTTGACTCTGACATTAGCCCACATGAAAGCTTTTGGTGTGCTATGAGGATGAGTCTGGCCTTTTCCATTTCACGTCCTACTTGCTTTGTGTGCTTCAGCATGGGCTGAAAGGTCCGTTCCTGTGCTGCTTTGTTCCACGTCCTGTGTTCAAGGTTGTCCTCAGTTTATAAATCATTTCACTGTAAACACAAGAGATTCTGCAGGCGCTGGAAATCCAGAACAAAAATGCTGGAGGAACTCAGCAAGTCAGGCAGCATCTATGGAGAGGGATAAGCAGTCAACGTTTCAGGCTAAGATGCACTGTGTCTAGGTGCACTTGACAATAATAAGCCAATTACTAATTACCCACTGTCCTGTTTTTCCTTATCAGAATATGTTCCACAATGTCTTTGATCAACCTGCTCCAACTGCAACATACAGTGCTGTGCAAAATCTGAGGCACATATGTATAGCTAGGGTGTCCGAAATTTTGCACTGTACTGCAGCTACAAATCATGACATATGTGAGTGATGATAAACCTGATTCTGATATGAGTCTATATTGTGGACTGAGTGGGAAGTGGTCAGGGAGAGGGGAATGACAGTTGGGAGAAGGGGAAGGGAAATAGGAGGGAGTGGGAAGAACTGGAGAGATATTCTGTAATATTTAATAAACCAATTGTTTGGAATCTAGTGTCCCTACCTGGTGTCTCAGAGCTGGGTGTGTCTGCACCAATACCACCTCCAACAGCTGGCACTCCTTCTGTGCCACCTGTCCCACACCCCTCCCCTGGTGCCCAGCCCCACCATTCCCAACATCCTTTGCTCCTGCCAGCTTTGCAAATGTGCTCTCTGCTCTATATTGGCAAATACAGTACTGTGCAAAACTCTTAGATACCTTAGTTATGTGCCTAAGACTTTTGTATAGTACTGCAACTCCCATTTTAGACATACTGGTTCTAAATAGTGGAGGACACCTTTAGCTAATATTGATCCCCTTTTGAAACACTTAGCTGGTTTAGCTGTGAGGTTTGATTTGGCTGCATTCTTGTGATAATTAGGATCAGTTCAAAGTTAGAGCAATAGAATATTAATGACAGGGAAGGAGATTGTTTGTCCCATTGTGTCTCCGCTGATTGGAAAGGAGATACTCAAATGAATCTGGTCTTTCCAGCACAGTATACATAGTAAGAATAAAAACATTCTCAAAATATTCAGCAGGTCAGGCAGCATCTGTAAGGGTCATGAAGTCTTAGAACACTACAGCACATAAACGGACCCTTCAGCCCATCGATTCCATGCTGGACTACTATTCTGACTATTCCTATCAACCTGCACCAGGACCATAGCTCTCTGTAACCCTACCATCCACGTACCTATCTAAACCTCTCTTAACCATTGAAATCGAACCTGCATCCACCATTTCCAGTGGCAAAGTGTTCGACACTCTCACCACCCTCTGAGTGAAAAAGTTCCCTCTTAAGCCGTCCATCTTTAAGATTCAAAGTACATTTATTATCAAAGAATTATGCAGTATACAAACCTGAGATTCATCTTCCACACAGACAGCCATGAAACAAAGAAAACTATGGAACCCGTTCAAAGAAAAACATCAAACTCTCCCACCCACGTGCAAAAAAAAGCAAATCACACAAACAGCAATGAGTGAGAAACACAGATTATAAAACACAAAATCATACTCTATTGAGCTCTGTTTTTGTTATCTGCAGGTCATCCTGATTCAAAATTGCCCACAATAACAACCAAAAAAGGTGACCAGAAACCCGAAACACATCATAAGGTGAACTATGGTGTCTAATCCACAAAGCAGGTCGATTAAACTTTGCCCAGGACCCAGAATTGTGGCACCATCCTTCGACAACATTGAGATAGAGAGACCATTCGAATGCAGGGACCTTCCTTCCGGAACTGCAAGCGAAAGGCTGGTAGTTCGTGCTGAACACCCACTCACACTCCACATTCGCCTCGATGATTTCAGCATTTGAATCAGCGAGATCAGAGAGAAATGGAACCATCCAGGGCTTGTACTCTGTCTCCAGGCTTCTTGGACCTAAACTTCACTAGAAGACTCACAGAAAAACAAGAAGTGAAAGAAAGAGTTTCATGAACCATGTGGATGAGGTCACCCTGGGTCACGTTGTTCGTTGGTGCCATCTTCTCCCAGAAGCAAATTGAGTTAAAGCTTCAGGTTAAAACCCAGTGCCAGATCCTGTAGGACACAGCTATTTAATTACACATCCATGTACCTTTTCAGGGTGATGGGGTTCACTATCTTGACTCAGGGGCTGAACATGGTGATCAGCAGTCAGAGACAGCACACCCTGATGTCTTCCCAAGCATTGCAGAGGACTTCAACTAGGCCAGCTTGAAGAAGATTCTGAGCCACTACTATCAATGCGTCACCTGTGCAACCAACACAACTAATCACTATTCCATCACCAGCTAGTCTGATCGCATAGCTGTAGTTCCACTCCCAGTGCACAGGCTGAGATGGAGGTCCACAGCACCAGTGGAAAATAAAGATCTGATTCAGATACCCCTTCAGTCAGTGAGCCCTGGGACCCCATCACCCTTCAGGTGAAAACACTTTCAATGTCCATCCAAGTTTTGATTGGACATTGAACCCCTTGACACTACCTCACTACTTTTTTGCACTACTTATTTAACTTAAAAGAAGAAGAAGAAAGCTGTTAACTCTGAGTGGAGTCATCGGCATAGTTTTAGCAGGCTTTCTTATTTTTACAAGGCCAAGTTGCTAGCTCAACGCGCAACCCAGCATGGATGGAAAACGTGCAAGGGAGTCGGCTGAATTCGAACTTGGGAGCCTTCGCTCCAAAGTCCGGCACTGATGCCACTACACCACCAGCCGGCACTTATTTAACTTAACTACATGTTTAATTTAGAGTTTTTATTGTTATGTATTGCATTTTACAACATATGCCGATGATAGTAAACCTGATTCTGATTCTGATTCGCCATCTATTCATGGGATAATTAGCACATTCTCTGAATTGGAACCGAAGCACATTATTAATCTTGCTTCACAGTCCTCAAGCATGCTCTTAGAAGTTATTGATCGAGGCCCCGAGATCTCCAGAGTTGCTGGATTTCCTCTCAATCAGCAGTTCAGAAATGTTTAATGCCCAGATCAGGATTTTATACTTCAGTGTCATGCTGAAATCAGGTTTATTATCCAGCTCAAGTAAGTGCAGTATGGATTATTGGATTGCGTTCCACTTTCGATCAGCATTCTAATCATGCAAACTGCCATTCACAAGATACATGAGGAATGGAGACTATTAGCAGTGAATCTGTTCCTCTTGAGTGTTTTAGCAACATTCCAGAGAGCACAAGGATCAATGAAAGAAGAATAACTGTCCCTTGCACTTTGTTCAATATTGTATATAGAACCATGGATACTCGGGATTGAATTAAGGAAGTAATCTAATTAGAGGGTTCTAAGGTTTATGTAAGGAATCTAATAGATACTTGGGAATGAATTCAAGCCTGCAATTTAATTGAGAGGTTCAGAATATAGAATTAAGGATACTTCAGAGTGATTACAATCCAAAATCTAATCAATGAGTTCAGAAATTCATATAAATAATAATGGATACCCGGGAGTAATCTAATTCAGGGTTCAGTAAATTTACAGGAGGAATGATTGACACATGAAAGTAATCCAATCACAGAGTCCAATGGAAATGGATTATAATGCAGTTTCTTTAATGGATATCTTTCTGTTCACAATGACTGGGCAGAAGTCAAAATTCCCCTTCCTTCTCGAATGTTATTTTTTCAATAATATTATCATGAGGATCAATAAACACTCAGCACGAGATTCAAGATCAGAGTGCGACACTAACATCAGAAGTGAGCATGGAAGTAATTCAGAAGGTGTGCATTTTGGGTGGTTGACGGTTGAGTTGAGTAGCTCACCGATCCTGGCAATATGCTTACAAACATTTTGTCACCAGACGAGGAAAGGTCATCGGTGCGCTGTTGATCATGGTGTGTCCTCCGAATGCCTGGCCCCAAAATGACATCCACTCAGCTGATTGATAAGTATATAAAGACCAAGTATTGGGAGGACACACCACAATCAACGGTGCACTGACGATGTCTCCTCGCATGGTGAATAAACATTTGCAAGTAAATTGCCAAGTTCGGGGCAGAGTACAACTCAACCCAAACAAAAATATGCATATTTACCCATCCACATCTCAGAAGTGTCAAATACCCTCCCTCTGGATGGAATAATTTTTCACCGGAATGACCACACATGACGATGAAGATGGACATAAAATAAAGCAAGGTTTAACTTACCAATAAACTACACTTAGTCTTTACCTTAACAGGCAGGGCTGGCAGTTCTCCACCATCATCCCAAAGTCAACATGAATTAAGGATTAGTCTTCAGGAAATCCTCAGGGTAAAAAAACATCAGATTCAGAAGAAAAAAAACTATTCCTTAGAAAATGAATTAGAGTTTTTTAAAAAATCAGAATCAGGTTTAGTATCACTCGCAGATCGGGAAATGTGTTGTTTTGTGACAGCAGTACAGTCCAATACATAATTTTTTAAAACTTTAAATTACAATATATAGCAAATTAAATAAGTTATGCAGAAAAGGAGCAAAATAAATTAGTGATGCGGTGTACACAGATTCATTGTCCGTACAAAATCAGATGGCAGAGGGGATGAAGCTGTTCCTAAAACGTTGAGTGTGTCTCTTCATGCTTTCAAATTAGTAAAAGCAGCTAAAACACGATTTTGGGGATATTCTGAAGGTTTTTTTCATTAACCATTTTTGGAACATGTTGGATGGTTATTAAGAAAGTAAGAGAGGGCTGCGTTCTTGAACCACTAGTCCTTCTGGTGAAGATACTCCCACTGGACTGTTGGGGAGGCGGTGCACGGTTTAGGCCCAATGACAACGAAAGCGTGGCAATATATTTGCCAAGTCTTCATGATTTCCTGATGAAGTCATGCCCAATGGAAAATTGGACCTGGGACTTCCACTTACAACCTTCCCTAAAACGCTTTCTTCTTCAGTGACATATTTCCCAGATGTAGTGATGTAATCAAACATTAACTATTTACTCACAAAAACTTGATCAAAAACTCATGGCTTATGTCATTAGAAATGAACTCACAGTATGTAGCCAGACACCAGCAAATTTCTACAGATATATTTTGAAGAGCGCTCTGATTCATTCCATCACCACCTGCTATTGAGACTCTAATGTGCAGGATTGAAAGAGGCTGCATAGAATTACATACACAGCCAGCTCCATCACAGGCACAAAACTCCCCACCGTCGAGGACATCTTCAACCGAAGAAGGCAGCATCCTTCATTAAAGATCCACAACACCCAGTACATGCCTTCTTATGCGATGGGTGACAAATGACAAATATTGTTCTTAATAGAAGGATATGCACAAAATGCTGGAGGAACTCAGCAGGCCGGGCGGCATCCATGGAAAAGTGTAAACAGTCAACGTTTCGGGCCGAGACCCTTCATCAGGACTAGAAAACAAAATGAGAAGGTAGAACAAGAAGGTGGGGGGTGGGAAGGAAGAAGTACATGGAGATAGGTGATATGTGAAACCAGGAAAGGAAGAGGGATGAAGTAAAGAGCTGGGAAGCTGATAGGTGAAAGAGATAAAGGGCTCGAGAAGTGATGCCTCACCTGGAAGGGGCCCTGAATGGTGGTGAGGGAGCAGGCATAGGGCCAGGTATGGCACTTGTTCCACTTGCAAGGATAAGTACCAGGAGGGATATCAATGGGTATGGACGGATGGACAAGAGAGCCACATAGGGAGCAATCCCTGCGGAAAGCGGGAAGTGGGGAGGAAGGGAAAGATGTGTTTGGTGGTGCAACTTTCCCAGTGAGATAACACTTCATCTATGAGTCTGTTGGGGTCATCTACTGTATCTGGTGCTCCAGTGTGGCCCCCGTATATCGATGAGACCTGACGTGGATTGGGAGACCACTTCATCAAACACTTACACTCAGTCCATCAGAAAATGTAGTATCTTCTGGTGGCGACCAATTTCAATTCTACTTACCACTCCTATTCTGACATGTCAATCCATGGCCTCTTCTGCCACGATGAGAACACATGCAAGTTGGAGGAGCAACACCTTATATTCTGCCTGCATAGTCTCCAACCCAATGGGATGAACATCGATTTCTCCAACTTCTGGTAATTTCCCACCCACGCTTCACCATTCCCATTGAGTTTCCCCCTCTCACCTTATCTACTTACTTGCCCATCTGGTACTGCTCCCCCTTCCCTTTCTTCTATGGTTTTCTACTCTCTCCTATCAGATTCCTGATTCTCCAGCCCTTTATCTCTTGCACCAATCAACTTCCCAGCTTTTTAACTTTACCCCCTCCCCCTCTCCCATTTTCACCAATCACCTACCACCTTGTTCTTCTTCCTCCCCTAGCCCCACCTTCTTGCTCTAAGTTCTCATTTTTTTTCCAGTTCTGATGATGGGTCTCGGCCCGAAACATCAACTGTTTACTCTTTTCCACAGATGCTGCCTGGCCTGCTGAGTTCCTCCAGAATTTTGTGTGTGTTGCTTGGATTTCCAGCATCTGCAGATTTTCTCTTTGCTGTGGCAGATTGCCTCTCACAGCCTGCCATATTGTGGTTGACTACACCAGCATGGCAGGTGGCCAAGCAACCAACTCAGAGGTCCAGGCTAATAGGACAGCAGTCATGGGCCTGCACCTTGCTGACATCAAGTTTGGGGACGCAGGAGTTTCTCTCAACCGGTCGCCCTCACCTGATCGTGTCAGCAAACTGGAGGTGTACTCTTTTTAACTCCAGTCACGCCCTCTCGGATCCGGGCAGGAAGGCTTCATAGAAACGGCTCGCTTTAAAGTTTGTGTGGCACGGCCGCAGGAAGGACGTGTGAGACTGGAGTGCAGCCTGTGTTGTGTATCAGCAGGCAAAAATTAACCATCATGTTCATGCACCACATTTCGAGGTCCCTGAGCAACAGTTTGACCATGTCAACTTGAATCTGATTGGTCCCCTTCCCCACCTAGCAGTACCATGCATCTCCTTACCATGGGGTACCGTGCTACCAGCCGGCCAGAGGTTGTCCCACTAGCATCAGCAAAGGCTGCAAACATGGCTCGGGCATGCATCAACACCTGGATCGCTTGGTTCAGCACCCCATCTACTGTTTCTTCCGACAACGTTCCCCGATTCACGTCAGCTTCTGAGTCGCAATGGCCCAGAATCTTGGCATTAAACTGCATCACATCGTGGCATATCACCCACGATCCAATGGCCTGTGTAAGTGGTTTCACCGCTCTTTAAAGGGTGCTCTGAGGGCCTCCCTGTTGGACGAGTGTTTGGCACCATCTTTTCCCATGGGTCCTGCTGAGACTCAGATCGACTCCGAAAGAGGAGCTGTAGTTCTCCGCAGCTGAGTTGATGTATGGGCAGCCAATACGGGTCCCAGGTGATTTTATTCTTGATGCTATGACCACATTGTTAGTGTCTCAGTAGCGTTCCACCCTCATCAGTAGACTCAATTCTTTTACATTTGTTCCTACCCCCCATCGTGGCATCCAGCACTCTTGGGTTCCAGTTCACCTAAGCTCTACCTTATTCATTTTAGTCCACCAAGACGCACATCAAAACCCCTTTAAGCCAAATTATGATGACCCATTGTGCATTTTGGAATGGGTCAAAAAAGGCTTTTATTGTAGATAAGAAGTATTTCTGTAGATCACCTTAAGTCTGCCAACCAAGACCTGGATAGTGGCACTACCATAGCCCCTGCATCGTGACATAATCAGAATCAGGTTTGTTATCACTGGCATGTGACGTGAAGTTTGTTAACTTAGCATCAGCCATTCAATGCAGTGCATAACCTAGCAGAGAGAGAAAAATAATATTAATAATAAATAAAATAAAATAAAAAATATAATAAATAAACAAGTAAATCAATTACATATATCAAATAGATTATTTTAAAATGTGCAAAAACAGAAATACTGTAAATTTAAAAAGTGAGGTAGTGTCCAAAGCTTCAAAGTCTATTTAAGAATCAGATGGCAGAGAAGAAGAAGCTGTTCCTGAATCGCTGAGTGTGTGCCTTCTACCTGATGGTAACAGTGAGAACAGGGTGCTGGAGGTCTTTAATAATGGACACTGTCTTTCTGAGACACCACTCCCTAAAGATCTCTAGGGTACTTTGTAGGCTAGTACCCAAGATGGAGCTGACTAAATTTACAACCCTCTGCAGCTTCTTTCGGTCCTGTGCAGTAGCCCCTCCATACCGGACAGTGATGCAGCCTGTCAGAATGCTCTCCACGGTACAACTATAGAAGTTTTGAGTGTATTTGTTGACATGTGATGCACCATCAATAACTCTCGGAGATGGAAGGCGAACGATAGGCTTTTATTAGCTGCAAGAGACCACGATTAGCAGCAAGAGACCACCACACAACATCCTGGAGACTGAGGGAGGAGCAGTGCCTCCAATTGCCTTTATACAGGGGTCTGTGGGAGGAGCCACAGGAGCAGTCAGCAGAGGGGCGTGTCCAGACAGGTGTATGTAGTTCACCACAACATGACAAATCGCAACAAACTCCTAATATAGTCGCTGTCTTGCCTTCCTTATGACTACATCAATATGTTGGGACCAGGGTAGATCCTCAGAGATCTTGACACCCAGGAACTTGAAGCTGCTTACCCTCTCCACTTCTGATCCCTCTATGAGGATTGGTATGTGTTCCTTCGTCTTACCCTTCCTGAAGTCCACAATCAGCTCTTTCGTCTTACTGACGTTGAGTGCCAGGGTGTTGCTGCGGCACCACTCCATTAGTTGGCATATCTCACTCCTGTACGCCCTCACGTACATGTGTATGTCAGCACACCCCTGGATGAGCCTGAGGCACCTGCTGTTAATCCTATCGAGGCTCATAGGACCCAAACCAGGCTTCTCACAGGAGTTCCAGACAGACTCACAGTGCCAGTTTTGGTGAATTCTAGGGGAGCCTCTGAGAGGTAATGTAATGGGCAACATATAACACATATTGTTCATAATAGAAACGGCTCTACATAATTCTCAAACACCATCACTGAGTTGTCATGTTCACTATAAGAGACTGTGTCTGACATAATGACGTCAGTGTAAGGGGACTGATCTTCATTTGTTCATAATGGAAGTAACGGGCTGCAGCTTTTGTTGAGCACATAAAATGACTCTTTCATGTTTTATTCACAAAATCCTACATGACTATCAGGGAGGAGGTACAGGAGCCTGGAGACACACGCTCAACATTTTAAGAAGTTTGATCCCTTTTGCCATCAGATTTCAGAAAGGTCCATGAACCCATGAACACAAACTTGCTATCCCTCTTTTGCAATATTTATTCATTTATTTAGACTTACAGTGATTTTTTTTTATGTCTTTCACTGTACTGCCGCTACTGAACAACAAATTTGACAAACAAGAGAAAATCTGCAGTTGCTGGAAATCCGAGCAACACACACAAAGTGGTGGAGGAACTCAGCAGGCCAGGCAGCATCTATGGAAAAAAAAGTACAGTCGACCCTTCGGGGCAAAATGTCGACTGTATTTTTTTCCATAGACACTGCCTGGCCTGCTGTGTCCCTCCAGCATTTTGTGTGTGTTGAACAAATTTCACAACGTCGGTCGGAGATTAAACCTGATTCTGATTTTGCTGTAAGCAGAGAATCCTGCACAATTTCAGATGTTCACTTCATAAACCACTTCTGTGTAATATAAATCATGAAATATAATAAGACAGGATCAGGTGTAGTTCCAGGGCTTCCACCCAAAATATTGACCATAAGACCATAAGACATAGGAGCAGAATTAGACCATTCAACCCATCAAGTCTACTCTGCTATCTCATCATGGCTGATCCCGGATCCCCCCCACTCAACCCCATACACCAGCCTTCTTGCCATATCCTTTGATGCCCTGACCGATCAGGAAACAATCAACTTCCACCTTAAATACTCACACGAACTTGGCCTCCACTGCAGTCTGTCGCAGAGCGTTCCACAGATTTACTACTCTCTGGCTAAAAAATTTCCTCCTTACCTCTGTTCTAAAGGGTCACCCGTCAAACACCCACCATAGAAACTATCCTCTCCACATCAATCCTATCTAGTCCTTTCAATATTTGGCAGATTTCAGTGAGATCCCCCCACTGGCACTGCTTGATCCACTGAGCTCCTCCAGAGGATTCCTTATTGCTCCATTTGCAACAACTTTTAATTTTAGAAAAAGTCGTTACTCGCTGCCCTCAGAATAAATCAAGCCTCTTAAAAATGATAATTGTGCATCAGTGATGCTGTTGGCAAGGCCTGGTGGCATCAGACAGCCATTGGGTATATGGGTGCACCCAATGCTTGACGGATCTCCCCAGGGGGGCGGCTGTGTACTTTTCTCCCTTGTCCCACATCTGTGGTTCCCTTCCCAGACCCCACTTTTCCTCAAAACCATGGTCATCCGTGATCACCACGCAGAGATCACTTTAACAACATTGACTCAAGTCCCATGAGCCAGTGTGTGAAGTTCAGTTACTTCCTGCCTATGGAAATGCATAAGGAATATCCTGCTTAACAGATGGCTCTACTTGGGAAATGTGTAAGCCGGATTTTTAATACTTCGTATGGGAGCAAACCACAAGAATGAATCCTTAAAGCAAGGATGCCTCAATTCCATAATTCTACCATAAGACGTGTTTTATAGGGTTATTTGCTGAGCCTGGACATCAGGTCTCAAATATCTCATCACTAGTCGAGGTGACACCACCAGTGTGCAACTGAATGTTGTTTCTGCGGAACGTACAGCTCAATGGCGCACTGACGTTGTTACCTCAACTGATGGTGGGACGTTGGTGACCCAACCTCTAGGCTCACTGAACAACCATACAAACAAGCAGCCAACCCAAGTTACCAATCTTCTCTTTCATTTCATTTCATGCAGCATAAAACATAGGGGGAGAAATAAGCCATTCGGCCCATCAAGTCTGCTCCACTATTTCATCTTAGTTGATTTATTATCCCTCTCAACCCCCATTCTCCTACCTCCCTGAATCTTTGATGCCCGTGCTAATTAAGGACTGAACAAACTCTACTTGGGCGGCAACTGCTTTGATGATGTCCAACTTGGCATAAATGCAGTCCCGATAAAGGGCCTCAGCATGGAACATCAACTGTGTATTCCTTTCCATAGATGTTGCCTGACATGCTGAGTTCCTAAACATGCATACCAAGTTTCAAAGTGCATTTATTATTGAACAATGTATAAATCACACAATCTTGAAATTTGTTTGCTTACAGGTAGTTGCAAAGCAAGAAACCTGAAAGAACCCAGTGAAAGAAAAAGACTGACCCCCAGTGCTCACAGAGAAAGAGAAAAAAATACAGACCAAATCATATGAACAATAGAAGCAAGCAACAACAACAGCATTCTGAACCAAAATGAGTCAAACTGATAACAGAATTGAAACCAAACTGAAACAGATCATGTTTGGATGAAATCCAATTTCTAGCCAAACGTTCATAATTTTCCATTTCAGTAGACCTAATTAATTAAGCAATTTATTTATTTATATGTTTGTTTGTCCATTTCCAACATTTCCCTTCCCTTTCTCGATCTCACTGTCTATTTCAGGAGACAGCTTATCCACCAATGTCTATTATAAACCAGCGGACTCTGACAGCTACCTTCTCTCAATTCGTCCGTCTCTGCTGCATCTGCTCTCAAAATGAGGCTTTTCATTCCAGGACAAAGGAGATGTCCTCCATTTTCAAAGAAAGAGGCTTCACTTTATCCACCATCAATGTTGCCCTCAACCGCATCTCTTCCATTTCACGCACATCTGCTCTTAACCCATCCTCCCGCCAGGGATAGGGTTCTCCTTGTCCTCACCTACCACCCCACCAACCTCCATGTCCAACACATAATTCCCCAATACTTCTGCCACCTCCAACTGGATCCCACCACCAAACACTTCTTTCTCTCCCTCCCCCACTTTCTGCTTTCCGCAGGGATCGCTCTCTACATGACTCCCTTGTCCATTCGTCCCTCCCCACTGATCTCCCTCCTGGTCCTTATCCATTTAAGCAGAACAAGTACTTCGCCTGCCTCTACACCTTCTCCCTCACTACCATTCAGGGCTTCAAATAGTCCTTCCAAGTGAGGCGACACTTTCCCTATAAGTCTGTTGGGGTCATATAATCTGTTCAGTGCTCCCGCTGTGGCCTCCTGTATATTGGTGAAACCCGACAAAGATTGGGAGACTGCTTTGCTGAGCATCTACACTTCATCCGCCAGAATAAATGGGATCTTCCAGTGGCCAATCATTTTACTTCCACTTCCCATTCCCGTTCCGGTATGTCCATCCACGGCCTCCTCCACTGCTGTAATGAGGCCACACTTAGGTTGGAGAAACAATACCTTATATTCCGTCTGGGTCACCTCCAACCTGATGGCATGAATATTGATTTCTCAAATTTCCAGTAATGCCCCCCCACCACAACCCCCCTTCACCATTTCCCATCCCCTTGTCCCTCTCTCACCTTATCTACTTGCCTGCCCATCACCTCCCTCTGGTGCTCCTCCCCTCCACCCCACCCCCATTTCTTCTTTCTTCCACGGCCTTCTGTCCCTTTTACCAATCGACTTTCCAGCTCTTTGCTTCATCCTCCCCCTCCAAGTTTCATCTATTATCTCACGTTTCTCTTTCTCCTCCCCCCACCCCCACCTTTCAGCTTTTTAATTCCCCAGTCCTGCCGAAGGGTTTTGTCCTGAAACATCAGCTGTACTTTTTTCCATAGATGCTACCTGGCCTGCTGAGTTCCTCCAGCATTCTGTGTGTGTTGCTCGGATTTCCAGCATCCGCAGATTTTCTCTTGTTTGTTATTTATTTATTTATTTGTTTGTTTGTTTATTTATTTATTTGTTTGTTTGTTTGTTGAAGTACGGTCCTTCCAGCCCTTCAAGTGCACCACACATCAATCCCCTGATTTAATCAAGAACTTGTCGACCTCCACTTTAAATATATCCAGTGTCTTGGCTTCCACGTCTGTCTGTGGCAATGAATTCCACAGATTCATCGCCATCTGGCTAAAGAAATTTCTCCTTCCAGCTTCTGATTGGACTTTGAACCCATGAACACTACTTCACTATTTCTGTTCTTCTGCACTACTTTTTAACTTACTATTTGATAGCCATATGTAACCGTAATTCAGATATTTTTTTCCTCTTTATTAATTCATCATGTATTTCATTGTACTGCTGCCATAAAGTTAACAAGTTTCATGACATGTGCTGGTGATATGAAGCCTGATTCTGATTCTGATTTTAATCCCTTATCTCAGTTCTAAAGGGAAGTCCTTCTATTCTGAGGCCTAGGTTCTCCACTATACATAACGTCCTATCAATGTCTACTCTCTCAATGCCTTTCAATGTTTGATAGATCTCAATGAAATCTCCTCTCATTCTTCTAAACCAGTGAGTGCATGCCTAGAGCTCTCATATACATTAACCCTTTCATTCCAGGGATTATTCCCGAGAACCTCCTCTGGGCTCTTCCCATTTCAACACATCTTTTCTTAGATGCCAAAAACAAATATTTGGCCACTTATCTTTTCTTAGTTAAGGGGCCAAATACTCCAAATTCTGTCTGACCAATGCCTTATAAAGCCTCAGCTTTATAGCCCTTATATAGATAGCAGTCCTTTTTCTCTTCAGCTCAGATAGCACCTTTGGATAGAGAACGGCATATGCCCACTCCAGTATTATGAGTACTGACATGTTTCATAAGGCTATTGTGGGAACCACAGACTTCCAAAGATGGGCTGATGGGGTGGACAGACAGCCACTTTGTGAGTGGGATGTTCCTTCTGCCTTCTCCATTCTGAGTGGGCATAGTATTTCTTCAAGAAAGCTTCACCTTTTATTTTCTTCTGTCCACATGGGAAATGCTTGCTGTCACAAGAGGTTGGAGAACCAGTTTCAGGAGTCTGTAATTGGACTTATCAATGCAGCTAGATGAGATATGTCGCTGGGCATACGACCTTCTGTAGATGCTGGAAATCTTGAGCAACACACACGAAATGCTGGAGGAACTCAGCAGTTCAGGCAGCATCTATGAAGAGAAATAAACAATTGACATTTCAATTCTTTCCTTAAAAAGAAAAGCAATTAGCAACATTAATCAAAACAAATGCATAGTTTAACATGTCTCTATCAGTCTCTCTGGGGGTTTATGACCACGAGTAGACCTTCTAAGAGGCTCACATAGTTCTTGTGTTTCGTTGTTATTTTCATGTTTTGTCTGCTCTGCAACAGTTAACTGAAACTCTGATGTTGGCTCTTTCTTGAGGTCTTTGTGATTTCTTAACACTGCTCCTTCTTCTGTTTGGACCATGTATGATCTGGGTTGTACTTCTTCAAGTACTGGAGCTTTCTGTGTCCACGTGTTCATTTTGTCTTGTATCCTCACATCATCTCCTTGGTGCAGTTCTGGTAATTGATGAGAAAATCTGTCAAAGTATGTTTTCTGCTTTGCTTTGTGTTCATCTTTCCATCTTTTCACTTGTTCACCTCCCTCTGTTCTCAGAAGTCTCTCAGATTGGATCTCAAATGGCGTCCCATCAAGAGCTGAGCAGGTGAAAATCCACATTCAAGTGGAGTACTGCGATAAGCTAACAAAGCTTTATAAAAATCAGCTCCACTATTTTTTGCTTTGTGCATCAGTTTTTTGATTATTTCTACTGACTTCTCAACTAATCCATTGGACTGAGGGTGAAATGGACTAAATGTTGTATGAACAAAGTCCCATCCCTGAGCAAAATGTCTCATGCATTCACCATTGAACCATTGTCTGTGAAAAGTTCATAAGGTGCACCATGTCTGGAAAGAACTGATTTCATGCATTTAATTACATTCTCTGCTGTTGTTCTGCCCAATCCACACTCTTCAGGATGCAAGGAATAATAATCTGTTATTAATAGAAAATCTTTGTTGTCAGTTACAAACAGATCAAAGCCTACCTACTGATAAGGTCTCGGAGGATTGGGATGTGGATGCAGTGGCTCCTTAGGGTCGCTAGGTTGGTATTTAAAGTTCATTCAACAAGAAGGCACCAATTCTGCAATTTCTTGACTCATCCTGGGCCAAAACATTACTTACTGCGTCCTTCTCTTACATTTTTCAATACCTAAGTGGCCTTCATGAATGTTCCCAAGCATTTATTTTCGGAGACTTTTAGGAATCACAGTTCTGCTACCTTTGTACAATATCCCATCCACAACAGACAGTTCTGATCCATGGTTCCAATAATCTTGTAATTCTAAAGTACAGTCATGCTTATTATCTGGTCATCCATCCATCACCACTTGTATTACCCGACTGAGAATTTTGTCCTTCTCTGCCTCAAGACGCAGCAGTTCCAACTTTTTGGGAGCAACAGGTACAGTCTCTATGATCATATCAATAAATACCTGAACATCAGTAACGTTCCTGTGACTGTTTTTTGTTGTTGGATCCACAGCTCTGGAAAGAGTGTCAGCCGTGTACATGAATTTTCCAGGTGTGTATGACACATTCAATGCATATCTTTGCAATTTGATCATCATTTGCTGAATTCACAAAGGACAGTCACTTAAAAGTTTGTTAAACAATGCAATCAGAGGCTTATGATCAGTTTCAACATCAATATATTATAAATAGCCCTTTTTTTCCATTTTTCCATTTTTTCTTTTTCTCCTTTTTCTTTTTTGTTTTTTTTCCCTTATTGGTTATTAGATTATTAGATTAGTTCTTTTTTGCATATGTTTTTCTTTTTTCTGTTTTTTTTAAATATATATTATGATATACCTAGGCTTGCCTTGTTTATTTGTTACTTGTATCGTCCATGATTTGGGAATACTCATTTATACTGTAACCATTGCTTATGTAAACTTTCATATTCAGTTGAAATGTGTATGTTTGTAATCTCATTATCTATGTATTAATTTTATTTTGTTGAAATTAATAATAATAATAAAAAGATTGGAAAAGAAAGATTGCCCTGACAGAAACTGATGAAATCTCTCACAAGCAAACATGATACTGAGTAATTCTCTTTCAATTTGAGCATACGTTATTTCTGGATCAGATAATGAATGACATGCAGATGCCGCTGGTAGCCATTCCTTATCATGTTTCTGGAGTAGTACTGCCCCTAAGCCTGCTTGAGATACATCACATGAGGTTTTGATGGGTCTCTCAACATCACAGAATTTCAACACAGGTTCTTCTGTGAGCACTTTCTTGAGATTTTGCCAAGCCCTCTCCTGTTCATGATTCCAGCTCCATTCGCTTTTCTTTTCTGTTAGCTGCCTCAATGGAGCAAGCTTTTCCAAAAGATTGGGTATGAATTTTCCCATGTAGTTGACCATTCCCATGAACCTTTGAACATCCTTTTTACATTGTGGTCTTGGCATGTACTGAATAGCAGAAACCTTCAATGGATCAAGACGCACACCCTTATCGTTGATGATATCACCCACAAAGGTAAGTTCAGTCACTCCTACCTGACATTTGTCTTTATTCAATTTCAGGTTTGCCTTGTGTGAGGCCTCTAAGACTTGTCTGAGCCTGGTGCCACAGTCTTGTTTAGATGATCCCCAAACAACAATATTGTCCATGGAAGTATCCATGCCCTCAATGTGCTCATATAGCATGTGAATGGTTTTATGGTACACTTCAGGAGCTGATGCAATTCCAAATGGAAGCCTAAGAAGACAGAATCTGGCAAAAGGAGTGTTAAAGTACACAACTTTGAAATCAGTTCATCTAGCTTAAGTTGCCAGAATCCAGAGGATGCATCTAATTTACTAAAGTACTTTGCATTAGCAAACTGTGACATAATTTCTTCACGAGTAGGCAATTTGAAATGCTCTCTTTTATTGGCTCGATTCAAGTCTCTTGGATCTAAGCAAATCCTCAGTTTTCCATTTTTCTTATCAACAATGACAAGCGAATTGTCAGTTCATCAGTTCATCAATTTTTTGTATGACTCCTAGCCATTCCATTCTGTCAAGCTCTGTTTTCAGTTGATCACGTAATGTAAAAGGGACTTTTCTACATGGATGTACCAAGGGTGGCACTGTGTTGTCAATTTTAATTTTGTGCTCTTCTGGAAGACAACCAATCCCTTTGAACAAGTCCTCATGTTCTTTCATCAAGTCACTGTATTCTGACTCTGTGTCACTGTCCAGGACTAAGAGTCTTTTCACCAAATTCAATCTCTCACAGGCAGATAAACCCAGTATTGACTGTACATTCTTAGGCACGACCACAAATGAAAGCATGCGCACAATATTTTTGTGTGATTCTTTTGCCACACATACTCTTTTAACTGGAATGTCTGCACCTGAATAACCAGTCACTTTTATATTTGTCTTACGTAACTTTGGTCTTGGCTTTAATGCATTAAACTCAGATTCTGACAGAACATTTACTCGTGCTCCAGTATCCAGTTTAACAAGAATATTGTTTTGATTCACTTGCAATGGAATAGTCCAGTCATTCTTACTTTGCTTGTTTTCACAAAGCACATCTATATAAAACTTCTCACATTCATTTTCAAGCACTGCATTTACGTGTTTTATTTCCATTCTACTTCTGCAACAGTGTGAAAAATGATTACTCTTACCACAGTTGTTTCACACTTTCCGATACACTGCACACTTATTAGGTCAGTGCTGCTGCCCACAGCGATCACAAAGTTTTTTTCTTTCAGATGATGTCTTGCTCTCTGTCGGTTTCATTGTCGCTTCATTACTTTTTCCTAATATGTTCGAGCTTTACAGCGTCTACACTGCTGTTCTCAATTAAAAAAACTCTTTAGCCTGCGCTATCACGGTCTTCGAAGCTTTGCAGAGTGCCACAGCTTTTTCCAAATTCAGATCTTGTTCTAACAGTCTTTCTCTCAGACGATTATCCAGAATGCCGCAAACAATTCTGTCTTTAATGAGAGAATCTGTCTGCTCTGCAAACTCACGTTTTACTCAGATTTCTCAATTCCATAACAAATTGATCAATTGTTTGACCAGCCTTCTGCTTGTATGTAAAGAATTTCTACCATTCATACGTCACATTGTGCTTCAGTATACAAAATGTGTCAAATTTGGCGATTATCGCTTTTAAATTTAACTTATCTCCATTCTCAAAATGGTTATATACCTCAACTGTGTCATCACCAATCACGTGGAGTAGAATCGCAGCTCTCGTTTTATCCAATTTATTTTCTGCTCTGATCGCCGATAAATAAATTTCAAAACACTGTTTAAATCTTTTCCAGTTTTCAGCTAGGTTTCCAGTCAGCTGAAGCGTTTTCGGAGTTTGCAAAACTTCTATTCTTAAAGTTGTTAGCAAACAACGAAGAAGTTTGTACTTTTTTTCTGATTATCTTCGCTTCTCCCGTGTTAGCGAAATGAATTATTCTTCCAGACCGATTTCTGACACCATGTTGTGTTCTTTATACATACCATGGGTTACTCATAAAGACACATATTCTCAAAGAACATAACTAGAACCTTATTTAACAGCAAACAGCAACCACGTCTTAACAAACAAGCTTCTTGATTATTCTGTCATTTCTGTGCATACTCATAGCTCCGTCCAATCACATTCTTACACATGACATGTGATATCACCACAATCACCACCTTTGACTCGGCCAACTACAGTGGTGTCGTCAACAAACTTGAAAACAACATCGGTGCTGTACTTAGCCACACACTCATAGGCAGAACGTGAATAAAGTAGAGGGTTAAGCATATAACTTTGTGGTGCACCTGTGCTGGTGGTATGTGTGGAGACAGTGCTCATCTTCTGTTGGAATTGGGAAGTAGTGAAGGTTATACTGATGTGCTTAGAAAGCTGTAATGAGAGATGGATTTGCAGCCATGAAATATTGGTCATCCATGTCATAGACCATTGAAGAATCTGTGGGAAATTGGTTAACCTAAGTTAGCCCAGTGCAGGAGCTTTAAGGTACACCTAATATTATTCATTCCTGTGGGCTTTAGTAGAATCTGCTCACAAAACCTAATAACAATTCACATGGGGCTCTGTATTTGTTTCTGTATTGTGGTGATTTATGAGGCAATTATGCATTTAGCATGTGTTTTCAAAGAGGAATATGTCGAACATTTAATACAATGCTAACATAATGGTAAAGTATTTGACAAAGATATGTTTTGTTTTTAACAGATTTCAATGTAAGCGTGTGTGAATTGGAATGGCAGCTTAGGGATGAGTTAATTTGAACAATGGTGCATTATTATAATTCTGAACATGGTTAAGAGTTTGTGTGTGTATGTGTTTAATTGTTGTACTAAGTAGATCACATTGCTGAGTTAGTCCTCTGACAGGACTAAGAGCTTGCCTTGGGGTTTGGAGGCTTGTGTGCCTCAATGACCCAGAGAGCTACGTTGGCTGGAGTCAGACCTTTTGCTTTGCATCTTGGAAGGCTCACCCATGCCAAACAGCTCAAAGGGTAGAGGGCAGACTAAGAGTAGTCCACTAGTCCTCCAGGTTCGGAGGTTTGAGTCAGGGCGAACAATGCTTTTTGGTCAAAACAAAACTGTTACAGAAACAGCAATGTAGAATCCTCCTCTATCTGTGTGCAACAGTACGGATGGACAGAGACAGAGGACCATCTTTGCTGCCCTAGACGCCAGCAGCATAACAGGCATAAGCTGACTTAGTCCCATCTTCATTCTAATATAAGTAATGAACAGACTGTTTTTTCCATGTCTTCTCCAGTTTCTAAACAAGCTTTGAATGCAATGCTATGACTGGAAATCACTTGGGGGAGGGGATGTGCGGATCAAGTTTATTTTTAAAAATAGAGAGTGATTGGTGCCTAGAATGCCGTCGCGGGGGTGGCGGTGGTGTTGAAGAAGGTTTTAGACGTGAATATGTAGGGAATGGAGGGGTATAGATCATGTGCAGGCAGAACAGATTTAGTTTCATCTGGCATCACATTCAGAGCAAAGGGCCTGTCCCTGGGCTGGACTGCTCTATGTTCTTTATAGATGTCCAATTTGCTGGAAGATGTGCATGCAACCATTTCACAAAGAAAACTGATTGAACCTCGGCTCTAAATTGCCAGGTATTCCAGCTAAATTGTTTAGAATGCCCAAGAATAAATGAAACTCAAAACTCTCCTGGTAATCAGTGGAAAAGAAACCCCAAAGCTGATCAGTGCTGTGGAGATGCATCTAGTGACACCATCAATAAAGAAGGGATGTGACTGTGTGGTGTTTGAGTTATTAGATTGTGGTCTTTGGTTTAAAGATGAGCATTCAATTCCCAGCATGGCAGCTGGAAAATTAAATTCCACTGATAAAATGAAAATGGACTTTAAAAGCAAAAGATAACTTTAAGTAATAGAAACCATGATATCTCTTGATTGGAAATGACCAATATCTTGAACTGCAGTCCTTACCTGCTCTGGTTCCAGACTAACCAATGGAGCTATCTCTTAAATATTTCTTCATTTCAAGTCCCTTTAAGGATGGACAATAAATGCTGGCATTTCCTGGGACCTCCATGTCCTCTCAATGAATTAAAAGAATAAAGGTCAATGTTAACTGTTTTATTCAATCTGACAAACTAATCAGTTGCCACGGTAGCAAAGTGGTTAGCATGGTGCTCTTACATCCCAGAAACATTTCACAGCTTGAAATTCAATTCCAGCACTGTCTGTAAGCAGTTTGTACATTCTCCTTGTGAACCACATGGGTTGATTCTGCATGCTCCGGTTTCCTCCCACAGTCCAAAAACCTATCAGTTAGTAGAATAATTGGTCATTGTAAATTATCTTGTCATTAGGCTAGGGTTAAATCAGTGGTTTCCTGGGCGGGGCACCTGATCAGTCAGAAAGGCTCGTTCCACGCTGTATCTCCAAATAAAAAGCATATAAATAAATAAATAGGCGTAATTTCTGCACCTCATATTTGCTGGAGTTTAGAAGAATGAGGGGATCTCATTGAAACCTATGAACTGGTGCAAGGCCTCGATAGAGTAGATGTGGAGAGGGTGATTGAAAAAGCAAACTGTGCAAAAGATACAAAGAGTCAGCAGAGAGATATAGATAGGTTAAGTGAGCGGGCAAGCGTCTGGCAGTTGGAGTACAATGTTGGTAAATGCGAGGTCATCCACTTTGGAAGGAAAAATGAAAGCAGATTATCATTTAAATGGTAAAAAGAAACTGCAGCATGCTGCTGTGCAGAGGGACTTGGGAGTGATTGTGCATGAATCTCAAAAGGTTGGTTTGCAGGTGCAGCAGGCTATCAAAAAGGCAAATGGAATGTTGGCCATCATTGCTAGAGGGATTGAATTTAAAGAACAGGGAGGTGTGGTGAACTACATATACCTGTCTGGACACACCCCCTGCTGACTGCTCCTGTGGCTCCTCCCACAGACCCCTGTATGAAGGTGATTGAGGCCTGAGCCCGGCCTCTCAGTCTCCAGGATGTAGTATGGTGGTCACTCACTGCTTGTTCCTTCTTCCAGTCAATGAAAGCCGATATCTCGCCTTTACGACTCAGAGTGAGTTATTGATGGTGCATCAATTTTATTGACTGGAAGTTTTAAAACATGGAAACCGTTTTACATCTAGAAAGATTGGATTTGGACCCCCAAGACCCTGAAGCAGCTCTTGCCTTTGAATTCTGGCTTGCATGCTTCCACTCATACTTGGAGGAGGTTCGTGCAACTGAACCCGCTGATATGCACAGCATTCTCCTCTCGAGGGTCACCCCAAAAGTTTATTCATTTATCAGGGACCTGTCGACCTACAAAGGGGCACTGAACGCCCTCAAAAGACAGTACCTGTGGCCGGTGAACACCATCTATGCAAGACATCATCTAGCTACCCGACGACAGTGGCCTGGAGAATCGGGCGCCGAATTTCTCCGAGCACTACAGACACTCATCCGAACTTGTGACTGCAAGACGCTCACAGCGGAAAAGCATGCAGAGCTGCTAATACAAGACGCCTTTGTTACAGGAATGAGGTCAGTGTACGTGCGTCAGCGGCTGCTGGAAAATGCCGATCTTACCTTATGCTCAGCCATCAAGACGGCCGACACGCTGGAGGCTGCTCTGCACAACACTGACGCTGTCCAGTCACGCGATCCCCCGCCGGTTCCGTGGATGCCTCAGACCCTGCTGCCGCCGGTTCCTGCGAGTGAATTCGCCAACGCCGCTGCCAGTCGCGATTCCACGAACTCCCTGAACCCGACCACGGCTGCAGCCAGGCGAAAGCCTGAGCTGTGTTACTTCTACGGACTCGAAAAGCACCCCTGAAAATGCTGCCCGGCCCGAGAAGCAACCTGCTCCAGCTGTGGGAAGAAGGACCATTTCGCCAAGGTCTGTAAGTCTAAACTATGAGCGGGGTCAGGCAGCGCTGCATGTGAGACATGGGG
Source organism: Hypanus sabinus (assembly GCF_030144855.1). Lineage (NCBI taxonomy): Eukaryota > Metazoa > Chordata > Chondrichthyes > Myliobatiformes > Dasyatidae > Hypanus > Hypanus sabinus. The sequence continues at coordinate 19,284,376 of NC_082708.1, forward strand.
GCCGCCATCTTGCATGCCCGGATGTGGGCGGCCATCTTTGTTGGCGTCAACATGCCCTGCCCCCGACCCGTGTGAGACATGGGGGCTGCCATCTTGTATGCCCGGATGTGGGTGGCCATCTTTGTCGGCATCAGCATGCCCCGCCCCCGACCCGCCAGTGTTTACAGGGCACCAAGACGGCAGTTCAACTCTGTCCACTGTAACCCTCGACCAAAGCGCCCCACACCAGCTTGCAATTTCAATGATGGACATCCTGGTAGAGGGGCACAGGACTAGCTGCCTGTTTGACACGGGCAGCACTGAGAGTTTTATTCACCCGGACACAGTGCAACGCTGCAGACTCGTGACACGGCCGGTAAGCCAGACGGTCACCTTGGCTTCTGGGTCGCATTCCACAGACATCCGGGTGGGTTGTGTAGCGACATTGGTGGTGCAGGGCACAGAATATCAGAACTTTGCGCTACTGGTCATGCCTAATCTGTGCGCACCTGTGCTATTGGGGCTGGACTTCCAGAGCCACCTCGAAAGTGTGACTATGGCATATGATGGGCCCCTCCCACCACTCACTGTCAGGAATCCTCAGTTTGGTGGGACTTCGCCATATACCCCGCTACTGACCACACACACACGCCGGCCCTTTGAGCGACTGAGTGTTGACTTTAAGGGCCCCCTTCCCTCCATCAACCGCAATGTCTATTTTCTCAATATTATCGACGAATACTCGCGCTTCTCCTTTGCCATTCCCTGCCCCGACACCACTACCACGTCCGTCATAAAAGCCCTGCGCCAGCTCTTCACTCTGTTCGGATATCTCTGCTATATCCACAGTGATAGAGGGTCCTCCTTTATGAGTGACGAGCTGTGCCGGTACCTGCTAGCTAGGGGCATTGCTACTAGTCGGACCACGAGTTATAATCCCCAGGGAAATGGACAGGTGGAGAGGGAGAATGCCACAGTGTGGAAGGCCACACTTTTAGCCCTTAAGTCAAAAGGGTTGCTGGTCTCTCGATGGCAGGAGGTCCTCCCTGAGGCACTCCACTCTATCCGCTCCCTGTTATGTATGTCCACCAATGCCACCCCTCACGAACGCCTATTCTCTTTTCCCAGGAAGTCTGCCACTGGGACCACCCTACCAGCTTGGCTGACGTCCCCAGGGCCAGTGCTGCTCCGGAAACATGTGAGGAGTAATAAATACTCCCCGCTGGTCAAGAGGGTTCACCTTCTACATGCGAACCCCCAGTATGCCTACGTGGTCTTACCTGATGGGCGGGAGGACACGGTCTCCGTCCGCGATCTGGCGCCCGCAGGAGCCGCAGACCACTACCCTGAACACTCTCCGGTAACTATGAACCCTCTACCCACGGTGACACCGCGCACACCAGGCCCTACACAGACTCCTCATGACACTCATATACCGGGTGTTTCATACGCGTATATACCAGGTGCCTCGCACACGCATGAGGGATCACTGACGCCTAGTGGGCTGACACCTCCAGTTAGGCCGGAACCAGCACAACCTCCATCTCCAGTGCAAGCACCACCGGCATCTGTGCAATCACAGCCAGTACTACATAAATCGCAGTGACAGATTCGACCACTTGATAGACTTAACCTGTAAGAAACTTCACCACATGGGGACTCTTTTTAAAGCAAAGGGGGGATGAATGTGGTGAACTACATATACCTGTCTGGACACGTCCCCTGCTGACTGCTCCTGTGGCTCCTCCCACAGACCCCTTTATAAAGGTGATTGAGGCCTGAGCCCGGCCTCTCAGTCTCCAGGATGTAGTATGGTGGTCACTCACTGCTTGTTCCTTCTTCCAGTCAATAAAAGCCGATATCTTGCTTTACTTCTCAGAGTGAGTTATTGATGGTGCATCAGGAGGTTAGTCTGCAACTGTACAGGGTACTGGTGAGGCCACACCTGGAGTACTGTATCCAGTTCCGGTCTCCTTTCTTGAGGGAAGATATCCTTGCTTTGGAGGCGGTGCAAAGGAGGTTCACCAGGTTGAATCCAGAGATGAAGGGGTTAACCTATGAGGAGAGATTGAGTCACCTGGGACTGTACTCGCTGGAATTCAGAATGAGAGGTAATCTTATAGAAACATAAATTATGAAAGAGTTAGATAAGATAAAGGCAGGAAAGTTGTTTCCACTGGTAGGTGAGACTAGAACTAGGGGACACAGCCTCAAGATTCGGGGGAGTAGATTTAGGATGGAGATAACAAGAAACTGCTTTTCCCAGAGAGGGGTGAATCTGTGGAATTCTCTGCCCTATAAAACAGTGAAGGCTACCTCAGTAAATATATTTAAGGCAAGGTTGGATAGATTTTTGCATAGTAAGGGAATTAAGGGTTATGGGAAAAGGCAGGTAGGTGGAGATGTGTGCATGGCCAGATCAGCCATGATTTTATTGAATGGTGGAGCAGGCTTGACGGGCAAGATGGCCGACTCCTGCTCCTATTTCTCACATTATTAAGTTCTTCTGTTTGAAATAGTGGGCGATCTAGGACCAAAGGGCACAGCCTCAGAATAGAGGGATGTCTATTTAGAACAGAGATAAGAAGGTATTTCTTTAGCCAGACGGTGATGAATCTGATTTCCTTTTACCATGACCAACTCATTGGCTCGGTCACCCACTTTAGGGTTCATAAGGCATCAAACGCCTTTCATACATTAACCCTTTCACTCCTGGAATCTTTCACGTGAACCTCCTCTGGACCCTCTCCAATGTCAACACGTCTTTTCTTAGATAAGGGACCAAAACTGCTCACAGTACTCCAAGTTTGATCAGGCTAATGCCTGTAAAATCTCAGCATCAAAACTCTGCCCTTATATTCTAGTCCTCCTGAAATAAATGCTAACATTGCATTTGCCTTCCTCACCACTGACTCAACCTACAAGTTAACCTTTAGGGAATTCTACGCAAGGACTCCCAAGTCCCTTTGAACCTCAATTTTTTTACATTTTCTCTCCATTTAGAAGATAGTCTATGCCTTTATTCCTGCGACCAAAGTGCATCCCTACACTATATTCCATCTGCCACTTTTCTGCCCATTTTCCCAATCTGTCCTTCTGCAGACTTCCTGCTTCCTCAACACAACAGACTCATGTGCAGCACCTTGTCACAAGCCTTTTGTAAATCCAAGTAAACAATATCCACTGAGTCTCCTTTACCTATTCTGCTTGTTATTTCTTAAAAGAATTCCAACAGATATGTCAGCCAAGGTTTCCTCTTGAGAAAACTGTGCTGACTTTGGCCTGCTTCCTCTCCACCTATCATTGCATCATCTCCAAACCTGGCCATAAAGCCATCCACTGAGTCACCCAAATCATTGACACACAACTTGAAAAGAAGTGGTCCCTGTGGTCCACCTTCCATTGACAGCCAACCAGAACAGGTCCTTTAATCGCAAATCTTTGTCTCCTGCCTGTCAGTGAATCTTCTGTCCATGCTAATATCATTCCTGTAATATCATGTGCTCTTATCTTGATAAGCAGACTCATGTGCAGCACCTTGTCACAAGCCTTTTGTAAATCCAAGTAAACAATATCCACTGAGTCTCCTTTACCTATTCTGCTTGTTATTTCTTAAAAGAATTCCAACAGATATGTCAGCCAAGGTTTCCTCTTGAGAAAACTGTGCTGACTTTGGCCTGTTTTATCAGGCACTTCCAAGTACCCCAAACCCCATCCTTCCGCGGCAATTTACCCGCTATATGATGAACTGAGGCAGAGGCTTGGGTCTGCTCCAGCTGCTCCAGGTTTATGGGCTTATGAATTCAGTTTGGTTCAGAACATTGTTGCTTGCTTCTATTGTTTGCATTATTTTTTTTCCCTTTTTCTCTGCACATTGGGTCTTTCTTTTATTTAATTGGGTTCTTTCGAGTTTCTCGATTTTGGCTGCCTGTTAACAGGCAAATCTCAAGGTTATACAATGTCTACATACATATTGATTATAAAAGTACTTTGAACTTTGAACTTGAGCTTTAGTAATGGACTCAATCATATTCCCAACCTCTGAAGTCAGGTTAACTGGTCTATAATTTCCTTTCTTCTGCCTCCCTGCCTTCTTAAAGAGCAGAGTGACATTTGCAATTTTCTAGTCTCCCAGAACCATTCCAGAATCTAGTGATTCTTGAAAGATCATTACTAATGCCTCCACAATCTCTTCAGCTTCCTCTGTCAGAACGCTGAGGTATAGTTCATCTGGTCCAGGGGACTCATCCACCTTCAGACCTTTCAGCTTCCCAAGCACCTTCTCCTTAGTAATAGCAACTACATTCACTCCAACCCCGTGACACTCGAAGTTCTACTAGACTCTTTCAAAATACTAAACAACTTCATTCACCATTTCTTTGTCCCCATATAACTACTTCTCAGCAACACACGAAATGCTGGAGGAACTCGTCAGACCAGGCAGCATCTATAGAAAAGAGTAAACAGTCGGCATTTTGGGCAAAGACCCTTCATCAGGACTGGGAAAGAAAGGGGGTCAGGTTAAGAAGGTGGGTGGAGGGGAGGAGGAAGTACGAGGTGACAGATAATACGTGAAACCTGGCCAGGGGAGGGGATGAAGTAAAGAGCTGGGAAGTTGAATGGTGAAAGGGATAAAGGGCTGGAGATGGGGCAATCTAATTGGGGGAGACAAAAGACAAGGTAGGCATGGGAAGGGGAGGAGGACCAAAGGGAGGTGATGGACAAGATGAGGTGTGAGAATGGGGAATGCTGAAAGAGAGGAGGGGAGGGGGGACAATTACTGTAATTTCAAGAAATCAATGTTCATGCCATCAGGCTGGAGGCTACCCTGACAGAATATAAGATGTTGCTCCTCTAACCTGAGTGTGGCATCATTGCGATTGTAGAGGAGACCATGGACTGATACGTCAAAATGGGAATGGGAAATAGAATTGAAATGGGTGGCCTCCTGGAGATCCCGCTTTTTGTCAAGTCAACTCAAGTCACTTTTATTGTCATTTCGACCATAACTGCTGGTACAGTACACAGTAAAAATGAGACAACGTTTTTCAGGACCATGGTGTTACATGACACAGTACAAAAACTAGACTGAACTACGTAAAAAAAAACACTGGAAAAAAAAAACTACACTAGACTACAGACCTACCCAGGACTGCATAAAGTGCACAAAACAGTGCAGGCATTACAATAAATAATAAACAGGACAATAGGGCAAGGTGTCAGTCCAGGCTCTGGGTATTGAGGAGTCTGATAGCTTGGGGGAAGAAACATAACTCTAGCTTGTGGCAGGCAGAACAGTGGTGCTCACTGTAGCGGTCTCCCAATCTACACTGGGTCTCACCAATGTACAGGAGGCCACACCAGGAGCATCAGATGCAGTAAATGACCTCAACAGACTCACAGGTGAAGTGTTGCCTCACCTTGAAGGACTATCTGGGGCCCTGAATGGTAGTGAAGGAGAAGGTGTAGGGGCAGCTGTGGCACTTACTTCGTTTGCAAGGCTAAGTACCAGGAGAGAGATCAGCGGGGAGAGACTGAGGTAGCGATCCCAGCGGAAAGCAGAAATGGGGGGAGGGAAAGATGTGCTAGGCAGTGGGATTCCACTGCAGATGGTGGAAGTTACAGAGAATTATGTGCTGAACGTGGAGTCTAGTAGGGTGGTAGGTGGGGACTGGAGGAACCCTGTCACTGGTGTGGCGGTGGGAGGATGGGGTGAGGGCAGACATGTGCTAAATGGAAGAGATGCGGGTGAGGACAGCACTGATGGTGAAAGAAGGGAAATCCCTTTCGTGGAAGAAGGACCTCTCTACCTACCTCTCTAGCATCATTTTCCAGCAATATCCCCTCTAACCTCTCTTTTACTCCTCATATATCTGAAAAAAAAAACTTTTGGCCTCCTCTTTAATATTTTTGATTAGCTTACCTTCATATTTCATCCTTCCCCTCCTTATTTTTTTTAGCCGCTTTTTGTTGTTTTTAAAAGCTTCCCAATCATCTAACTTCCCTCTTGATTTCGATTTCAGAAAGCAAACACCTAAGCTAAAAGGGTATAGGCAAATTTATAAGAATATTATATCAATAATATTGAATGAATGCGGAGAAAATTTACAAGGATATTGCTGGGACTTGAGGACCAGAGTTATAGAGGATGAGTTGAATTGGTTAGGAATTTATTCCCTGGAGCAAAGGAGCATGGTGAGGGGGAAATGATTTGATATAGAGGTACAGACTTCTGATGGGTCTAGAAGAGTTGAATGGGTTAGGACTTTATTCCTGGAGCAAAGGAGATTGGGAGGGGAAATGATTTGATATAGATATATAAAATTATGAGGGATATTGATAGGATAAATCCAAGTAGATTGTTTTCCAGTGAGGCTGGGTGAAATTAGAACTAGAGGTTATAAGTTAAGGGTGAAAAGTGAAAGGGGAACATGATGGGGAAATGTCTTCACTCAGAGGGTGGTGAGAGTGTGGAACAATCTGTTACCTCAAGTGGTGGATATTGGTTCGATTTCAATGTGTAAGAGAAATTTAGATCACTGTCTGGTATGGTGGGGGGAGGGGCTACTGCACAGGATTGAAGTAAGCTGCAGAGAGTTGTAAAATTAGTCAGCTACTGGCCTCCATAGGATCCTGGACATCTTTAAGGAGTGGTGCCTCAGAATGATAGCATCCACCATTAAAGTCCCCCGCCACCCAGAACATGCCCTCTTCTCATTGTTACTATCAATAAAAAGGTACAAAAGCCTGAAGACACACATTCGGTGATTCAGGAATAGCTTCTTCCCCTCTGTCATCTCATTTCAGAATGGACATTGAAACCATGAACACTACCTCACTACTTTTTTTGTTTCTGTTTTGGCGCAAATTTTGATGCAACTATTTGGTATGCATATAGATATACACATATACTTACTGCAATTCAGATTTTTTCTATACTTGTCATGTATTACACTGTACCATTGCCACAGAGTTAACAAAATTTACGACATATGCCGGTGATATTAAACCTGATCTGGATTCTGAATCTGGATGGGAGGGGTATGAAGAACTATTCTCCAGATGGGGGTTAAAGGTAGATCAATAGTTTGGCATGAACTAGATGGGCCAAAGGGCCTGTTTATGTGCTGTACTGTTCCATGAGCCTCTCAACGTCCAACCCTACGTCCCCATCGTGAGATGGGAAAACTGGTAAGGCCAGCCAACAAATCTCCAGTGAAGCTGGAAAAGTTTTCTATGACTCTATGACTCCTTTCATTTTGGATAAGGAAGTGATACCCATTTTCAAGTATTTAAATGTGAGTAACAGGATTCAGATTCTAAAACGCAGCCACTTTATTTGGTGATATGTGGTCTTCTGCAACTGCTTCCCATCCCAATATGTTCGACATATTGTACATTCAGAGATGCTCTTCTGCACACTACTGTTGTAACGTGTGGTTATTTGAGTTACTGTCACCTTCTATTCAGCTTGAACCAGTCTGCCCATTCTCCTCTGACCTCTCTCATTAACAAGGCATTTTTTCCCACAGAACTGCCGCTCACTGCATTTTTTTTTTGTTTCTCACTCTATTCTCTGTAAACTCTAGAAAATGTTGTGTGTGGAAATCCCAGGAGATCAGCAGTTTCTGTGATACTCAAACCACCCCATCTGGCACCAACAATCATTGCACGGTCATAAAATGGTCTCTGGGTGTATAGCACATCAACACACTTCATTTGTAAGTCAAAAGCAAACAAAACGATGGGGTGTGGAAACCGAACGTAAAAACATAAGATGCTAGAAATACTGAGCAGGTCAGGCGGCATCTGTGGACAGAGGGACAGAATTAAAAGCAGCCTCAATGATCTGAAATATCAATTATTAACACACAAGATTCTGCAGATGCTGGAATTCCAGAGCAACACATAAAAAATGCTAGAAGAACTCAGCTGGTCAGTCAGCATCTATGGAGAGGAATAAACATTCGATGTTTCGGGCCAAGGCCCTTCGTTAGGACTGGAAAGGGAGGGGGATAAAAGCCAGAAGCCAGGCCAAAATATTGAGAGAATAAACAGTTAAAGTTTTTGGGCCGAGACCCTTCCTCAGAACTGGAAAGGAAAAGGGAGGAAGCTAAAATGAGAAGGTGGGGACAGGAGAAGGAGTTCATGCCAGCAGGTGGTAGGTGAAGCCAAGTGAGGGGGAAACACTAATTCTTGTTTCTCTTTTCACACATCCTACCTGATAAATGTTTCCAGCACTTGCTGATTTTATAGCACATTTTATTCCTAGCTTTTTCTGAAGAATTCCTGTCCAGTTCAATCTATTTCGAGAGGCTGAGTGCGAGGGTTTGTGAAATTATACATCTTATGTTTCAATTGTGGCTTGGGTCCATTTCAGTCCTCAAAAGGCGGCAGGTTCTCAAAGCCCCATTATTTACTGATGTCCTAATTTAAACCAATTCACAAGTTAAAACCTACTAATGTGAACTGTAGGAGGTGATTTCAATCAACAATCCTAGCAGGACTGAAAAGGCATCTTAATCACCCTCCATAGAATACAGAGACACTATAAAATACTATTAACCTCATCTGTCTAGATTGAAAGCTAATGGGCTATTGGCCGTGTATTGTCTTTATCGCAGGCAGTGATGTACATATTTATTAATCCACCCTTCTTGAAGAGATTCTAAAGGAAAACCTACAGTAACCTTCAAGTGTGCAGGCATAGGTTAGGAGGGCACTAATTAAATGTCAGGCTTTTGACAGATTAAAATTATGAAATTTAAAATTGCAGCAAAGCCCTTTGTCATTGTCAAATTAGAAGGTGGCGTGATGAGGAAAAGAGGAGCGAATGGTTTAATGGATTGCATGGGATGTGGATTAGCTCTAGGATAGCAGAATTCAGAACAGTCCACAGAGAGGTGCCAGTCCCCCTTATGAGCAATTTAGCATTCATTCCAAGTACCTTGCTTCCTGACCCAGTGTGAAAGCATTCATGTACTGCCCATCTTTGCTCAGACTGGCGCATTCAAACAAATTTGCCCATCTCCCGCACATACATCTAAATTGCGCTTCTAATTTCTCGCCGGCGGTAAATGCAAAGCGAGCTGGCTGCTTTCTCCCATTAGATGGATGGTCGTTAGCTTCCTTTGGCCTCTCGCTCTTCAGAAAAGTTAGACAAATTAATAAATAAACAACTCTGAGAGTATTACAGCAACGTCTGGTGCACAGCTTGCAAGATTGAAATTAGCAAGCCACAAGCTGCAATTCTGTAGTAACCCTCACAAAGGAAGAGGATGTATAGTGACAAGATCCAATTAAATTTAATTACACAAGCTGTATTTTCATTTTAACTGACACATTTTATTAAGCCTCCACATGCACTACAGCTACCAACTTCAGCCAAATTATATCTCAGTAATACAGTTAGGTTATGCAAAAATTCTTGCTATCTAATTTTCAAAACAAAAACTCAATTACAAACAGTTTCTTTTCTGCACTCTTCTTTTTACACTCTCCCCACCCCCCAACTCCCAACTCCCTCCCACCTGCCAGTAAATTTTCTCTTTGTCTGAGGATAATCAGTTCCTTCACACCATTTATTACAGAATAACACACACACACACACACACACACACACACACACACACACACACACACACACACACACACACACACACACACACACACACACACACACACACACACACACACACACACACACACACACACACCTGGAGGAACTCCACAAGGGGAAGACGCTTTTCCACTTATTGCCTCCTAGCTTCTTACTTTATTCCCCTTCGCCCACCCACCTGGCTTATTCTGTCATCTTTGAGGTAATGAGGTGTAACTCATCTTCTAGGCATGAGGTAATGTTACAGCTGTATAAGATCTTAGACTCCACTTGGAGTACTGAGTTCAGTTCTGGTCACCTCATACGCAATACCATAGAGAGAGTGCAGAGGAGATTTACAAGGATGTTGCCTGGATTGGGGAGAATGCCTTATGAGAACAGGTTAAGAGAATTTGGCCTTTTCTCCTTGGAGCGACGGAGGATGAGAGGTGACCTGACAGAGGTGTGTAAGATGATGAGAGGCATTGCTCATGTGAATAGGCAGTGGCTTTTTCCAAGGGCTGAAATGGCTAACACAAAGGGGCATAGTTTTAAGGTGCTTGGAAGTAGGTACAGGGGGATATCAAAGGTAAGTTTTTCACACAGAGAGTGGTGGGTGCATGGAATGCACAGAGGGCGACATTGGTAGAGGTGTATACAATAGGGTCTTTTAAGAGAGGTAGGTACACAGAGCTTAGAAAAATAGGGGGCTGTGCAGTAGGCTTAATTCTAGGCAGTTTCTAGAGTAGGTTACGTGGTTGGCACAATGTTATGGGTCAAAGGGCCTGTAATGTGCTGTAGATATCTATGTTCAATGTTCTATGTTCTAGTTTGTCCTCCTTCCCCACCCCCCACTTTCTTATTCTGGCATCTTCCCCATCCTTTCCAGTCCTGATGAAGTGTCTTGGCCTGAAATGTTGACTGTTCATTAATTTCCAGTGATGCTGCCTGACCTGCAGAGTTCCTCCAGCACTTTTTTTGTGTGAGCTACCCTGAATCTCCAGCATCTGCAGGATCTCCCGTGTTTACTGTTTATCCCAGAATGCCAGCCTGGGTTTCTGATGCCATTCTTGGCTCTAGTTTACCTCACCTCGTACAAGGCATTAGTGTAGGCCAAGGCTGCACGAGGTTGGGGTCTTTGTGGGCAACGGAAGGGAGGCAAAGATTGTCCCAGTAGAAATAGAAATTGAAATAGAAATAGAAATACTTCATTGTCACCAAACAATTGATACTAGAGCGTACAATCATCACAGTGATATTTGTTTCTGCGCTTTGCGCTCCTTGAAGTACAAATCAAAGTAAATATAATAAAAATTTAAATTTTAAATCATAATTAGAAAATAGAAAAGGGAAAGTACGGTAGTGCAAGTCAGGTCCGGATATTTGGAAGGTACGGCCCAGATCCGGGTCAGGATCCGTTCAGCAGTCTTATCACAGTTGGAAAGAAGCTGTTCCCAAATCTGGCCGTACGAATCTTCATGCTCCTGAACCTTCTCCAGGAGGGAAGAGGGACAAAAAGTGTGTTGGCTGGGTGGGTCGTGTCCTTGATTATCCTGGCAGCACTGCTCCGACAGCGTGTGGTGTAAAGTGAGTCCAAGGATGGAAGATTGGTTTGTGTGATGTGCTGGGCTATGTTCACGATCTTCTGCAGCTTCTTCCAGTCTTGGACAGGACAACTTCCATACCAGGTTGTGAAGCACCCCAGAAGAATGCTTTCTATGGTGCACTTATAAAAATTAGTGAGGGTTTTAGGGGACAGGCCAAATTCTTTCAGCTTTCTCAGGAAGAAAAGGCATTGGTGGGTCTTCTTGGCAGTGGACTCTGCTTGGTTAGACCAAGTCAGGTCACTTGTGATATTCACCCCAAGGAACTTAAAGCTTTTGACCTGTTCCACCTGCGCACCACCGGTGTAGATGGGGTCATGCGGTCCGCTACTCCTTCTGAAGTCAAAAACCAATTCCTTCGTCTTGCTAACGTTGAGGGATAGGTTATTGTCTTCGCACCATGCCACCAGGTTCTTAGTTTCCTCTCTGTACTCAGACTCATCATTACCCAAGATGCGGCCTACAATTGTGGTGTCATCAGCAAACTTATATATTGAGTTTGATGGAAACTTGACTACACAATCATGGGTGTACGGTGAGTACAGCAGGGGGCTGAGTACACAACCTTGTGGGGCACCGGTGCTCAGAGTGATTGTAGAGGAGAGCTTGTCCCCTACCTTTACAGCCTGGGTCCTGTCTGTGTGGAAGTTGAAGATCTCTGCTACCATGGACCTTCTACTGACTGCTGAGAGATTCTTGATTGATAACAACGAAAGGCCTTCGAAAAGGTCTAGAAAAGTGTTAAAGTTACTAATGTTCTGCTGGTTTTGCCGCTGATGTTTAGGGCAGCAATGATGGTCCTCAATCTTTTACTGTCCTTGGCCACACAGCAACTTCATTGCTGCTCCCATAACAGTTTTGTTTTACCAGTCAGGGCCGTTAGCCCTGAGTTGAAGCCCCAAACATAGAGGACTGGTGGATCACTCTTATTCTGGCCTCTACCCTTTGACCTGTACGGCATGGGCGTCCCCACTAAAAGCCAAACAATAAAGCTCTGGCTGCAGCCAACATGGCACTTTGCATCATTGAGGCACGCAAGCCTCCAAACCCAACATCAAGGTGTGGTCTTCTTGAGGAAAAGTATTAAAAGTTAAATAAAGAAGTTAACTTTTGAATATGGGTTGTGCAAATGTATGTGTGTGAAATACATGTGCGTGTGTGAGTACATTTGTGTGTGTAACTGTATGTGTGCTTACTGTGTGTGTACTGTATATATGTGCAATATACCAATATGTGTGTGTGTGTGTGTGTGTGTGTGTGTGTGTGTGTGCACGGTGTACCATCTCTATGAATGCTTCTGTGTGTTTATGTGTGTGTGTGCCTGTTTATACAATATGCCTAATAGAGCTTCATGTATATTTCTTCATGGCTTATCTGTTGTGGTTACATGTGCACCTACATGCATAATTGGGGTAGGGCAAAGAGGGCAATGTCTAAACATGTCCTGAGGAAGGATCTCAGCCCAAAACATCGACTGTTTACTCTTTTCCATTGATGCTACCTGACCTGCTGAGTTCCTCCAGCATTTTGTGTGTGTTGATTTAGATTTCCAGCATCTGTAGACTTCCTCATGTTTGTGATATATTTTACTGTTCAAATAAATGTAATTATACAGCTACAGTGTATATCAATGTGTATATATTAGCACATATACAGAAATATGTGTGTATATATAATGCATGAATATACACATATTATACAGAGATAAAGTATAACATAGTGAGTTGTGAATATATGCATTTAAATATATAATATATATCTTTGAATGTACATATACATTTATAAATGTCAGTGCATATCTGTGTAAATGCATGCATACACACATTAGTATATGCATATATAGATACAGATATTGAGCAAAATATGCACATGTGTGTATGAGCATGAACATGTTAGCAGTATATATGTGCATATCTCGATGTATACTTATTTACACAGAATGTTCGGCCAGGAGCTTTCCGTAAACTGGAGGGCTGGATGAATTTGCCTGCTCCCCGTAACCAGGGCCACTGCTCGGCCTGGGCTGATCTTGCCATCTGCTACTTTCTGAGGCCAAGCTCAAGCCGCAGTGTCAATCCCGGAGGGAGGTCGAAGAGGTCAGCGGCGACACAAGGTTTAACTGTTATTTGAGCTGATGCCGCGACAAGACAGATACAGCTTCTCCTGACGATAGTGATGTATGTTAAATTTGTAGCAAATTACAAGCATGATGGATCTATCGGAGATCTATTACAGCTGTCAGGATGTCTCTATCTGCCTTTCAGTTATCCTTCCTTCTGCTGAATCCTGACATCTAAACTCCCCATCCCCCTCACCTCACCACCAACCCCCCACACCCCCTGACACATGACCACTCCCCCCCACCTCTCCACAGCCTAAACACTTGTTACTTTTGTTCTCTGCAGTGCCTGGAAGTTGTAATGAGAACATTTCACTCTGAGGAGGTGGGGAAGATAATGGGCTGGAGCAGGGGTTCCCAACCTGGGGTCCATATGCCCCTCTATTAAGGTAGGGGTTGATGGCATAAAAAAAGGTCGGGAACCGTTGCCTTAGAAGGAGGATGATATGGGAAGGGAAACGAAAACAAGTATCCCAAAAAAATCCACGGGGCGAAGATTGTTGTTTCTTGTTGACTAAAGAGAAAAATAAATATCCCTCTGTGAAGGAGGTGCCACATTTGGCTTTGTCATAGGGTCAGTTGTATAGCAGAGATCACACAGAGCTCGAATAGTCCAGCGATTCTTAAACCAACAGCTTCCTTCTGCACAACGCCCTATTTCATCAACAAATTATCCATGGATTTTAAAGCAGAGCATTGGAGACCCAGCTCCCATTAAATTTAAATGTCCACTCAAGGACGTCAAAAGTACATCTTCAGGCATCGCTTGAAATAGTGTCCGGCTCACCCTAACAATTCCGGCCGCACAGAAAATAGAAATAATACAAAGTGCTGCCTTCTGCTACAGGCCCCATAATAGTTAAAACTAAATGCAGATGACTCGTCTCCTGTGTAAGAGCAGGCTACATCATTATAATTGAATTTTTACTTATGGTAATACTTCCAATGAATATTATTATGTATGTCACCAAGCAGAAGAAAACATTTTGCTGAGGACTCTAGATTGTATTTTCTTTTTTGAAGGATTACAGGGGGTAAAAAAATATTTTTTTATTTTATTTAGAGAGAAAGCATGGAACAGGCCCTGCCAATCCAACGAGCAGCGTCCCACCAATTTAACACCAGCCTAATCATAGGACTATTTACAATGACCAATTAACCTACTAACTGGTACACCTTTGGTCCGTGGGAGGAAACTGGAGCACCCGGAGGAAACCCACACAGTTCACAGGGGTGTGTACGTACTCCTTACAGGGCAGTGCCAGAACTGAATTCCGAACTGCAGAGTGCTCTGAACTGTAATAATGTCGCACTAACCGCTACGCAACCATTAACCCGACTCTACGCTACGTTCACAGAGGCAGGATGTTGTTAAAAAAAGAAATTGTAAATAGGGGAAGGTGGGAAGCTGTGAGTTTCATAGTGCGCTATGTTAGATGTTCTGCTGCGTAATGCGCTAACTTGTAGTCGTTTACAGTATTTAGATTGTGTTGTTTAAATGGCAAATTATACTCTGCAAAAAAAAAAGCACCAGATAAAGGCAGGTAATTGAATCCTAAATGTTGACTTCTCGCATTTTTTTTCTCAGGGAGAAGTGAATTTTCAAAAACTCCAGTCTTGATGCAGTCAGGCAAAATGAAATGTAATATTCTTTATCCGCTGCAGATTGCTGTGGATGAACTGGTTTAATATGTGGTAAAATAAGATTTAGTGTCTTCCATCGCTCCTCTGCCTCACAATTGGAAGTGATTCGGATCAATATTACTCGACAGCCCAGAGGACCGTGTTTCAATAGACAAGCTGGATGTATTCAAATTTCTTTCCTGTGTCAAATTAATTTCCATGTTATCCCAAAATTCAATTAGAAGGAGACCCAATGTAACTAAAAAGTGTCCGACATCCCAAAGTGACAAATTACAGTGCTCAGTGTGCATATCAAAGCGAGGTGTTGAGCCTTGCTAATCTTCTGCCTAATTCTCAATTACTGTAAAATGAAGCCATAAATCACCAAGACACGGGGATCGATGGAAATGTTGTTTTCCAGGGTGATTGGCAGCCCTTCCCAAAGGTTTTTTTTAAAGTTGGTTTAAGGTTACCGCTCTCTGAGGGGGGCTCACTCAATCCATATCATCTAGGTTGTAAAAACCTTAGGAGGATAGCAGAGGGACAGCACCAATTTCAGACCATCAGCCATCTAATTTTTCTCCCTTTTCATAGCCGCTGCCGCAGATGAGAAACAAATTAAATTTTCTACACCTCCCCACCCCCCCCCACCGCACCATCCCTCCCAGAGATCTGATGAAACCATTTACATTTTTCACAGGAAACTAAATTGTCCCCAGACAAATAGCCAGAAAATATACTGTGCTAGTGTTACAGAAATAAATTTGTGTCTCTCTATATATTCCTTTTTCTGTTAGTGCCATTCACAGGCAGACGATAAATGAACAGACCACTGAGAGGCCTGCTTCTCACTGCAGCTTCGTCTTGTCCCCCAACCACTGAAATATTCTCCGCGTTATTAATTTGCAGCCTGGGTTTTTTTTTTACATTCATGAGGCCGAGATTGAAATGTAAATCAGGATTTAAATCAGCAGTCAGTCGCTGTGTCAGTGACTCATGGACTTACATGAGAACAGTTATCACTCAGAGAGATTAAGAGCACAGAACATCAATCACTGCTGCAGGGAAACAATGAAT
The DNA here is from genome assembly GCF_030144855.1 of Hypanus sabinus. Lineage (NCBI taxonomy): Eukaryota > Metazoa > Chordata > Chondrichthyes > Myliobatiformes > Dasyatidae > Hypanus > Hypanus sabinus. The sequence continues at coordinate 19,300,376 of NC_082708.1, forward strand.
AAAGTGACCCAACATGGTGAAAAAAAATTACAAGAACTGGGAAGTGGATAAGGAATGTATTCCACGGCTACCTGTTGTGGCAAGGGAGGGAGGTGGCTGCAATTAATCCGAGGAAACGTTCCTGATATGAACATATCAAAGAAGCATTAACCCTCCAACAGTGCGCATGTACATTTATGCAAATATGTCTGTGTCGATGAGTGACTGTATACATGCGCATTATAAACGTTTGCACACACATAACATGCGTGCTCATATCATTTGTGGTATTAATAATTTACACAGATTCATTTGTTCATTATGTGCTGCGTGGTATGACGTGGGCAATCATGGTCGTTCCATGACCGTGATTGTTCTCGGCAAATTTTTCTATAGAAGTGGTTTGCCATTGACTTCTTCTGGGCAGTGTCTTTACAAGGCAGGTGGCTCCTCCCCAGCCATCATCAATACTCTTCAGAGTTTGTCTGCCTGGCATCAGTGGTCGCATATCCAGGACTTGTGATATGAACCAGCTGCTCATTCGACCAACCACTACCTACTCCCATGGCTTCACATGACTCTGATCCGGTGGGGAGGGGGGGGGCAGGCTAAGCAGGAGCTATACCTTGCCCAAGGGTGACGCAGAATAGGGGAGGGAAGGAACACCTTACATCTCCTTTAGTAGAGACATATCTTGCTCCTGGCACCCATACATATATTAGGTTTTTGATTAATAAGGGCTTTAAAGGTTTCGGGGAGAAGGCAGGAGAATGGGGTTAAGAGTGATAAGAAAGCCCCAATGAAATAGCAGGGAATACATGATGGGCTGAATGGTTTAATTCCACTCCTATGTCCTATTCTGCTCATATGACACACATGTGTACATGTGTTCTGCATGTGTATGTGTACACACATGTACGCATGCATATACACCTGCACACAAAGTGCTGAAGGAACTTATCAAAGTCAGGCAGAATGGAAATGAACAGGCAGCACCAACCAAAAAGAGTAAACAGGACCTGACGAAGGGACTCAGCCCAAAATGTTGACTGTACTCTTTACCATAGATGCTGCCTGGCCTGCAGAGTTATCATAGAAACATAGAAAACCACAGCACAATACAGGCCCTTCGGCCCACAATATTGTGCCAAACATGTCCTTACCTTAGAAGTTACTAGGATTACCCATAGCCCTCTATTTTCCTAAGCTCCATGTACCTATCCAAAAGTCTCTTAAAAGACCCTATTGCATCCACTAGCATTTGGTTGCTCTAGCATTTTGTATGTGTCACTTTGGATTTCCAGTGCCAGCAGATTTTCTCATATTGGGGAATGAACAGTCACCATTTTGCGCCGAGGCTGTTCATCGGGACTGGAAAGGAAGGAAGAGGGCAGAAACCAGAATAAGAAGGGTGGGAGGAGGGGAAGGAGTGAAGGCCAGGAGATGACAGGTGAAGCCAGGTGAGGTGAAAGGTGGAAAGGTGGATGATGTAAGAAACTGTGAGGTGATAGATGGACAAGTAAGAAGGAATCTGATAAAAGGCCAGTGGAAGATGGAAGAAAGGAAAGGAGGAGGGGTGATGGGCAGGTGAGCAGAAGAGAAGAATGCATTTAGAGTAGCTATGCCACTGTTGTACATTTTGAAGACTGCCACTATGTGGTACCAGTGTTGAAATGAATGAATATTCAGGACATTTGACAGAATCACAATCAACTGAATTATATGGATGGTGTCAAATATTTTGAGCGTGCTCCGAGCTACACTTATTCTGTTAAATGGAAAGCATTCCATCCCATTCTGGACTTGAGGCTTGTAGAGCGTGGAACTGTTTCTGGGTGTTAGGAGGTGTCATTTGCCTCAGGACACCCAGCCCTTTGGCCTGCTCCTGTGGTCACATCCAATTGAGCTTTTGCTCAGTGACCTCAAGGAAGTTGCTGCTTGGCAACACATTGATGCTAGAGTCATTGCTTATTGAGGGCAGGTAGATAGCCACCTGGTGGAGATGGATACTGCAGGCCATCATGTGGTTCAAATGCTATATCTCAAGTTACTCCATGTTTGAATGTTGTCTAGGTATTGGCAGCCTGTTAGCACGGAGTATTCAATTGATTGAGACATTAGTAAATGGTTTCAGATTCAGATTCATCTCACAAAATGCTGGTGGAACACAGCAGGCCAGGCAGCATCTATAGGGGGAAGCGCTGTCGACGTTTCGGGTCAAGACCCTTTGTCAGGACTAACCGAAAGGAAAGATAGTAAGAGATTTGAAAGTAGTAGGGGGAGGGGTAAATGCGAAATGACAGGAGAAGACCGGAGAGGGTGGGATGAAGCTAAGAGCTGGAAAGGTGATTGACGAAAGTGATACAGAGCTGGAGAAGGGAAAAGATCATGGGACGGGAGGCCTCAGGAGAAAGAAAGGGGGAAAAGCACCAGAGGGAGATGGAGAACAGGCAAATGACTAAATATGTCAGGGATGGGGTAAGAAGGGGAGGAGGGGCATTAACGGAAGTTAGAGAAGTCAATGTTCATGCCATCAGGTTGGAGGCTACCCAGCCGGTATATAAGGTGTTGTTCCTCCAACCTGAGTTTGGATTCATTTTGACAATAGAGGAGGCCATGGATAGACATATCAGAATGGGAATGGGACGTGGAATTAAAATGTGTGGCCACTGGGAGATCCTGCTTTCTCTGGTGGACAGAGCGTAGGTGTTCAGCAAAACAGTCTCCCAGTCTGCGTCAGGTCTCACCAATATATGAAAGACCACACGGGGAGCACCGGACGCAGTATACCAAACCAGCCAACTCACAGGTGAAGTGTCACCTCATCTGGAAGGACTGTCTGGGGACCTGAATGGTGGTGAGGGAGGGAGTGTAAGGGCAGGTGTAGCACTTGTTCTGTTTACAAGGATAAGTGCCAGGAGGGAGATCAGTGGGAAGGGATGGGGGGGACGAGTGGACAAAGGAGTCGCGTACGGAGCGATCTCTGTGAAAAGCAGAAAGTGGGGGGGAGGAAAAAATGTGCTTGGTAGTGGGATCCCGTAGGATGTGGTGGAAGTTATGGAGAATTATACGTTGGACCTGGAGGCTGGTGGGGTGGTAGGTAAGGACAAGGGGAACCCTATCCCGAGTGGGGTGGCGGGTGGATGGGGTGAGAGCAGATGTGCGGGAAACGGGAGAGATGCGTTTGAGAGCAGAGTTGATGGTGGACGAAGGGAAGCCCCTTTGTTTAAAAAAGGAAGACACCTCCTTCATCCTGGAATGAAAGCAGATGCGGCAGAGACGGAGGAATTGTGTTCACCCCAAAAATGTTGCCTCATATTTCAACACAGTGTGCACATAATACCTGGCAGTACAATACAGAACACAACAAGCAACAAAACAACAACAGCAAAACAATCCCTGATTCCCCCTCCTCCCCACCCTTTCCAATAGACAGTACTTCAACCCAGGACAGGCCTCTGGGCCTTCAGAGTACTCACAGGTAACAGACCTCTGACCTCGCTAGTGGACTACGCATTGCATCCGCAAAGCAAACAGCATCATGAAGGACCTCATGCCCCCCTCGTACAAACTCTTCTCCCTCCTGCCATCTGGGAAAAGGCACCGAAGCATTCGGGCTCTAACGACCAGACTATGTAACAGTTTCTTCCCCCAAGCCATCAGACTCCTCAATACCCAGAGCCTGGACTGACACTAACTTACTGCCCTATTGTCCTGTTTATTATTTATTGTAATGCCTGCACTGTTTTGTGCATTTTATGCAGTCCTGGGTAGGTTTGTAGTCTAGTGTAGTTTTTTTTTTTCTCTGTGTTGTTTCTTACGTCGTTCAGTCTAGTTTTTTGTACTGTGTCATGTAACACCATGGTCCTGAAAAACGTTAACTCATTTTTACTGTGTACTGTACCAGCAGTTTTGGTGGAAATGACAATAAAAGTAACTTCACTTGACTTGACTTGACTTCAGACTCATAGACCCAGGGTTTCATTTATTGTGTTTCAACCTTCAGACTTTGATCTTCAGTATTGGCCCCCAGGACTAACCAATGATGGGACACTGAACTTCAGGCCTCAAGTTGCAGACTCCCTGATTCATGTACGTAGGGGGTCATCAGCTCTCATGCTTATTGCTTGCATGAACACAATAGAATTAAACATCACACAGTCATCAGTTCTGAATCTATGATGGACGGCAAGTCATTGACAAAGCAGCCGAAGACAACTGGCCCTATGCTCTTGCTTGAACAAATGCTGTTGGTGATATCGAGGGCTGGGTTAACTGTCTATCAGGAAAGGTAATCTTTCACCTCAGCTGTTGGAGTCTTTTCTCCTGGGTGCTAATGGACCAATGTTACAGGCATTCTAACAAATGCTACCTTGATGCTAGGAGATGTAATTATCATGAAGTAGCTGGAGTTCAGCTCTTTGGTCCTTGTTGAGGACTAGACCCAGCAGGTTTTAGTCAAACGCAACCTTTACGTCAGTAAACTGAGCTCATGAGATTCTGTCCATGCTTGAAGTCCAGAGCAACACACACAAAATGCTGGAGGAACTCAGCAGGTCAGGTAGCATCTATGAGACTAGACTAATAGGATGGTAATAAACCGCGATAAAAGTTTTGCTTTTATTTTGTGGACAGGACATAACTGGGCGAATAGTTGGTGATGTATCTGCGTGAAAGTGTTCAACACTGTTACCGGGCTGTTTCTGGACCCCTAGTTTTTCTTTAACAATTTTGTTCCAAATGCTACGTGAATCTGAAGATTCATGCTAAAAACTAAGACAGAAATTCCAAGCTGAAATCAAATCAAGTTCATTGACGTGTGCACAATGGTCATAGAGTCATAGTGTTATAGAAGTCTACAGCACTGAAACAGGCTTTTCAGCCCATCCAGTTCATGCTGAACTATTAGTCTGCCTAACCCCATTGACCTACACCCGACCGTAGACCTCCATATCCCTCCTATCCAAACTCCTCTTAAATGTTGAAATCGAGTCTATATCCACCACTGAGATCTGAGTTCAAAGTCAAAGTACATTGATTATGTAAGTATGTGAACATTATACAACCTTGAAATTTGCCTAACTACAGGCAGCCACAAAACAAAGAAACACAATAGAACCCAATATTTTTAAAAGGCAAACTCACAACGTGCAAACAACAAAAGCAAGCAAAGTTCATGAAAGTGAATCCACTTCTATAGTTGTACCATGGAGAGCATTCTGACAAGCTGCATCACTGTCTGGTGTGAAGGGGCTACTGCACAGGGCCAAAAGAAGCTGCAGGAGGTTGTAAATCTAGTCAACTCCATCTTGGGCACTAGCCTACATAGTACCCAGGACATCTTCAGGGAGCGGTGTCTCAGAAAGGCAGTGTCCATTATTAAGGACCTCCAGCACCCAGGGCATGCCCTTTTCTCACTGTTACCATCTGGTAGGAGGTACAGAAGCCTGAAAGCACAAACTCAGCGATTCAGGTACAGCTTCTTCCCCTCTGCCATCTGATTCCGAAGTTGACATTGAATCTTTGGACACTACCTCACTTTTTTAAAAATATTTTTACATGGTTTTATAATCAATACATAATTGATTTACTTGTTTATTTATTATTATTATTATGTTTGGTTTATTTTTTCTCTCTCTGCTGGAATATGCATTGCATTGAACTGATGCTGCTAAGCTAACAAATTTCACGTCATGTGCCAGTGACGATAAACTTGATCCTGATTCCACAGCCACTAAGCCCATCATCACTTCAGCCGATTCAGTTAGCCTGTTAGCTGCAGGCCACAGTCTCAGTTCAGTGCAGAGACGAGTAAACCTTGTGGAGCAGCAAGCTGAACAGACCCATCCCTTGCCTCCTGCCCCAACATCCTGACCTTTTCAGTCTGACCTGGCACTTCAAACATTCAAATCTCAGGTTGCTACTCGCTCTTGGACCTGGTTCCTGCCGCTCACATCTGTCTCAAAATCTTCCCTCATTCACTCACTAAGAAGATCAGTAAACTAATAAACCAAGATGTTTTAACTATGAAAAAGAACTTACATCTCGTAGTGCAGTATTTCATAGAGCAAAGAATATTACAGCACAGAACAGGCCCTTTGTTCCACGTTGTTGTGTCGAACAGTTAACATACTCTATGATCAATCAAACCCACATGGCCCTCTATCTTTCTTTCATCTACTCGTGCACATCATAAAACCATAAAACATAGGAATGCTATTAAGCCAAGTCTGCTCATGCTCCACCATTTCATAATGACTGATATATTATCCCACTCAACCCCATTCTCCTGCCTTCACCTCATAACCTATGACATCCTTACTGATCAAGAACCTATCAACCTCAGCTTTAAATGAGTGGACCTCCACAGCTGACTGTGCAATGAATTCCACAGATTCACCACCCCTTGGCTAAATAAATTCCTCCTCATATCTGTTCTAAGTGGATGTCCTTCTATACTGAGTCTGCCCCCACTGGTCCCAGGCTGCCCCTCTATCAGAAACTCCTCCCAATATCTATTTTACTTAGTCCATTCAATATTCAATAGGTTTGAATGAGATTGTACGTTGTCTTCGTAACTCCAAAGAGTTTAGGCCCAGAGTAATCAAATGATCCATACATTAACCCTTAAATTCCCGGGATCATCCTCATGACCACCTGTCTGTACAGATGCAGACTGACTTTCTAGCTCGTCCCAGACAAACAGTGTTGCCAGAAAACGGAGAACAGCTAGGCATATGATACAATCTTTGTAGCTGTATGAAAGATTTTGGTACATTGGCCTTCATAAATCAAAGTATTGATTACAGGAGATGGGATATTATGTTGATGTTTGTAAGACATTGGTGAGAACTAATTTATTTAGTTAGTTTTTGAGATACAGTCCCCTTCGGCCCTTTGAGCCGCACTGCCCAACAATCCCCCAATTAAATCCTAGCCTAATCACAGGACAATTTACAGTGACTAATTAACCTAGCAACTGGTACGTCTTTGGAATGTGAGAGGAAACTATAGCACCCAAAGGAAACCCATGTGGTCAGGGGAGAATGTACAGGCAGTGCTGGGAATTGAACCCTGGTCGCTTGTACTGTACAGTGTTGTGCTCACCACTACACTACCATGCACACAGAATTGGAGTATTGTGTGCAGTTTTGGTCACCTACCTAGAGGATAGATATAAATAAGATTGAAAGAGTACAGAGAAAATTTACAAGGATGTCAGCTGGGTTGGAGGACTTGAGCTATAAGGAAAGATTGAAAAGGTTAGGACTTTATTCCTTGGAATGTAGAAGATGGAGGGGAGATTTGATAGAGGTATACAAAATTATGAGGAGTGGCAAGGGTAAATGCAAGGAGGCTTTTTCTGCTAAGGTTATGTGACTACAATCAATTCATGGGTTAAGGTTGAAAGGTGAAATGTTAAAAGAGAACATAAGGGGGAAACTTTTTCACTCAGAGGGTCATGTGAATGTGGAAAGAGCTGCCAGCACAAGTGGTTCATGCAAGTTCAATTTCAACATGTAAGAGAAGTTTGGATGGATGGTAGAGGAATGGAAGGCTATGGCCCTGGTATACGTCGATGGAAGTAGGCAGTTTAAATGGTTCAGCATGGGTTAGATGGACTGAAGGGCCTGTATCTGTGTTGTACTTTTCTATGACTATGAGCAGATTTTATTCATAACCCACATAAGGCCTATCTTGCTTAATTACTCCTCAATCAACAACAGAATGAAATGGTAACTTCTTACTGTTCGTAAAAAGTCTAGTCTTATTCGTTTAATAAGGTCATCTAAAAGTATTTTAATTGTCACCTAAAGTACTATGGAATACACGGAGGAAGTGTAAGGTGTTTTATAAATGCTGTTTCTTCTTTCACAATGGTCAATCTGGGTGGAGGAGTCACTTTCAGACTAATTACAAAAGACAGCCATTGCTTTTTGTGGTAGTTTACAAATGATCAAAAAATATATTTTAATAGTTTGCAGCTGCTCACAACATTAGAATATAGGATGCCTTGGTTGTACTAGTTTAGCACATTTGTGATTGAAAGTTGATTGATCATGACATGGCAATGAAGTTAGGTTAATTGATTGACCTATTGTACGTGATCAATTAATGAAAAATTTAAAAGGACGCAGATGCTGGAAATCTGAAATGAAAAGAGAAGATGCTGGAGAAACACAACAGGCCTATCGGCATCTGTGGAGAAAAACACCCAAGAGAATCAACACATCAGAACAAAGATCTTTCCTCCTCAATCTGAAATTCTAGCTGTAATTCTTTCAACAGAAGTTACCTGACCTGCTGGCTGTTTCTAGTACTTTCTCTTTTTAATATTGCAGATGAACTCAATTACTTTGGTTGCTTGCCTTAATTCTGGAGACCATGATAGCATTTCAAACGCTTACATTGATCTAGTGAGGGCTCCGCAACGGACCTCCCTGAGAGAACGAGGTGGAGCTAAAATGTCATTGGGACAAGTAACCAGAATTCTATTTACAGTGTCACAAAATACTGTACTGTGGAGAAGACTGAGGCAAATATATATAGCTAGGTCACTTAAGACTTCTTCATAGTTTTGTCAATGTGGAGTGGAGAGCAAGTTTGTTAATCTGGTGGGAGGCAAAGGACGTAGGGAATGGTGAGGGCGGAGCACCATGGGAGAGGTGTGGGACAGGTGGTAGAGAAGGAGGTGGCATGCGTGCGGACACACCCAGCCCTGAGACACCAGGCAAGGTCACTTGATTCCAACCAATTGGTTTATTGATCTTTACAGAATGTCTCCCTGTTGCTTCCCACTCCCTCCCCTCTTCCCCTTTTTCCCAACCATGATTCCCCTTCTCCCTGCCCCTTCCCACTCTTGGTCCACAATAGAGACCCTTGTCAATAGACAGTAGACAATAGACAGTAGGTGCAGGAGTAGGCCATTCGGCCCTTCTAGCCAGCACCACCATTCACTGTGATCATGGCTGATCATACACAATCAGTACCCCATTCCTGCCCTCTCCCCATATCCCTTGACCCCGCTATCTTTAAGAGCTCTATCTAACTTTCTCTCGAATGCATCCAGAGCCCTGGCCTCCACTGCCTTCTGGGGCAGAGTATTCCGCATATCCACCACTCTCTGGGTGAAAAAGTTTTTCCGCATCTCTGTTCTAAATGGCCTACCTCTTATTCTTATACTGTGGCCTCTAGTTCTGGACTCACCCATCAGCGGAAACATGCTTCCTGCCTCCAACGTGTCCAATCCCTTAATAATCTTATATGTTTCAATCAGATCCCCTCTCATCCTTCTAAGTTCCAGTGTATACAAGCCCAGTCGTTCCAATCTTTCAACGTATGACAGTCCCACTATTCTGGGAATTAATCTTGTGAACCTACGCTGCACTCCCTCAATAGCAAGAATGTCCTCCCTCAAATTTGGAGACCAAAACTGCACACAATACTCCAGGTGGGGTCTCACCAGGGCCCTATACAGCTGCAGAAGGACCTCTTTACTCCTATACTCAATTCCTCTTGTTATAAAAGCCAGCATGCCATTAGCTTTCTTCACAGCCTGCTGTACCTGCATGCTTGCTTTAATTGACTTTCATTGCTTTCAAGAACACTTAGATCTCGTTGTACTTCCCCTTTTCGTAACTTGATTCCATTTAGATAGTAATCTGCCTTCCTGTTCTTGCCACCAAAGTGAATAACCTCACATTTATCCACATAAAACTGCATCTGCCAAACATTTGCCCACTCACCCAACCTGTCCAAGTCACCCTGCATTCTCATAACATCCTCCTGACATTTCACACTGCCACCCAGTTTTGTGTCATCAGCAAATTTGCTAATGTTACTTTTAATCCCTTCATCTAAATCATTAATGTATATTGTAAACAGCTGCGGTCCCAGCACCGAATCTTGCGGTACCCCACTGGTCACAGCCTGCCATTCAGAAAGGGACCCATTAATCACTGCTCTTTGTTTCCTGTCAGCCAATCAATTTTCAATCCATGTCAGTACTCTGCCCCCAATACCATGTGCCCTAATTTTGCCCACTAATCTCCTATGTGGGACTTTATCAAAAGCTTTCTGGAAATCCAGGTACACTACAACCACTGGCTCTCCCTTGTCCATTTTCATAGTTACATCCTCAAAAAACTCCAGAAGATTAGTCAAGCGTGATTTTCCCTTCATAAATCCATGCTGACTCAGACTGATCCTTCTACTGTTATCCAAATGTGTTGTAATTTCCTCTTTTATAATTGATTCCAGCATCTTTCCCACCACTGACATCAGGCTAACCAGTCTATAATTCCCTGTTTTCTCTCTCCCTCCTTTCTTGAAAAGTGGGATAACATTAGCCACCCTCCAATCAGCAGGAACTGTTCCTGAATCTATAGAACATTGGAAAATGATTACCAATGTGTCCACGATTTCTAGAGCCACCTCTTTAAGTATCCTGGGATGCAGACCATCAGGTCCCGGGGACTTATCAGCCTTCAGACTCAACGGTCTATCCAACACCGTTTCTTGCCTAATATAAATTTCCTTCAGTTCATCCTTTACCCTAGTTCCTTTGGCCACTATTACATCTGGAAGATTGTTTGTGTCTTCCCTAGTGAAGACAGATCCAAAGTACCTGTTCAACTCATTGTCAGAATCAGGTTTATCATCACTCACATCTGTTATAGGTAAACATCCCAACTCCTATACTGAATGCTTTAGACAATGATGCCAAGCATACAAAATGCCTTCTTCACCATCCTGGCCACCTTCATACAGTAAATCCTTGTCAATTCCCACAAAATCATGAAAATACCAATCAAAAGACATTTTTCAATGAGAACACAGAAAATGTATATACTTAACCTTAATCCAATCTGTCCATTCCTAAAAAAGTTCCCATTGCTTCCTTTTGGGACACTTCTATTTGCAACAGGATCTGTTCTGCACTGCAAATGAGTGGGTGCACCCAGCAATTTAACCCTATCAGACCACAGATAAACAAAGGGAAGAGCCATCCGGCTCCTAAATCAGCTTACCTCAGCACTAAACTGATTCCACAACCTATGGACTTACTTTCAAGGCCTCTACAGCTCAGTATTTTATAATTATTTTCGTATTTTCTCAGATTGTCTTCTTTTGCACGTTGTCAGTCTTTGCGTGTAGCTGTCATTAATTCTATTGTATTTTGTTGTTTTACTGTGAATGTCTGCAAGAAACTGGCAGTACATGGTGACATATAAGCACTTTGAAATTTAAGTTTTTTTTAAATCTCTCCCTGGCATCTGATTTGCTTTATTCACTTCTGTCAAGCTTTGCTGTGATAGGCTCAACACATTGTCAATCATCCTTCTCATTCTCCATGTCTGTTGTATTTTTTGCCTTCAAACTACTATTACTTCCTGACTTTTATTTCGTTGCCCACTCTGTGAAGTAATTTTCATGGATAAATGGAACTGACTGGAAGCATGAATATGTACTGACTGGTACAAGAAGCACCATCCCTATATTTACCTTGGCCAATGTTGCTTTAGCGTGTGCAGACCACTATACACGGTGATAGAGACACAGAAATGTTCAGAACACATAGACAGAACAGCAATCCAAAAGACAAAATGTCACGCACTATATTGAATCCACATTGTCGTCAGCAGTCTGTCCAACTTCCTGTTTTAATTACTGCCGTTATTAATCTTGATCATCTCCCTGAGCAGTCTGTTCTGAACATTACCACATTCTTTGTGAAATGTGACATCTCCAGATGTTGCTGACTTCAACCACATACAAGCAATTCAGAAACAGATGATGTATGATAACCACTTCTGGCCTCCTCTGTAAATGAAATTATAGCTGGTACAATTTGTTGATGTCAACCCATAAAAAGTTTGGAGTGCATATCTGTTCTTCAGCTAACCAGACATAACCTACAATTAACTTGCATGCTGCAATCCAGGCTTCAAAGGAGCAGGCAGATTAAGTAAACAGTTACTCATTACACCGTAATGAGCTCGTTGGGCCTGTGCGGGGAGCCAGAGAGCATTGGGCTCCAAAGGTTTTCAGAATTGGCTCATTGTTGTTTAATGAGTATTGTTAGTCGTTTAGAGTTGCTTGTGTTTTTCTCGAGTGACTGGCTTTTTGTTATGCGGTCGCCTGGTGCTTTCTGTTTAAACTTGTTAAGTTTATTTTGGGAGGCTCAAGGATTTTATATTACTTGTATTATCTAAGCAGACACCCAGTTAGCGCTAATCGAAAGTCCTAGTTTTTGAGAATGTTATGTCCTGCGGTGTCACTCAGCTGAGCCACCAATGTTCTGTTGGAGGTTGAACAGTGGGTTTTGACATTGGTCAGCCTCCGGTGAGAATGCCATCTAATCTCAAGTTGACATTCTGAGTTTCTCAAGTTTACGGTCCAAGTTTCTCTAGTCTGCATTCAGAGTCCATGTTCTAAGCTTCTCTCCTCTATGTTCAAGGTTTTTTCTGGGCTTCAAAACTTTTTCCAGGTGTAAGCATCCCCAGTCATCAAAAGTCATCAATGTCCTCAGGACATCAAGGTTGTCAAAGTCGCCAAGGTTTTTCAGCTTTCCCATGGCCCTCCAGGTTTCAGAACTATTCAAAGTTTCTGAAATTTATTCAATGCTTTCAAGGTTTATTCAATGTTTTCAAGGATTTTTTCCAATGTTCATTCTGTCTCAAGGTTTCCAAGGCCCTCTGAAGGTTTTCAAATCTCTCTTGAGGGTCCGAGATTCTTCTTGAGATCCCCAAGTCTCTCTATGTACTCAGGTGCCGGTAATAGGAAGGGGTGTACTGTAATGAGCTCCACGAGGCTGTGTGGGGAGCTGGAAAGTTTTGGGCTCTGTTTTTAGAGCACCCAAATAGGTTAATTGTTGTTTAATGAGAGTTGTTAATCATTTAGCGTTCCTTGTGTTTTTCTCAAGTGACTTGCACTGTGTAACGAGGTCTCCTGGAGCTGTTTTTTCTTTGAACTTGCTAAGTTTATTTTGAGAGGCTCAGGAATTCCGTGTTATTAGTATTATTTTAGCAGATGCCTGATTAGCACTAATCACGGCATCCTAGTTTTTGTGAATGTTATATCTCAAGGTTTCGTTCAACTGAGCTATCAATGTTCTGTTGGAATCCTTATGAATAAATTCTGCTCACTTTCTCTACATCAGAGCCTATCTTTCCTCCACAGTTGGGTTCCGACATTACCAGCAGATAGCATGACACACATATTCACCGGGAGCGATTTGGAAATCACTTTCCAGAAAGGCAGTGGATGTTGAATCAACTGAAATTTTCAAGATAAGGACTGTTTACCACTTAATTTGGGGAAAATAAACTCAGTGACCCCTTTGTTAGGAACCTGCTGTACACTGATCAGTTGACTGTATGTTTGTGGTCTTTCTGCTGCCGTGGCCCATCCGCTTCAAGGTTCAACTTGTGCATTCAGAGATGCTCTTCTCCATACCACTGTTGTAATCTATGGTTATTTGAGTTCGTCACCTTCCTATCAGCTTGGAACAATCTGGCCATTCTCTTCTGATCTCTCTCATTCACAAAGTGTTTTCATTCACAGAACTGTCACTCAATAGAGTTTTTTTTTCTTTTTGCACAATTCTGTGTAAGCTCTAGAGACTATTATATGTAAAAATCCCAGATGATCCTCAGTTTCTGAGATACTCAAACCACCCCATCTGTCACCAATTATCATTCCATGGTCAAAGTCACTTAGATCACATTTCTTCCCCATTCTGATGTTTGGTCTGAACAACAACAGAACCTCTTGACCAGGTCTACATGATTTATGCATTGAGTTGCTGTTACAAGTTAGGATGATTAGATATTTGCATTAATGAGCAGATGTACAGGTGTACCTAATAAATTTTCCACTGAGTATGTATGCACAGATCTACTCAGCAATTTTCCTTAATGTTTCTCATATTGCCCTTATGATGGTGGAGGAGGCCATTTGGCCCATCAAGTCACTGCAGGCTCTCAGAGTAATCCTAACCATCACATTCTCCCACTTACAGTATTGTGCAAAAGTCCTAGGCACATGTAAAAATATTCCATAAAGTGAACACAAGTGAATCCGCAGATGCTGGAAATAAATAAAAACACAAAATGCTGGCAGAACTCAGCAGACCAGACAGCATCTATGGGAGGAGATAGTGACGACATTTTGGGCCAAAACCCTTCATCAGGAGTCCATAAAATGAAGATGTTTTCAAAAATAATAAAACATGAATTTTCTAAATATCAAATAAATTCGCTATCGAGCAGTAAACAGTAAAATAAAATCAATATTCGGTGTATCCATCCTTCGACTTTAACACTGCATCAAATCTCTTAGGGAGACTGTCATGCAGTTTTATAAGAAAATCAGCTGGTAGGTTGTTCCAAGCATGTTGGAGAACTTGCTTCAGTTCTTCTGCAGACGTTGACTGTCTCTCCAGGTGATCTCAGACAGCCTCGATGATTTTAAGAGCAGCGCTCTGTGGGGCCATAACATCTGAAACCATATAATAAATCCAGGGTGCCTAAGACTTTTGTACAGTACTGTACTTCCTTGTAACCTATTCTCTCTGTTACGATTCCCAATTGATTCTTTGGCCTCCAGTCACAAGTGTAAGTTATGGTCCCAATCTGCACATCTTTCGAATGCAGTGAAAGAGGAATACTGTTGCTAGGAGAACGTGTAAACTTCACCAGAGGATAGGATGCCAGTGGCTATGTCACATTAGGAGCGTCAACGTCTCTGAAGATCTATTCTGGGCCCAACATACTGATGCAATTACAAAGAGGGCAAGCCAGCAGCTATATTTCATTCAGAGTGTGAAGAAATTTGATATGTCACCAAAGACTCCAGCAAGTTTCTAGAGATGTGCGGTGGACAGCATTCTAACTGGTTGCCTCATCAGCTGGCAGGGAACTGCTGCTCAGGATCTGAAAAAGTTGCAGAAGGTTGTAACCTCAACCGGCTCCTTCATGGTCTCTAGCCTCCCCAGCATCAAGGACATCTTCAAAAGGGAAAGGCACAAAAAGCTGTTAACCATCATTAAGAAAGAACCCCACCACCAGCTCATTGCTACCAGCTGCATGGAGGTACAAAAACCTGAAAGCACACACTCAATGTTTCATGAATATCTTTTTCTCCTCTATCAGACTTCTTTTAAGGTCCATAAACCCCTGAACATCACTTCAATATTATATACGGTATGTATAATACTGTATACATTTCTTATTATAACTTAAAGCCCATAGAACATAGAACAGAACAGCACAGGAACAGGCCCTTCAATCCATAATGTTCAAAATTCAAAGTTCAAGTTCAAAATAAAAGTTATTATCAAGATACATGATATACAACCCTGAAATTCTTTATCTATGGGCATACTTAGCAAATTTATAGAACAGTAACTGTAAACAGGATCAATGGACAACAAACTATGCAAATGCAGATATAAGTAAATAGCAATAAACAAAAAGCATGAAATAATAAGCCTGAAGGGTCTTTAATTAAGTGTAGCTATTCCCTTTTATCAAGAGCCTGATGGTTGAAGGGTAGAAACTGTTCTTGAACCTGGTGGTGTGAGTCTCAAGGTACTTGTACCTTCTACCCAATGGCAGCAGTGAGAAAACAGTGTGGCCTAGGTGGTGAGGATCTTTAGAACAGCACATTACAGGCCCTTCGGCCCACAATGTTGTGCTGACTCTCAAACCCTGCCTCCCATATAACCCCCCACCTTAAATTCCTCCATATACCTGTCTAGTAGTCTCTTAAACCTCACTAGTGTACCTGCCTCCACCACTGACTCAGGCAGTGCATTCCACACACCAACTACTCTCGGAGTGGAAAACCTTCCTCTAATATCCCCCTTGAACTTCCCTTCCCTCCCCTTAAAGCCATGTCCTCTTGTATTGAGCAGTGTTGCCCTGGGGAAGAGGCACTGGCTGTCCACTCTGTCTATTCCTCTTAATATCTTGTACACCTCTAACGTGTCTCCTCTCATCCTCCTTCTCTCCAAAGAGTAAAGCCCTAACTCCCTAGTTTTGATGATGGATGCTGCTTTTCTACGGCAATGTTCCATGTAGATATGCTAGATGGTTGGGAAAGTTTTACCCATGATATATTGGGCTGAATCCATTACCTTTTGTTGGACTTTCCTCTCAAAGACCTAAATGTCCCCATACTAGTCTGTATAACAGCCAGTCGGTACACTTTCCACCACACATCTGTAGAAGTTTGCCAAGGTTTTCAATGAAATGCTGAATCTCCGCAGAATCCTGAGGCAGTAGAGGAGCTGTTGTGCTTTATTCGCAATTATATTTATATGATGGGTCCTTGACAGGTCCTCTACGATTGTGGCACCTAAGAATTTAACGTTACTAACCCTCTCCACCTCTGATCCTCCAATGATTACGGGCTCATGGACATTAGGTTTCCTTCTCATGAAGCCTACTAACAGCTGCTTGGTCTTATTAACATTGAGTGAGAGGTTGTTGTTATTGCATTACTCAGCCAAGTCTTCAATCTTCCTCCGGTATGCTGATTCATCACCTCCTCTGATACGGCCCATAACAGTGATGTCTTCAGCAAATTTGTGTATGGTGTTGGAGCTGGACATAGCCACACAGTCATAGGTGTAACGTGAGTAGAGCAGGGGGTAATTGCATATCCCTGTGGTGCTCCTGTGCTGATGGAGATTGTGGAGGAGATGTTTTTTGCCAATCTGAACTGACTGGAGTCTGCAAGTTAGGAAATATAGGATCCAATTGCACAAGGGGATATAAAGGCCCAGATCTTGGAGTTGACCGATTAGTTTTGAGGGGATGGTGGTATTAAATGCTGAGCTGTAGCCAATAAAGAGCATCCTGATGTATGCACCTTTGCTGTCCAGATGTTCCAGGGTTGTGTGAGCAACCAATGAGATAGCACTGCTGTAGACCTGTTGCTTTGGTAGGCGAATGTTTTGCTAACCAATTAAATTAGTAGTCAAATTGCCACATAACTGATGCCTTCTGCCTACATAATGTCCTTATCCTTCAATTTTCCTCACATTCATGTGCCTATTTAAACACTTCTTAAAAATCCCTAACTTACCCGTCTCTACCACCACTCCAGGCATCCACCATTCTCCTTGTAAAAAGAACTTGCCCCTCACATCTCGGTTGAAATTATGCCCTCTCACCTTAATTGCATGCCCTGTGGTATTAGACATTTCAACCCTAGGAAAAAGAGACTTTCTACTCTGTCTGTGCCTCTCATAACCTTATAAACCTCTATCAGATCTCCCCTCAGCCTCTGCCGCTCCAGGGAAAGCAACCCAGGTTTGCCCAATGTTTTATCTATTGCACTGTGCTGCTTTCACAATACAACAAATTTCACGACATATGTCAGTCATAATAAACTTTATTCAGACACTGATTCCAAGGATTAACCTGGGTCATCTGAGCCGTGAGGTAAATTGGTAAATTGGTTTATTATTAACACATGTACTGAAGTACAGTTAAATACTTGGCTTTGTATGCCATCCATACAAGTAATTTCATGACATCAGCACTTTGAGGCAATGCAAAGGAAATACAATAATAGTATACTGAATTAAGAACATAGAACACTAGAGCACAGTACAGGCCCTAGGGCTTCAGGATGTTGTGCCAACTGTTTAACCTGTTCTACCTAACCCTATCTGTCTCTAGCGATTCTACCTCTAACATCAATTCCTGCAGCGTATTCCATGCACCCACCAGTCACTGTATGAAAATCCCACCCCTGATGTACACCCATCACCCTCCAATCATATTAAAATTATGGCCCCTTGTTCCACCCTGAGACATGTCTCTGGCTGTCCCAACAAATTATGCCTCTTATTATCTTCTATACCTCTATCAATTGACTTCTCATCCCCTTTCACTGCAGAACCATATCAGGATCCATTGATTCTTGAAGGATCATTACTAATGTCTCCACAATCCCTTCAGCTTCCTTTTTTAGAACCCTGGGGTGTAGTCCATCATGTTCAGGTGACTTAGCTAGCTACAGACTTTTCAGTTTCCCATGCTCCATCTCCCTAGTAATAGCAACTTCACTCACTTCTGCCCCCTGACACTCTTGAACTTCTGGAATACTACTATGTCCTCTACAGTGAAGACTATTCACTATTCAGTTTGTCCAGCATTTCTTTGTCCCCATTACTAAGATAAAGAGGACCATGATGACCTCATATAGTGTTCTTTGGAGCAGCACAGTTGTCTTAGTCTATTACTAAAAGTGCTCCTCTGGTCAGCCAAGGAGAAGGAAATGGTGATGGACTTAAAGGAAATGGAGCCTGCATTGCTCTCTGTTATTGTTGAAGGTGAGGATGTGGATGTGGTGAGGACCTACAAGTACCGGGGGGTGCACATGGATGACAGACTTGAATAAAGCACCAATACAGAGGCTGTGTACAAGAATGGCCAGAGTCACCTCTACTTCCTGAGGAGACTGAGGTCCTTTGGAGTATGCAGGCCTCTCCTTCACATGTTCTACCAGTCTGTTGTCACCAGTACAATCTTCTATGCAGTGGTGTGCTGGGGAAATGGCATCAACATGGGTGATGCCAACAGCTCAATATTAGAGAGACTGGCTCTGTAATAGGAGTCAAACTGGTGATACTAGAGGCTGTGGTAGAACAAAAGAACTCAATGGAAAATCCTGGCAATTGTGGACAATGTTTCTCACCCACTGCATGTCACCTTGGCTCAACAAAGGAGCAGTTTTAGTAATAGACTACGACAACTGTGCTGGTCCAAAGAGCACTATATGAAGTCATTCTTACCCTTGTCCATTAGGCTCTATAATGAGTCAACCTATAACCGGGGAAGTGACAACCCCTCCTGTTAGACTGTTTGTTGAAATTTATTTTTTATTATTCTTTCTAATATTATTGTATTTATTATTCTCTTCTAATATTTATTTATATCTGTGTGCTTGTAATGCTATTGTGACACTGTAATTTCCTTTGGGATCAATATCTATCTATCTCTCCAGTGGTCCAATATCGACTCTTGACTTTCTTTTACTCTTTATGTATCTGAAAAAAAGTTTTGTTATCCTTTTTGATATTATTGGCTAGCTTACTTCCATATTTCATCGTTTCTCCCCTTATGGTTTTTTAATTGCTTTCTGTTGCTTTTTTAAAAATTTTCACAATCCTCTAACTTCCCACTCTTTTTTGTTCTATTATATGCCCTCTCGTTTGCTTTTATGTTGGCTTTGCTTTCCCTTGTTAGCCACAGTTGCATCATCCTGCCTTTAGAATACTTCCTCAGTTGTGGAGAGCGCCCTCTTCTTTGTGGTGGCGTGCTGGGGAGGCAGCATTAAGAAGAGGGACGCCTCACGTCTTAATAAGCTGGTAAGGAAGGTGGGCTCTGTTGTGGGCAGAGAACTGGAGAGTATGACATCGGTGGCAGAGCGGAGGACGCTGAGTAGGCTACGGTCAATCATGGAAAACCCTGAACATCCGCTGCACAGCACCATCCAGAGGCAGAGAAGCAGCTTCAGCGGCAGGTTGCTGTCAATGCAATGCTCCTCAGACAGGATGAAGAGATCATTACTCCCCAACGCCATTCGGCTCTACAATTCAACCACCAGGGGCAAGACATGTTAAGTGCCGTGGTTAGGACTGAGCTTAAGTTACCACTCAATGCACTTTAGTAAACTATTTAAGAACTTTTTAAAAGCTATTTATTAATGCTTTTTGGGAGGGTGATTTTAGATGCATATCATATTTATTCTGAGTTAAATACTGTATGTAATTAGTTTTGCTACAATAAGTGTATGGGACACTGGAAAAATGTTGAATTTCCCCTTGGGGATGAATAAAGTATCTATCTATCTATCTCTTCTTAGGAATGTATCCATCCTGCATCTTCCAAATTGTTCCCAGAAACTGCAGCCATTGCCTCTTTGCCATCATCTCCCGCTAGTTTTGCCTTCCAGTCAACTTTGGCCAGTTCCTCTCTCAAGCCTCTGTAATTCCCTTTACGTCAATATAACACTGATACATTTGACTTTCGGTACTCATTCTCAAATTGCAGGGTGAATTCTATCATATTATGATCACTGCCTCACAAGGTTTCCTTTACCTTAAGCTCCCTAATCATATTTGGCTCAATAAACAACACCTAATTCAGAATTGCTGATCCGCTAGTGGTCTCAAAAGCAAGCTACTCCAAAAAGATATCTAGGAGATAAACCATAATCTTTTTTCTTGGGATCCAGCAAGAAATCCATTGGGATCCATTATTAGATACCCCATGACCCAGGACTTGCCCTCTTCTCACTGTTACCATTAGGAAGGAGGTACAGAAGCCTAAAGGCTCACACTCAGCAATTTGGGAACAGCCTCTTCCCCTCTGCCATGTGTTTCCTATATGGGCATTGAACCCATGAACACTACCTCACTCTTTTTTAATTATTTCTGTATGTCCATTACTGTTATTATTTTAACTATTTAATATACATACATATATATTTACAGTAATGTATTTATTTATTTCTGTATCATCACATATTACATTGTACTGCTGCCACAAAGTTAGCATATTCCATGACACATGCCAGTGACATTAAACCTGATTCTGATTCTGATTCTGGTCAAGTTTCTCTGCACACTATCACAAGCAATAACATCCCTTCTATAGTGTGATGCTGACAACTGTATACCACACTTCAGCTATTGCTTAACTGATGTTCAATATAGCTGCACCAGAACTCCCCTGCTCTCTTGAAGGCAAGTACTCCATCTGCCTTTTCAGCCATGTAGTGGATATTGAGCCATTTCAACTGCTACTGGCATCAGCAATCCATCAACATGTGCACCAAAGTCCTTCTGTTCCATTTTGCTTTCATTTAATCCTGCCATTATTATGTATATCTTAGCCTATTCGTTCTTCTAAAACAAATTCAGATTTGTATTTACACGTATATCAAAACATGCAGTGAAATATGCCATTTGCATTAACAATGTGTTGGCACGTGGCCTAGTGGGCAAGGCATCAGACTAATAACCTGAAGGTCACTGGTTCGAGCCTCAGCTGAGGCAGTGTGTTTGTGACCTTGAGCAAGGCACTTAACAACACATTGCTCTGCGACGTCACCGGTGCCAAGCTGCGTGGGTCCTAATGCCCTTCCCTTGGACAACATCGGTGGTGTGGAGAGGGCGAGGCCTGGCCAACTGCTGGTCTCCCATACAACCCTGCCCAGGCCTGCACCCTGGAAACTCCAGGCGCAGGTCCATTGTCCCTCGAGACCGACGGATGCCACACAAAAATTAACAATGAACACGCTTGGGGACGTGCTAGGAGTGTCACCACACATTCTGATGCCATCATAGCATGGCCACAATTTCCAGCAGAACGCAACACAACAAGCAACAGAACAACAGCAGCATAACAAGCCCTCTTCTTCCCTTCCACCCTCTGTTCCAACCAAACACACTTCAGGAGGCCTCTCCAGAAGTCCTCCAACTTCAGGGGAACCCTCCAGTCCCCAGGCCCCAGCCATCGAGCTCCAACTTCCGGATTTATGATTCATCTTCGGGCTCAGGTCTTTGGTATGAAAACTACCCCTCCCCCCACGTCGACTGAGTGGCCCTCACGCCCTCCTGTGCATCTAGCTTGCGTAGACATACGATCTCGGGACCACTGAACTGGGACAGACCGACATCCATGGATATCTTTCATCACCCATTCACATCTCAAGCCTTGGAGTGTGAAGGCCACAGTACACATTAACACATTGATTTACAGTACATCGTTCATCACTTCTACTCTGTCTGCTGCTGCTTGTCACCTGTTACCAACTCATTAAAGTCATCCTGGGGCTGAACGTTGCCTTCTTTACTAACGACACTTTCTTCAAAATAATGTTGCAGAATCTTATCATCTCAATAGAGTGCACAAAGATGTCCTCAGCTCAATGCAGCACTCACTGGTAGAATTGATAAATCAGTTTATTAGAACATAGATCACTACAGTAGAGTACAGGCCTTTTGGCCCACAATGTTGTGCCAAACTTTTAACGTCTCTACGATTAATTTAATCTTTCCCTCCTGTATAACCCTCCAATTTTTCTTCATCCATGTGTCTATCTAAGAGCTCTTAAATGCCCCTAATGTATCTGCCTCTACCACCACCCCTGACAGGGCAGTCCATGCACCCTAAACTCTCTGTATAAAATATTTAGCTCTGACACCACCCACCTGCTTTCCTCCAATCACTTTTAAGTTATATTAGGCGTTTCTAACCTGGGAAAAGGTCTCTGCATGATGCACATGATCTATGCCTCTTATCATCTTGTACACCTATTTCATGTCACTTCTCATCCAACTTTGCTCCGAACAGAAAAGTCCTAACTGCTGAGCCTATCCTCAAACAATGTTCCCTCTAGTTCTGGCAGCATTCTGGCAGGTCTCCTCTGCACCCTCTCCAGTACTTCCATATCTGTCCTGTAACTAGGTGACTAGGACTGAACGCAATATTCCGAGGGTTTTATAGAGCTGCAACATTACCTCAGGGCTCTTGAACTCAGTCTCCTGAGTAATGAAGGCCAACACACCGTGCACCTTCTTAACAAACATAGCAATAATAACAATTATTATTGTCACATGTACCAAGGCGCAGTGAAAATCTTCGTTTTGCTTGCCATCCGCACAGATCATTGCATTACAGCAGTGTATTGAGGTTATAAGGGAAAAAACAATAGCAGAATGCAAAGCAGCACAGAGAAATTGTGGTGCAGACAGACATTGAAGTGCAAGGCCATAATGAAGTATATTGTGTGGTCGTGAGTCCACGTTATATTAGGGGACTATTCAGTAGTCTAATAACAGCTGTCCTTGATCCATGTGGTATGTACTTTCAGGCCATTGTATCTTCTGCCTTATTGGAAGGGAGAAGAAGAGGGAATGTTTGGAATGAGTCTTTGATTACACTCAGTGGCCACTTTATTCGCTACACCTGTGCACCTGCTTGTTATGCAAATATCTAATCAGCCAATCATGTGACAGCAGCTCAATGCATAAAAGCATGCAGACATGGTGAAGAGGTTCAGTTGTTGTTCCGACCAAACATCAGAATGGGGAAGAAATACAATTTAAGTGACTTTGACTGTGGAATGATCGTTGGTGCCAGATAGGGTGGTTTGAGTATCTCAGAAACTGCTGACCTGCTGGGATTTTCACGCATAACAGTCTCTAGAGCTTACAGAGAATGGTGCAATAACAAAAACAATCCAGTGAGAAACAGTTCCGTGGGCAAAAACGCCTTGTTAATGAGGGAGGTCAAAGGAAGACAGCCAGACTGATTCAAGCTGATAGGAACTCAGCCACCTATTACAACAGACGTGTGCAGAAGAGCCTCTCTCTATGCACAGTACATCAAACCCTGAAGTGCTGATGAGCAGAGGAGCATGAACATACACCCAGGAGCCACTTCATTATGTATAGGACGTGGCTACTTTGATGAGGGAGTGAGAAGTGTTCTCAGAGTCCATGGAGGGGAGGCTCTTTTCTGTGATGTGCAGAACTGTATCCACAACTCCTCACAGTTTCTTGTGCTCTTTGGCAGTCACTTAAGTGTCAGCCTGTCACTCGTTTGTCAATTGAGTCCTGGAGTGGAATTCACAGCTTTCTGCCTCAGGGGTGAACCACAGCTAATGGAAATGAGATCGGTTCCACATATTCCCCCTTCTCCAGAGGTTTATCTCTTCCACCAATCAACTTCCCAGCTCCTTACTTCACCCCTCCCCCTCTCCTGGTTTCACCTATTACCTACCACCTTGTCCTTCCTCCCCCCTCCACCTCCTTGCTCGAACTTCTCATCATTTTCTCCAGTCCTGATGAAGGGTGTCGACTGTTTACTCTTTTCCATAGATGATGCCTGGCCTGCTGAGTTCCTCCAGCACTTTGTGTGGATTTCCAGCATCTGCAGACTTCCTCGTATTTTGTGCCAGATATTTTTATCATGTTGGTGTGGAAAATTCCAGCTGGAATTTGTTCTGGGGTTTTGTACATTAACATGGAGATGCGCACAGTTTCTGTTCTCTGAGGAAACTTGCAGAATTGCATCACTTCATATCAGGTCAGATGTATGATTTTTATGAAAAGGAGTACTTCACAGTGCAGGTTTTAGTTAGTAATTTGTCCTTCTTGACAGTATTCCACTGAGCTATGATTCGACCTTCTCAAATGCTCACATTAACCCTGACGCTAAACAATATTCCATTTTTCTTCAGCATCCTACAGGCTTTACATATTAGGAGCTATATTTTTATTCAGTCTACTCCTGTCTGAGTAATGACTAACCTCAGGGTTTAGTAAATCTACGTGAAGTAGCATATCTTTTTTATTTAACTGATCAAGCCAGTGCACATTGAGATTATTATTGTTATTCCTCTGCGCGCCTTGTGGCACATCAGGCGGCAACCTTTAGCATTTTTTTCCTGTTTTTTTACGAGGTCGAGTTGCTAGCTCGACACTCAGGTGAAAAGCATGCAAGGAGCTGGCCAGAGCTGGCCAGATTCGAACCTGAGACCACTTGCCTCGAAGTCCAGTGCTGATACCACTACACCACTGACCGGCTTAACACATTGAGATACTAACACTGAAAAATAGGAGTAAGTTAGTCACTGCTCGAGTCCCTGTGAGAACTGGGGGGGGCTAATGTTATAAAGTTGAACAAGCATATTTGCATAATTGGAGTGTGGAAAGGAAAAAGAGAGTAGGGATGGAGAAGATAAGAGCAGGAATTTAGGATTGAGACAGAAGAATAAAGCTGATAAATTAATACTATCAAAAACTGCAGAAATCCAAAATAAAAGCAAAAAATGCTGGAAATGCTGAACAGTCCTTTATTTTATTCCTGTCATTGTTTTCATTCTTTGCTTATTTAGTCACGCCCCCCTCAACCACAAACAGATCGATTGTTCATTAACAGGCCTTTCACAGCCTCCTCAGCTGACACCATCACTGCGTTTATCATTCAGTACCTCCTGATCCACGTCCTATCACGGATATTTCCCTCACTCCCTCTACCCCCTCCTTCCATCTCTTACACCTTTACATGTTTTCTAAATTTACCCAGTCTCAATAAATGTTCATCAACCTGAAACACTATGTTTCTTTCTCCACAGATCCTGCCTGAGCTGCCCGGTATTTCCAGGATCTTACACTTTTATTTGAGGTGTTCAGCATCTGCACTTGCTTGCTTTTTCATGGCCCTGGGCTCTCTGTTTATGCACAATGGCATGATGGGAAAGAGGTACAGGAGCCTTTGGCTCAGCAACAATCATTACCCTTCAAACTTCAGGCTCCTGAATCAGCGTGGACCAATTCATTCACCTTAACTCTGAATTGATTCCATAACTTATCTGCTTACTTTCAAGGACTCTACAACTCAAGTTCTCGGTATTTATTTATTTATTTGTTTGCTTGTTTTTGTCTTTTTTTTTGTATTTTCACTGCTTGTCTTCTTCTGCACACTAGCTGTTTGTCAGACTTGTGTGTAGTCTTCATTGATTCTATTGTATTTCTTTGTTCTACTGTGAACACAGAACATAGAATAATACAGCACAGCACAGGCCCTTTGGCCCACAATGTTGTGCCAACCCTTAAACCCTGCCTCCCATATATCCCCCAACCTTAAAATCCTCCATATACCTGATAGAAGTCTCTTAAATTTCACTAGTGTATCTGCCTCCACCACTGACTCAGGCAGTGAATTCCATGAACCAACCACTCTCTGAGTAAAAAACCCCTCCCCTAATATCCCTCTTGAACTTCCCTCCCTTTACCTTAAAGCCATGTCCTCTTGTATTGAGCAGTGACGCCCTGGGAAAAAGGTGCTGGCTGTCCACTCTATCTATTCCTTTTAATATCTTGTATACCTCTATCATTGCCCCTCTCATCCTCCTTCTCTCCAAAGAGTAAAGTCCTAGCTCCCTTAATCTCTGATCATAATGCATACTCTCTAAACCAGGCAGCATCCTGGTAAATCCCCTTTGTACCCTTTCCAATGCTTCCACGTCCTTCCTATAGTGAGGCAACCAAAACTGGACACAGTACTCCAAGTGTGGCCTAACCAGAGTTTTATAGAGCTGCATCATTACCTCGTGACTCTTAAACTCTATCCCTCGACTTATAAAAGCTAACACCCCATAAGCTTTCTTAACTACCCTATCTACCTGTGAGGCAACTTTCAGGGATCTGTGGACATGTACCCCCAGATCCCTCTGCTCCTCCACACTACCGAGTATCCTGCCATTTACCTTTGTACTCTGCCTTGGAGTTTGTCCTTCCAAAGTGTACCACCTCACACTTCTCCGGGTTGAACTCCATCTGCCACTTCTCCGCCCACTTCTGCATCCTATCAATGTCTCTCTGCAATCTTCAACAATCCTCAATACTATCCACAACACCACTAACCTCTGTGTTGTCTGCAAATTTGCCAAACCCCCCCTTTTACCCCCACATCCAGGTTGTTAATAAAAATCATGAAAAGTAGAGGTCCCAGAACCAATCCTTGTGGGACACCACTAGTCACAACCCTCCAATCAGAATGTGCTCCCTCCACCACAACCCTCTGCTTTCTGTAGGCAAGCCAATTCTGAATCCACCTGGCCAAACTTCCCTGGATCCCATGCCTTCTGACTTTCTGAATAAGCCTACCATGTGGAACCTTGTCAAATACTCTACTAAAATTCATGTCGATCATATCCACTGCACTATCCCCACTGCTCTTCCCAAAGCCATGCTGACTGTCCCTGATCAGACCATGATTCTCCAAGTGCCCCTAGATTCTATCTCTAAGAATATTTTCCAACAGCTTTCCCATCACAGACATAAGGCTTACTGGTCTATAATTACCTAGAATATCCCTACTACCTTTTTTGAACACGGGGGCAACATTCGCCTCCCTCCAATCCTCTGATACCATTCCCATGGACAACGAGGACATAAAGATCCTAGCCAGAGGCTCAGCAATTTCTTTCCTCGCCTCGTAAGGGTCTCGGCCCAAAACGTTGGCTACTCTTTTCTCACGGATGCTGCCTGACCTGCTGAGTTCTTCCAGCGTTGTGTATGTATTCTTTGATCCACAGCATCAGCAGTTGCATTTTTGTGTGAGGAGTATTCCGTCAGGCCCCGGGGACTTATCCATCCTAATGTATTTTAGCAACTCCAACACCTCTCCCCTAATATCAACATGCTCTAGAGTATCAACCTCACTCATATTGTCCTCACCATCATCAAGTTCCCTCTCATTGGTGAATACCAAAGAGAAGTAATCATTGAGGACCTCGCTGACTTCCACAGGCTCCAGGCACATCTTCCTACCTTTATCTCTAATCGGTCCTAACTTCACTCCTGTCATCCTTTTGTTCTTCACATAATTGAAGAATGCCTTGGGGTTTTCCTTTACCCTACTCGCCTTCTCATCCCCCCTTCTTGCTCTCCTCATCCCCCCTTCTTGATCTCCTCATCCCCTTCTTAAACTCCTTTCTTGCTCAATAGACCCATCTTATCCTTGCTTCCTAAACCTCATGTTTGCTGCCTTCATCAACCTGACTAGGTTTTCCACCTCACTTGTTACCTTACAAGTTTGTTCATGGTTCCTTCACCCCACCATTCTTTATCTTCCCCACTGGGACAAATTTATCCCTAACATCCTGCAAGAGATCCCTAAACATTGACCACAGGTCCATAGTACATTTTCCTGCAAAAACATCATCCTAATTCACACCCGCAAGTTCTAGCCTTATAGCCTCATAATTTGCTCTTCCCCAGTGAAAAATTTTCCTGTCCTCTCTGATTCTACCCTTTTCCATGATAATGCCTGTAAGAAAATGAATCTCAGGACTGTATATGGTGAAATATATGTACTTTGATTATAAATTTACTTTGAACATTGAAATAACTCTTCCATTTGCTCCATTGAATATTAGGAAGTATCAGTCAGGAAAAACAGATGAAAAGTTGTATTTGGTATAGGATAAGAATAATAGATATCATGGGCTGATCCTTCCAGGCACTTTTCTATGGCCATTTGTTCTCTGCTAGTATGTATTGACAGATGAATCTTCGATTTGCTCCATTGCACTTTAGGAAGTATCAGTCAAGCAGAACCTAAGATAAGCTGCAGTTAATATTAGGTAAGAATGGTGGATATCCAAGGCTGATTAATTCAAGGAATGTTTCTAAGTCCATATGTTTTCTGCTGTTACATATTGCTAGGTGAATATTTTATTTCTTCCATGAAACATCAGGAAATATCAGTCAGGCTGGACCTAAGATAAGCTGCCTTTAATATTAAGTAAGATTGGCAGATACCATGAAATGATCTTGAGGATAAGTGCCGGGGCTGTAATAAGGACAAAGTCTTTCCTTCCGATAGATACTAAGCCAGTAAAGGGTGCCATGACAGTCGGGACTACTTGCTTGCAGACTGCAAAGCAGATCATACCTGTTACAGAATGACTGCATAGTCTTGCCATCCCTTTTAATTGGGCTCATATTAACTTTCCTCTCCTGGCAATCAGACAAATAAAAAATCTGCAGATGTTGGAAACATGAAATAAAGCCAGAAATGCTGGGAACACTCTGCACGTCAGCCATCATTTGTGGGACCAGATTTGTTGCAGGTTGAACATCCTTCAGATCTGGGAAAGAGAAAACAAGTTGGTCTTAAAGTTGTTGAGAGTGTATTGAACCCTTCCGGATTCAATGACGAATTCTATAATTGCAGGAAACTTGCTTTCTCAGAACTGGCCATTTCAACTGTAAGTCATACATCTGTGATATTGGCTCAGTTTTTCCTTTTTCATTAGCACAGCCTGACTTGTTGGCAATGCCTTCCAGCCCTGCATTTCACACATTCTATGTTCCTTTATTTCTATACTCAGTCTCTAACCATCCTCAACTCACTGCTTTTTATTCTACTTTTCTGTCTATTTTTATCTATGTATCTAATTTATTAATTAATTAGAGACATAGCACAGTAATATGCCCTTCTAGCCCATCTTCGTGTATGTGAATAATTAGCCTACTAACCTGTACAACTTTGGAATGTGAGAGGAACCTGGAGCAATCAGAGGAAGCTCCCATGGTCACGGGGAGAACGTACAAACTCCTTACAGACAGCAGCGGAATTGAACCCAGGCTGTTGGCACTATAACAGCATTACTCTAACTGCTACACTGCCACACTGCCCAGGAACTCATGATCCCTCAATAACTCATGATTAGGATGACCTCCTCAACTTAACCCATGTCAACCCATGTCAACCTTCTCTAAGATACTCTTCCATCCCTCTCTTCCTTCTCTGCAACTGATGGGCTTTCACCCCTTACTTAGTTCTGACAAGGAGTATTTGGCACTGATTACTATTTCTGTTTCTATCTCCATAGATGCTGTCTGAGCTGCTTGGAGTTCCCAGCAATCTCTATCTTTCCCATTTCAGGAACAGTTTTAACTAGGTGAAGTGATGCATTTAGGTAACTTTATTGACAAGACAGATAAAGGGCTACAAGATGAGGTTTGCTACTATAATGTCAATGGACCTGGTTAGAGTCAGTATTTCTTCTCCAACACGTCCCAGTTTTCCTCTCTAAAGGTACAGTCAGGGAGACAATTACCAGTTACCTCATCCATCTATCGGACTGAGATACAAAATTGCTGTTATAGCCCTACCCCATTGAAGATGTTTACTCTGTGGAGCCCATTCAGGTGGCTGAGGATTCATGGTAAAATGGGACATCAAAGGTAAACCATAAGATATAGGAGCAGAATTAGGCCATTCAGCCCATCGAATCTGCTCCAGCATTCCACCATGGCTGATATATCCTTCTCACCCCCATTCTCCTGCCTTCTCTCCTTAACCTTTGACACCCATATCAGCCTCTGCTTTAAACATATTCAGTGACTTGACCTCCACAGTGTTCTGTGGCAATGAATTACACAGATTTACCACCCTCTGGCTAAAGAAATTCCTCATCATCTCTTTTTTAAAGGGGCATCCTTATATTCTGAGGCCATACCCTCTGGTCCAAGACTCCTTCACTATAGGCAACATCCTCTCCATGTCCAACCTATGTAGGCTTTTCAATATTCAATAAGTTTTAATAAGATCCCCCCCACCATTCTTCTAAACTCCAGTGAGTACAGGCCCAGAGCCTTCAAACATTCCTCGTACTTTAACCTTTTCATTCCTGGGATCATTCTCGTGAACATCCTCTAGACCCTCTCCAATCTCAACACATCCTTTCTTAGAAAACAACATAATTCCTTTGAAGATGGGTTCAGCTCTATAAGGATGAGTTTGAATGGCAATAACTTGTGAACTTAGATTTGTATTGTGGATCAGAAGGGACTTGAAGAAATTATTTTTCCATACAGAGCAGTCGATGGAAATGGTTACCTGAAGGTGTAGAGGAAGAAGTCCTCATCACATTCAGAAGGTGTCTGGGCGTGACATCGGAGGCCTGATGTCTACGAGACCTCGGAGGCTGGAAGCTTAGGCGGCCTGTCCAGTAGCTGGAGGACTGATTGTGCATGTGAGTGGGTGGAAGAAAGAAAAGAGGTTTGTTTTGTTGCTATTGTCCTGTTGTTGTTGTTGTTGGTTGTGTTGTTTTTTGGAACATTACTGGCATGTTGAACATTGTTAGTGCCAGAATGTACGGTGTCACTTGTGGGCTGTCCCCAGCACATCCTTAGGTTGTGTTGGTTGTTAACACAAATGATGACTTCACAGAATGCTTCAATGTACATGTGATAAATGAATGAATCTGAATCCAAATGCACTTTGAACACCAGAAGTTACAATTCAGTGTAGTGAGAGCTGGAAGTGGGAAGAACTTGAACCGCTTAATTGTTGGATACAACGGACTGAAAACCTACCTCAATTCCATCAAAATAATTAGATTCCATACTTAGGTGTTTTTAAAATCCCCTCAATTACCAATATTACCAAAATTAGAGATGGATTTACAGGAAGGAATATGGAAACTGGATGGGGTGCATTGGAGATTCACCAGGATGCTGCCTGGGTTAAGAAAGTTTAGAGAAACTTGGATTGTGTACACTGGAATGTTGATGGCTGAAGAGTGTTGGATTGGGTGGTAGAATTGTTATTTTTATTGCAGTTTAACTTTTTTTAAGCTTGCTCATTGAGTTTTGTCTTGGTTACACTTGCCTTTGTATTTTTCTGGAGAATTCTTGGTTTCAGTGGCAGCTGTCACATTACTTCAATCTGATTATTTAACTGGTTAATGTTATCAATTGGAATTTACTATTATCAGTAGTCCAATATAAAATCACATTACCTTCATCTTGTCTCTTTTCCACCCACTCTTTCCTGATTCTCCCATTATCTGCCTCTCTTCTTTCTTTATGTGTTCTCTCTCTTCATCTCTCTTCTCCCTTTGTTTTCTTTGATCCTGTAAAACTTAATAAAGCAGTTATAAGCAACAAGCCTTGTGCCTCATTCTTAATCTCTGAAGAAGTTTTACATCACAAAAGCCTCAGGGTGCAAGGTGATGGTGAGGCCTAATTTGGAGTATTGTGGGCAGTTTTGTTCATCTACCTACAGGAAAGATTTTAAAAAGGTTGAAAGAGTGCAGAGACATTTTACTAAGATCTTGCCTGGTCTGCAGGACCTGAGTTATAAGGAAAGATTGAATAAAACAGGACTGTATGCTTTGGAACATAGAAGATTGAGAAGAGATTTGATAGAGGTGTACAAAGTTCTGAGGGGTATAGATAGGGTAAATGCAAGCAGGCTTTTTCCACTGAGGTTGGGTGGGACTACAACCAGAGGTCACAGCTTAAAGGTGAAAGGTGAGATGTTTAAGGGGAACAAGAGGGGAAACTTCTTCAGTCAGAGGGTCATGAGAGTGTGGAATGAGCTACCAACACAAGTAGTGCATGTGAACTCGATTTCAATGTTTAAGAGAAATTTGGATAGGTTCATGCATAGGAGGGGGATCGAGGGCTTTTGTCCCAGTGCAGGTCAATAGGAGCAGAGAGCTTAAATGGTTTTGGGTTGGACTAGATGGCTGAAGAGCCTGTTTCTGTGCTGTACTTCTCTGTGATTCTCTTTCATGGGTGATCTCATGGAATTATGGGGTAGACTACAACCCATTGCTATGAAACCTGAAGTCCCATACCACCAGGTTAAAAAACAGCTACTTTCTTTCAACCGTTTGGCTCTTGAACTATGACCACTTTGTACTAAAGGGAACAATGTGTTTACTTTGTTCTATGTTTTCTTGTTTAAGATAAATCGTTGCTGTTTGGTTTTCTTGTGAATAATGCATATATGATGTCTTGTGCCTATGTGCACCTACCAGTAAGTTTATCATTGCACCTGTGCATATATGTACTTGTGCAGAAGGCAATAAATTCAATTTTGATATTGACTTTTAAGCAAAAACAGAAAACTCTGGAAAAGCTCAGCAAGTGTGGTACTCGCAGTTCTGACAAAAGGAATGCAGATCAAAAACATGCGCTGTGTCTCTTTCCAATAGGCATTATGACTTGCACAGATTTTCTAGCTCTTTTTTTTGTTTGACCTGAATTAATTATCTGACAAATGTGAGTTCAGATCCTACTTTGATATTTTCAACAACTGCAATGGAAAAAAAAATAATGTAGAAAGACAAGATTAAATGGTGGTTCTGATGCAATTCCAACTGGTTAAGTCTGATCCAAATGTCTGGAAGTATCTCTTTGTGGTTCAAAAACATTATTGGTTCCTTCACATGAAATTCAGCGTAGTACAGAGGTACAGCAGGTGGTTCTGCATCGAGGCTTGGTATGGCAACTACTCGGCCTGAGGCCGCTAGAAGCTGCAGAGAGTTCTAGACACAGCTCAGTGATGCACCATCAATAACTCTCGGAGACGTGAGGCGAGATATAGGTTTTTATTGGCTGGAAGGAAAAACAAGCAGCAAGTGACCACCACACAATATCCTGGAGACTGAGGAAGGGTCTGTGCCTCCAATCGCATTCATACTGGGGTCTGTGGGAGGAGCCACGGTCAGTGGGAGGGGCCACAGGAGCAGTCAGCAGGGGAGGCGTGTCCAGACAGGTATATGTAGTTCACCACACTCAGCACATCATGAAAACCAATCTCCCCTCCATGGACCCTTACTACCTTGGTAAAACAGCCAATATAATCAAAGATCCCTCCCACCTTGACATCCAATCTTCTCTCCCCTCTCATTGAGCAGAAGATACAAAAGTGTGCACCACCATGCTCATGCCACCTCCTATAACGCTTGAATGAGATGAACTCTTGGTGTTGTCATCATGGTCTTGTCCATTATAGTCTACCTGCACTACACTTTCTCTGTAAATGCAACACTATATAGGAAGGATGTAGAAGCGTTAGAGAGAGCGCAAAGAAGGATTACCAGGATACATCCTGGATTAGGGTGCATGTCATATTAAATAGGTTGAGTGAACTAAGGCTGTTCTCTTTGGGGTGAAGGAGGATGAGAGGTGACTTGATAGAGAACTGGAAAATTGCAAATGTTGCTCTGCTCTCCAAGAAGGGAAGGAAGCAGATGAAAGGAAATTATAGGCCAGTTAGTCTGACCTTATTAGTGGGGAAAATGTTGGAGCCAATTGTTAAGGATTTAGTTTTGGAATACTTGGAGGCACATGACAAAACAGGCCAAAGTCGGCATGTTTTCTTTAAGGAAAAATCTTCCTTGACTAATCAATTGGAATTCTTTGAAGAAATAACAAGCAGGATAGAAAAAGGAGAATCAGTGGAAGTTATGTAATTAGATGTT
This sequence comes from Hypanus sabinus, assembly GCF_030144855.1. Taxonomy (NCBI): domain Eukaryota; kingdom Metazoa; phylum Chordata; class Chondrichthyes; order Myliobatiformes; family Dasyatidae; genus Hypanus; species Hypanus sabinus. The sequence continues at coordinate 19,334,180 of NC_082708.1, forward strand.
CAAAAGGCTTTTGGCAAGGTGCTGAGATGAGGCTACCAAACAGGATAAAAGCCCATGGTATTATAGGAAAGATAATAGCATGAATAAAGCACTGGCTAATCAGCAGGAGGCAAAGAGTGGGAATAATGGGATCTTTTTTGGATTGGCTGCTGGGGACCAGTGGTGTTCCACAGGATTCTGTGTTGGAATCACTTCTTTTTATGTTGTATGTCAACAATTTGGATGACAAAATTGATGACTGTGTGGCTAAGTTTGCGGATGATACAAAGATAGGTGGACAAAAAGGAGGCAAATGGAATACACTGTCGGGAAGTGTATGGTCATGCACTTTGGTAGAAGGAATAAAAGCACAGACTATTTTCCAAATAGGAAGAAAATTCAAGATTCTGAGGAGCAAAGGAATTTGGGAGTCTTTGTGCAGGATTATCTAAAGGTTAATTTGCAGGTTGTATTGGCAGCGAAGAAGGCAAATGCAATGTTAGCATTCATTTCAAGAGGAGTAAATTATAAATGCGAGGGTGTAGTACATAAGGCACTGGAGAGACATCTGTTGGAGTACTGTGAGCAGTTTTGGGCCCCTTATCTAAAAAACAATGTGCTGACATTGGAGAGGATTCAGAGAAGCATTTGACGGCTCAGAGTCTGTACAATGGAATTTAGAAGAATGAAGGAAATTTTGTTGAAACCTACTGAATGTTGAAAGGCCTTGATAGAGTGGATGTGGAGGGTATGTTTCCTTTGGTAAGGAAGTCAAGGACTAGAGGGCACAGCCTCAAAATAGGGGTACGGTCCATTTAGAAAAGAGACAAGGAGGAATTTCTTTAGCCAGAGGGTGGTGAATCTGCGGAATTTGTTGCCACAGCCAGCTGTGAAGGCCAAGTCACTGGGTGCATTGGAGACCGAAAGGTTATTGATTAGTCAGGGCATGAAATGCTATGGGGAAAAGTCAGGACAATGGGTTTGAGAGGAAAATTGATCAGCCATGATGAAATGGCAGAGCTGGCTCAATGGACCAAATAGCCTAATTCTGCTCCTATGTCTTATGGTCTTATAACACAAAGGAATTTAAAGTTACTGACCTTCTCAATCTCCAGTTCCCTAAGGCAGATTGGCTCACAGACCTCCATTTTCCTTCCCCTGTATTCAATTATCAGCTCTTTGGTTTTAATGAGTTCAATATTTAAGAGAAAGGTATGAAAGGCGCAGGTGCAGGTCAATGGCATTAGGCAGAATAATAGTTTGGTATGGAATAGATGGGCCAAATGGCTTGTTTCAGTGCTGTAGGTTTCTATCACTCTTTAAAATACTGCAAAACAACACTATGTCTAACATTTGTCTCCTCTCACTCATGGAAAATCAGCCATCAGCAACAGAAATCTCTAACTCTCATTCTCACTCTCTAAAGTTGGTACCCGTTCAAGTGACTCAGAACATGCATTGCATTCTCTTCAAGGTTCTCAACATACTCTGAGTCTGTTCTGACTGAAAGATAAACAACAATGTTGCTTTTCAAAGTGGGATAAGTAAGATTTGACTACAATGACATTTCTCCCTCACTGTGAAATCAACTCTGATTCATGAGCAGGCTGAACAAGACTAGCTAAAAGACTTGCAACTGACAGCCTGAGACTGTGCCAAGATGCTTCTCGACCAATGAAATTTGGCACTGTTAGAATTTATTTAAATCTTACAACCATCCCACATCATGAGGGAGTAGAAGTCTTTGCATTATGACTCCGTTGCAATGTACAGACACGTGAATTTAAAAGTCTAATGGCTTGTAGAAAGCTGCTCGTTTGCCTGTTGGTCCTGGTTTTGATGCTGCAGCACCGTTTGCCAGACGGAAGCAGCTGAAGCAGTTTATAGTTGGGGTGACTGGCGTCCCCGATGATCCTCCAGGCCTACTTTCTGCACCTGCTGCTGTAAATATCCTCAATGGAGGGAAGTTCACATCCACAGATGCGCTGGGCTGTCCGTACCACTCTCTGCAGTGCCCAGAGATCAAGGTTGGTGCAGTTCCTGTACCAGGTGGTGATGCAGCCAGTCAAGATGCTCTCAATGATGCCCCTGTAGAAGGTTTTGAGGATCTGGGGGCCCGTGCTGAACTTATTCAGTTGCCTGAGGTGGAAGAGACGCTGTTGTGCTTCTTTTTGCCACAAAACCGGTGTGTACAGTTCAGGTAAGTTCATCGGTGACGTGTATACCAAGAAAGCACCCACCCTCTCAACTGCAGACCCATTGATGCCAATCAGACCAAGCCTGTCACCGTTCACCCTGTAATCCACAATCAGCTCTTTTGTTTGGACTCTGAGGGAGAGGTTGTTATCCTGGCACCCCTGTGTCAGGGTGTCAACCTCTCCTCGGTATCGCCTGAAATAAGGCCAATCAAATTCATGCCACCTGCGAACTTGATCAGCAGGTTGGAGCTGTGCGTGGCAGCACAGTTGTGGGAGTAGAGAAGGGGACTCAGAACACAACCCCGAGGAACACCTGCATTGAGGGTCAGAGGGGCAGAGGTGAGGAAGCCCATCCTTACCACCTGTCGGTGATCCGACAGGAAGTCTGGGATCCAGCTGCACAAGGTGGGGTGCAGGCCGAGGTCTCCAAATTGCTTTCAAGTCTGGAGGGAATTATGGTGTTAACTACCGAACTGTAGTCCAGGAATAGCATTCTAACATATGCATCCCTCTTCCCCAGGTGGGTGAGGATGGTGAGTGCTGTGGTGTCATCGGTAGACTGGTTCCTTCAGTAGGTGAATTGTAGGGGGTCCAGTGTGGGTGGTAGCATGCTGCAGATGTAGTCATTGACCAGCCTCTCAAAACATTTCCTTATAATTGAGGTGAGTGTGACAGGACGCCAACCGATCAGGAAAGTTACCTTGGTTTTTTAGGTACAGGGATATAGAAAAAATATAGATACATGAACATTAATTTCTATGATTTCTGGTGCACCTCATATTATGTTGTGTAGGACATTGACTTCTCTAACTGCTGGAAATTTCTCCATCCCTCCCCTTCTTTCTTTCTGGCTCCCCTTTCACCCTTTCTCTTCAACTCACCTGCCCATCCCATCCCTCCAGTGCCCTTCCTCCTTCCCTTTCTCCTGTGGTCCACTCTCTTCTATCAGATCCCTCTTCTTCAGACTTTTACCTCTGCCACCTATCACCTCCCAGCTTCTTACTGCATCCTCTCCCCCATCCACCCACCTCTCCCTTCACCTGGTTTCACCTATCACCTGCTACCATGTACTCCTTCCTCTCCCCCACTCTCCTATCCTTTCTTCCCCTTTCCTTTCCAGTCCTGATAAAGATCTTCAGCCCAAAATATTTTCTCTTTATTCCTCTCTATAAATGCAGCCTGACTTTCTGAGTTCATCCAGCATTTTATATGTCTTGCTCTTGATTTACAGCATTTGCAGAATATGTGTTTACATATTTTAAAGTTTGCATTGTGATGTTTGAGAGAAAAGTATTATCCAGGACCCTGGGGATAATTCAGGAAAATATCACAAGATTATGTGCAGACACTAGAGATCATGCTGCCTGGGTTTACAATCTCATCCAAAGGATGGTATCGCTGACCATGTGTCAATTCCTCAGTGAAGAGGTTGAATTTCTGCCCTTGTTTAAGGCAGTATGCTGAACCTCAGCTTGTCTACCAATTGGGGTCACAGGCAAGAAGCCAAGAACTAATTAAAAGTTAAGGACAATGACTTCTGGCCCTGTATTCCCCTCAGATCTGACAAAGGAAGTTATCAGCCAAATTCCTAAGTAGGGTCACGAGCAGAATAGGGTTATGACAGAGGACTGAAGAAAATTTGTGCTTCCCAAACAGTAGATCCTAGCCCACAATGACACAAAAATCAGGGTAGTCACTTAGGCCAAATCCCTGTTTCTCTGCGATTGTGTTCAAGTTCTAACGTGCAACATGGTGGGAAGAAAAAGGGAGGCACTCTTGCCAAGAGAGAGGTGAGCGACCGATTGTTTTATAAAGGACAGGAATGCAGAACGTTGCACAGCGGAGGCTGTGTCTGACTGGTCAATCAATTAACTTGTCCTGTTAACAGTGCCTGCATCTGTTGACCAGAACCTAATAAAATAAAAATATAAAGTTTTGCAAAGACAAAATAAAAATGCTGATTTTGGTTGTGGTAAGACAGCACACAGCTGGCTGTCAGGGACTTGCGTTAAGCTGTCATTCCACCCTTAAAAACACTTAAGAGTCCTTTGTCTTCAGGGCCTCTCCCTGAAGCAGATGCCTGTCTTAAAATAAATTAATTCCTCCTGTCTATCATAAAATTGAATGATGACTTTCTAACCTAAAGTTTGCCTTGTTTGCTGATGTTTAATAATGTTAATTGTTGATTTTTTTTTTCAACTTATATTGCAGGGGGTTTGGAGTGTTGCAAAGGGGTTGGTGGTGGGTGAGGGTTGGGTTAAGTGAAACAGATGTTAACAGCCAGCATGGAAAATCTACATGTCAGGGCCAAAGTGTAAGGCCAGATGGTCACTTACAACCAATGTAATCTAGTACACTCCACTGAGAGAAAGACTATCGATTAGATTTCTCACTTCAGATGTGGGTCCAATATCTACACATGTCTACACTCATATCAGTTACTTGAAATCCTATACAGTGGCAGCAGAGGGGGAGATGAGATTAAGTGTTACCTATTACAATAAAACAAATCCACTCTCTCCAGCCCATCTGTTACTCATGAGCTGTTGCAAAGCTGGCTTTAACAATGTGAGTAATAACCAATAGAGAAATACACAGAGCCGGGCCGCAGATCTGTCCAGGAGATTTTGCATACTTTTCTCTTTAATCAGTTCCCTGGCACAGCATCTCTTACACAAAGCTGGCCTGAATGACACTGATGTTGTTCCAAGTGACCGACCCCCTTCATTGTTTGGTTGTTTATTTATTTATTGAGAAACAGTGCAGAATAGGCTCTTCAAGTATATTACAAAGAATCCACATAAAAATATGATTATAATATACTGTATGATATTGTATTTACCATATAGTTACAATAATAAATATAATTGTATTATAATATATTGTAATACGAATAAAAATAATTTGTACCTTTTTCCTGTGACCGCATGTGTTCCCTTGGGGTGCGACGGTCTCCTCCCACATTTCAAAGATGTACGTGTTAGTGAATGAATTGGTCATACTTGTATAATTGGGCGGCACAGGCTCAATGGACTGGAAGGGTTTGTTACCGTGCGGTATCTCTAAATTTAAAAAATATATTGTGCATTCAGCGTTGGCAATCAAAAATGGTTTACATCTAACTTCCCCTGTCTCTCATGAGTAGTCCCCAGTTACCGAAAGGGAGACCATGCATTTAAATCACATCTTCCATACCTTTTGTGAATCCCATGGCACTATTCAATTAATGAATCACTTAATGAAATGTAGACACTATTGTAATGAAGAAAATGCAGTAGTCATTTTACTGACGGTACGATTTCACAAAGAGGAAGGTGAGAGTGATTGACAACTTTAGTGATCAATCCTCCAGATATGAGATTTTTTATATCTGTTTGATTGAGCAAATAAGATTCTGCTTTAATAACTTACTATGTAAAAGACAATGTTTCTGACAGTATAGATCTCCTTTGGATTCAATCTTCATGCTTTATTGTCCTCTGACTCTGAGTAGATTCAATATTCAAGTTTATTTAACAAGTGTACATTGAAACATACAAATGAGACAAGTGTCTCATTTGTACTGGAGTCTCTGTAGTATGGCGTGAGCCCAAAACATCTGACTGATGCCCAGGTCTTGTTGAGAAAAGTATTGGAATGGACCTAGTAGCTTAAAGGTAAATGATGTACAGCTCACAGACTTCAGACTTGACACAAAAAGGAGTGAGCATTGCCACTATCTCCTTCATTCTCCTCTTCCAGATCAATACTGGCAAAAGCTGACCCTTTAAATGGTGAATTCCAGCTGCCCTATTGCACACCATCACACTTGCAGTACTGCGAACAGTTATCTAAGAAAGGATCTAAGAAAGGTTCCAGAGGACGTTCACGAAAATGATCACGGGAATGAAAGAGTTAATGTATGCATTGTATTTGGTGGCTCTGGGCCTGTACTCGCAGGAGTTTAAAAGAATGAGGGAAGATTTAATTCAAATCTATCAAATATTGAAAGGGCTAGAAAGAGTGGACACGGAGAAGATGTTTTCTATAGTGGGGGAGCCTAGGACCAAAGGGCACAGCCTCCGAATACAAAGACGTCCCTTTATTTCTTTGGCCAGAGGGTGGTGATCATTGGAAGTCATTGCCACAGACAGCTATGGAGGTCGACTGAGTGGTATATCTAAAACGGAGATATATGGGTTCTTGATTAGTAAGTATATCTAAGGTTGCTGGGAAAAGGCAGCAACATGGGGTTAAGACAGATAATACATCAGCCATGATGGAACGGTGGAGCAGACTCGATGGGCAAAATGGCCTAGTTCTGTTCCCATGCCTTATGCTCTTACAATTATCTTTATTCTATTGTTCAGCCTGGCTGGACTCTAAATGAGCCTTTGTGAAGAGTCAATGTTTATTCAATGTGAGCAACAGGATCTCCTGTTTAATGTCACATGTAGGATTTCGGATTTACATCATTGCAGTCCATGAAGAAAAAACAAACCAGAATATCATAGAGAGCCACTAATTGGGATACAATCTAATACCAAAAATACCTGTCTAAACTCATCTGTAACATTATTCATCTTAGTTATCTTCACTGGATACCTTATCTAACCCCAACATCTCTGTAATCATGTTTCACAGCATATTCAATTATCTCTGTTCTCGTATCATTTCCTTCTACTCTAATCAACGTGGTATCAAATTCTTTATCAGCAGCTTAACAACTCACTAAGGAAGAATTCTTCCTAATCTCCAGCCTGCCTTGAGGCTTGTTAACCTTCAGCTCTATTCATCCAGTTGTCTGTTCACACTATCCTCTTTGGGATTGGTGGTTAAAATCAATAACTACCGTTTATTATCACTGGACTTTGCAAGCATAAGCATTGAATACTCAAAAAAAAACACTCATTAAACTGTTAATCACATCTGGAAATAAAGCTAACATTGATTTGCTTTTCCATTTAAATCATGAAAATTAATATATTTAAAAGACATTTTTTTGAAACTTGTAAGTTAATGGTCATAATAAACAAAGTTTGTTTACTAATAAGATCTGCACTCAGTGGTCAGTTTATTAGGTACAGGAGGTGTTACGTTCGTGGTCATCAACTGTTGTAACCCATCCACTTCAAGGTTCGACATGTTGCGGCTCAGAGGTGTTCCACTGCACTAACCACTCTTGTAATGCACGGTCACTTTCGTAACTGTCACCTTGCTGTCAGCTTGAACCAGTCTGGCCAATCTCCTCTGACGTCTTTCACTAACCAGGCATTTTCACCTCCAGAACTGCCAATCACTGGATTTTTTTTAAATTCTCACACACTTCACTGTAAACGCTAGAGACTATTGTGATTGAAAGTCAGGCTCTTGAACCAAAGGGGATAACTTCAGTCAACTTCCCTTGCCTATCATTGAAATGAATCTATAGGCTTAGTTTCAAGGATTCTTCATCTCATGCCCTCGATATTTATTGCTTTTTTTTAAACATTATCATTATTTCTTTTTTATTTGCAATTTATTGGTGTGGTCTTTCATTGATTCTATTATGATTATTGTATTATTATCAATTCATTGAATATGCTTGCAAGAAAATTAATCTCTGGTTTGTATATGTTGACATATATGTACATTGAAAATAAATTTATTTTTAACTTTAAACTTTGAATATCAGGCAGAGCAGATGAGTACATGCTAAAATCCTTAACAAGTTACTAAACAATGCTTCAAGAGCAAACAACAATTTATTTCTCAAATTTCCGGTAATTGCATTCCCTCTTCACCATTCCCCATTCCTGTTTCCCTCTCTCACTTTACCTGCTTACCTGCCCATCACCTCCCTCTTGTGCTCCTTGCCCTTTCCTTTCTTCTATGGAGTTCTGTCCTCTTCTATCAGCTTCCCCTTTTTCCAGCCCTTTATCTCTTTCAGCAATCAACTTCCAAGCACTTTACTTCACCCCTCCCCATCTCCCAGTTCCACCTATCCCCTGCCACCTTGTACTTCCTCCTCCCCTCCCCCCCCCCCCACCTTCTTACTCTGACTTCTCCCCTTCCTTTTCAGCCTCGATGAAGGGTCTTGGCCCAAAATGTCCTCATAATAAACGCAAAGGCATGGCGAGGTAAATTGTGAGATTGCATGCGCTGTTGCTGTCCCAGCGCTGCTCAAAAACAAAGCAGAAGGGAATATTCAGGTGGCAAGCTCTGAAAAGGAAGGCAAATCCTATTCACAAAAATATTCTCATTGACTGGACCTAATTTTCATTTGTTTCCGCCATCACCTGAGTCCTTCCTTTTACTATGTATTTGAGGATGTGAACTTTGGTTCAGCTTGTGTTTGTTGTGCATCCTTGCTGGGGATATTATATAAATGATTATAATCCATGCCTGAAAGTCAACATTAATAGACAATTGGACTTCATGATGCACCACAGTTATTCCTGATCCTGTCCTCACTGCATCCACACATGTTTTCAACACCCAACATTTAAAAAGTTTTTGTTGCTTGTGAGACACTTTGGGAATGAGGCTATGAAATATACCCTGCACAGCAGCCCCTTTTTCTGTTTAAAGTTTATCGAAGACAAAACAGCACCCAATTTACGGTCCAGCAAAGTCACAAAACTAAATATATTGTACTTCCTAAGGTTGGGGAGTCTAGGACCAGAAGACCTAGACTTAAGATTTCTGAATAGAAAGACATCCTTTTCGAAGAGAAATATCTTTAGCCAGAGGGTGGAAAATCTGCGGAATTCATTGCCACAGACAACTGTAGAGGCCAAGTCATTGCATATATTTAAAGTGGAGGTCAATCCGGGATATAAAGGATGTCAAAGGATTTGGGAAGAAGGCAGGAGAATGTAGTTGAGAGGAATAATGAACTGCCCATAGCAGAGCAGACTCAATGGGCCAAATGGCCTAATTCTGCTCCTATATTTTACAGTCTTACAGTCTAAGTAAATGCACGATCTGTTGTGGTAGTAATGATTGAGGAAATAAAGTTGACCAAAATACAAGGACAATTTAATGAGTAGGCCATGAAATTTTCTATGTCCAGAAGATAAATAAAAACTTCCTTTGTGAGAAGTTGTATGGAACTCTTCCTGAGAATAACGAAAAACAAATACCAGCTTCTCCAAACATTGGAGTAGTGGACTTTTCAGTTGACCCATTGGTAGGATAAAATTCAAACCATCCAAAAGACCACATTCTCTTGGTAACTAAGTACTGTACTAGAAATCCAGTCTAGCAAAAATAATCTACTCTCCAGTGTCACATTTCAACTTGCTGGCTCAATAACCAGAACTCCACCAGTAAAACAGCTTATCGATAACCAGTTGATGTTACAACAACCTTTCAATGTCCAAAGAGCTGATTTTTGACTACAGTGGAGGAAACCAGTGGTAGAGAGGGGTCAGTAACTTTATAATACTCAGTGTTATTAATTCAGAGGATCTGTCCAAAGACCAGCAAATAAGTGCCATTCCAAAAAGTCACAACAGCACCTCTAACATTCTTAGAAGATAGCACAGATTCAGTATGCCATCTAAAACTTTCACATACTTCTTTAGATGCACAGTAGAGAGTATCCTGACTGGTTGCTTCACACCAATGTCCATGAATGGAAAAGTCTGCAACAAACAGTAGATACAGCCCAGTCCATCACAGGAAAATCCCTCCCTACCAGTAAGCACATCTACAAGAACCACTGTCGCAAGAAAGCAGCATCCGACATCAAGGGCTCCCACCATTCAGGCCATGCTCTCTTCCCGCTGCTGTCATCGGGAAGGAGGTACAGGAGCCTTAGGTCTCACAACACCAGATTCAAGAATGGTTATTACTCCTCAACCATCAGACACCTGAACCAATGTGGTAACTTCACTCATCTCAACTGGGAACTGATCACTGAACACAACCTACAGACTCTCTTTCAAGGACCCAGTAACTCATACTCTTACTATTATTTATTTTATTAATTATTATTTGTAGTTTATTTTTGTATTTGCACAGTTTGTCTTCTTTTGCACATTGGTTGTTTGACAGTGTAGTTTTTTCATTGATTCTATTATATTTCTATGTCTACTGTGAATGCCTGCAGGAAAATGAATCTTAATGTAATATATGGTGACATACACATATTCCAAAAATAAATTTAGTCTGAATTTTTAATTTTGATGTTTGAATTACAATAGTAGCCATATTTCAAAATTTCTTCATCAGCTATGAAAGTCTTGGAAGATTTGTGTCAACATTCCGTAATAATGTTATTCTTCTTGTCAACTCACTGCTGTCCTTGTGATGAAAGTACTCTTAACCTCTTTCATGCAATGGACTCCTTCATTAAACAAGGGGTCCAAGGACCCTAGGATGGAAGTCCCTGCTCTATGGCATCACTGAAAAAAGCATGGGATTGCAAAGGAATTGTGTTGTCTATCCTGGTCAGAATGCAGCTTCATCTTGTAATGAATCTGAAACTGTGATCTAACAGCATATTGTTGGGATATTTACAACTTATTATCTTTCTTTTATTTATTAACCTTCCGACGTACTTTGGACAATGACCATATTCATTCAATTGGGAAGTTTCCATCATTAACTACCAGGATATCGCTGCTCGTTTTGCACTTTCTGAAGATTTTCCAATGGGATCATCTCCAATTATCCTAGAATGGTCTACAGTTGTTTAACTAGTACATTTTTCCTGTGGGAATGGTAACATCTAATTCTCCACAAAGCACAAATGTGTTTTCCCATTGTAGTTGGGCCATATTTCATCCTTGATTTTTCCTGTGGATTAAGAAAACTTCTGAGGTGCATGCAATGATCAAGAATAGCTTAATAAGTAGCTGGTGACAGTATCTGCTAAAGAAAAAGTCAAATCAACACATTTGTAATTAACTTTCATTTTACAGTCATGATCAATATCATACCGTTCAATTGACAACTTTCTGGGTGTGATAACTAATGTTTCCTTTTCCTGTACAAATACTGAGTTGTATAACCAACAGATGAGTTAAATATTCATTAATTGGAGATAGTTTTTAATCCTATTTTAATCCAGACCACACAGAAAAATCAATATACAAATCACCAGCTGTACCACTTTATGCCCTAACAAAGTTCAAAGTTCAAATGCTTAGAGTAAATCTGTTATCAAGGTATATATTTGTTACCATATATTACCTCAATATTTGTTTTCTTGCATGTATTTATAGGAAAATAACTAAATACAGTACAATTTATGAAAAATTATAAACGACAAAGATGGACAAATAACCCATGTCCTAAAGAAGGTAAATTGTGCAAATAATTTTAAAAAGTAAATAAATAATACCGAAGTGCAGAGTCCTTGAAAGTAAGTCTATATGTTCTGGAGTCAGTTCAGCATTGAGGTGAGTAAAGTTATCCACATTGATTCAGGAGCCTGATGGTTGAAGGGTAATAACTACTCCTCATTACAATTGTTGCTCTCTCAACCTTACTCTAACTTCTTTTCATTATTTTCTGAAATGTTGTGGTAAGACCATCATTTAGGGCCCACAACAGACTCAATTTGAAAGAGTGGCAATGGGTCATTGTCATAGGTGTAGAGAGTGATACTGCAGAGAAACAAACTTTTCAGTCATACTCTTCCTCACTGGCCAAGTTGTCCATCTAAACTAGTTGCTCATGGCTGATCCATAAACTTTTCCTATACATGTACCTGCTCGACAGTCTATTAAAGGGAAGTTCTTTGCACAGGGTGGTGGGTGCATAGAGTATAGATACATAAGGGATATTTAAGAAATTCTTAGATGGGAAACACCAACACCTTTGATGGAAAATCCTACAAAAGGTAATGGATTCAGGGCATTCTATCATAGGTAATGCCCTACCAACTTTTGAGCACTTCTACATGAAATGCTGTCGTAGGTAAGCAGGATCCATCATCAGAGGTCCTCGCCGTCAAAATCATGCTTTCTTCACATTGCTGCCATCAGGTAGAAGGTACAGGACCCTCAGGACCTGCACCACCAGGTTCAAGAACAGTTACTAACCCTCAACCATAAGTCTCTCGAATAAAAGGAGACAATTACACTCACTTACCCCATCATTGAAATGTTCCCACAGCCAATAATCTCACTTCTAAGAACTCTTTAACTCATTATCTCATCTCGTTATTTATTGCAATTTTTTACAATGTATGTAGTTGCACAGTTTGTTGTCTTCTGCACGTTGGTGCATTTTTATTGATCCTGTTATAATTACTAGATTTGCTGAATATGCCCACAAGAAAATGAATCCCAGGGTAGTATATTGTGACATATGTGTACTTTGATAATTAAATTTACTTTGAACTTTGAACTTTGGATGAAGAGAAATAGAGGGCTGCCTGGGAGGGAATGGTTAGATTGATCTTAGAGTAGGTTAAACGGTCTGCACAATATTGTTGTAAGGGTCAGAATGCTGGTGCATGACAGAGAATGATCTTGCGAAGCTGTTGCCATTCCACACCACAATCTTGCAGAAGATCCTCTGTATTTCCTGGTCAAGAAAGATCTCCAACCATGCCCTACTCCTTCAGTGTCACCGAGAGGACATGGCTACAATCGTCATGGGGAAACATTGGAGATGGATTGGCCACATAGTGAGAAGAGAGGCCAACTCCATCATCAAGTCAGCAATTCATTGGACCCCTGAAAGTTGAAGAAAATGCAGAAGACCAAAGACAACTTGGCGCCATATCATAGAGATAGAAATGAGGGCCCTGAACCACACCTGAGGCACAATAGAGAAGGTGGCCAAGAATAGAGAGAGGTGGAGGGCTTTCATTGCTGCCCTAAATGCCAGCGGTGTAACAGGCACTAATTACAAACTATTACAACATTGTTGGCTGATGGGCTTGTACTATGTTGCAAGGTTTTATGCTCTTCAGTCTATGCTATTACACAGCTCAAGATATTAGGCAATTTGGCTCAACAGCTTTGACCCTCTTCATCTCACCTTCTTTTCCTGTTCTGGCTCATGGGTTGGTTCGGCACCCCTTAAATCCATCAGCGCCATTCAAAGCAGTGATTTTTAGAAGCACAAAGCAGGCTCGTGTCTGAAAGTGCTAAATGTTTACCTGGAAACTCATTGCCAGCCAGCCACACTGACCTTATGATACTGGAGCTACAGCCGGCAACGGTCTGCCTTGCAAACCAAAGTTGATGGAACTGGATTTTGGAAGCAGAAGTAAAATGTGCTGTTGTTGTTACATCATCTATAAATGCCGTGGACTGCAGATCGACTTCTTAGCAAAGTTATTTTTATTACAGTGAAACATTTAATCAATTCATGACCCCTCCTGCAACACTATCCATACACTTGCAATTTCTTTTCTGTGTTCACCACAAGTAAAAATGTCTGATGGATGCATCGGTTAAACATGGATTTTATTCTTTTTCAGAGTCTTTGATATAGCAGATAGAGAGAAATTGCTTTCCATTGAACACCAGAGGAGATGGCTTCAATATAATCAACAAGAGAGCCAGCAGGAAGAGGAGGGGAATTATTATTTTTCAATTATTTTATAATATAATATCTGAAAGGGTGTAAAAAACAAGTCCAATTTTCAGATTTCTAAATGGTTCATTGATTTATGAATACTACCTTACGATTTTGCTCCTGTTTGCACTACATTTATTTTTTATACTTCTTATTCAAAGATTCAAAGTACATTTGTTGTCGAACTATGTATGCAGTAACAACCCTGAGATTCATCTTCCTACACAGCCCACAAAAAACAGAAAAGCTTACTTACAGTAATATTTTCAAAGTATTGCACCATACTACTATCGTAAAACAAGTTTCACAACTTACCTCAGTGTTAATAAACCTTTTCCTGATTCCGGATTTTAAGAAGGCTTTTGGAAACTGCCTTAAAATGGAATATCAGCAGTGCCAAGGGTTTTCGCTCAGGAACTGGGGCAAATTGGCATCTTTTAATTTGAGATTTAGCTGACCGGCTGATTGGCTGAATAGCATTTTTCTGCACAGTTTAGCCCTGTGCTGCTCCTAAGGCACTTTCTATAATACCTAGTCAGACCAGAAAATAATTGGATGTAGTGATTTGTGTCTTTGAAGACAAATCAGTTAATTTATGATTCTTTGGTTTTTCTGCAGCAGCTGAATCAAAATTTTTCGTTAGTCTCTGTAAAATTCAATTAATTTTGTAAACGTCACATTTATTGACAAATGACAAGTACAGTAAGGTACAGATACAATGAAAAATTTGGAGACACACTACAAGGTGTTGGTATCTGGAGCAACATGTCATGTACTGGAGAAATTCAGTGGGTCAGTCAGCATCTATGGAAGGAAATCTCTGACCGGGCAGCATGAACACTGAATATTCAAACATCAGCTAACCGCTCCCTCCTCTGTTCCTTTATTTTGCCAATTTTTTTCTTTTTTTTCTCTCTCCTCCAGATCCAACTGGCCCCCAACATCATCATCTCTTTCCCCGCCCCCAATCTTACCCTATGCCTATCACCCATACACCCCTCCCAATGGTTCCCCACCGTACCTCCATTCCATGATCCTATCAGATTCCACCATCTTCAACACTTCATCACGTCCACCTATCACCTCTTAGTTTCTGATATCATCCTCACTCTCCTTGCTCCCATCTCCCCCTGCTTAGTTGATCTATCTATCATCTGCCAGCTCTTGTTCCATTCCTTCCATCTGTCTCTTTATACTGACTCCTTTCCATTCCAGAAGAAGGTTCTTGATTCAAAATGTGAATTGTTCACTTCCCTCCATAGATTCTATCTGGCACTTTTTTTTTATATTTCTGTCAATGAAAAACTTGCTTGTAGCAGTATTGCTGCCATGTAAATTCAAAGTGCACACAGAATGTAATCTGTGCATTAATTATGTGCAAAAGTGATCAGAAACCACCACTGAAAAAGCCATTAGTGCAATAAAAACAATCAGAGACAGACCCATGGTAGTACAAGAGGTGGTCCTGTACTCTTGTTCAGGGTTAGGGTCATGCAGTTGTTCTAAGAACCTGGTGGTTGCAGAAAAATGGCTGAAGCTGGTGGTGTTAGGCTTCTGTACTTCCTGCCTGACAGTAGCGACACAATTCAGGCTATCGATAAAAACTGGATTTTGTGACTCTGCTTGTGTCTCTATTCTAGATGTAAGTATTGACCTTGCTAGTCTTCTTTCACGGGTGGCAGGATGGAGATACGTCTCTACCAAAGGAGGTGTAGGGTTCTCCTTTTCTCCTTCCATCTGCTATCCTGCAGGTCACCCTGGGTGAGGTGTAGCAAATAATTAGCCCCCCGATCAGGTTCATGTGAAGCCATAGGGGCAGGTGGTGGAGGGTTGTATGAGCAAATGGCGCTTATCACAAGTTCTGGTTATGCGACCACTGACACTGGACAGACAATCTCTGTAGAGTATTGATAATGGCTGGGGTCATCCATCTTGTAAAGACACTGCCCAGAAGAAGACAATGGCAAACCACTTCTGTAGAAAAATTTGCCAAGTACAATCATGGTTTTGGAAAGACCATTGTCACCAACATCATACAACATGGCATATAATGATGATGAATCTTCTTGCTAAACAAGAGATTCTGCATATGCTCGAAATCTAGAGAAACACACACAAAATGTTGGAGGAACTCAGCAGGTCAGACAGCATCTATGGAGGAGAATAAACAGTCATTATTTCGAGAAAAAAACTTAGTTTGATACATCAACAGTTTATTCCCCTCAACGAATGTGGCCTGACTTGCTGAGTTCCTCCAGCATTTTGTGTGTGTTGCTTTAGTGTACTTTTTGCTTTTCTCCAAGTGTCTAAGAGTACTTCTAATGGAGGGTAAAGCAAAGCCTCTGAGAAATGGAGCCCTCCTTGCATCTCAGTATCCAGCATCTTTGGTCTATTATCCAACAACAAGGGAAGACTCATAGCAACACACACACACAAAATGCTGGAGGAACTCTGCAGGTCAGGCAACATCCATATAATAAGCAATTGGATGTTTTAGCCTGAGATCCTTCATCAGGACTGGAAATGTAGGGGAAAGAAGTCAGAATAAGGGGAGGACAAACTGAAAGATGAAGGTTAATCAGGTGACATGGACAGTGGGTTAGTGGGGGAGGGGGAAGAAGCGAGAAGCTGGAAGGTGATTGGTGGAAAGAGGTAAATGGCTGAAGAAGAAGGAATCTGATAGGCAAAGAGAGAAAGGCAAGAGGGAGGTGATGGGCAGAAGGGGAGAACAGCAAGAGAGAAGCAGAGGGGGGAGAAATTACTGGAAGCTGGAAAAATTGGCATTCAAGCTGTCATTTTGGAGGCAACCCAGAGAGAATATGAAGCATTTCTCCTCCAAACTGACAGTGACTTTGTAGTTGAAGTAGGGGGGGGGGGGGCATGAACTGTCATGTGGAATGAAAAGTCGAATTGAAATTGGTGGCCTCTGGGAAAATTCACCTTCTGTGGCAGACAGAGCGAAGGTGCTTGACAAAGCAGTGCCCCAACCTATATCAGGCATTGACATTTTAGCTCATTTCTCCACGTAACTTTTATTCAAATGAGTTGCATGATCAAGAAGCTATTAATCCCATAACATGTGTCAACCATGAATAATCTACTCCCTGAGAATGAAAGAAAGACTTGGGTGGTACATAGAATGCTAATATGGACCCATGTTAATGGATACCCTGACACACGCAGTTTCATGATCTGCATTCCTGGCACTGGCACAAGGGTATCAGTGACATCATTTGTGTGGCGTGGCAAACACAAAATTGTTAAACTTGCATTGAAGTGGCCACTTTCTGGACAGGAGGCAGTTAGTGGAATAGTCTCAGCCCATGGATTTGCTTCAGTCATTTGTATATCTTTGCAAAGCAGCCTAAAGCTGGAAGATAATAGCTGAAGATTATGAAATAGTAATTGGCATAAAGTGCTTTGTGACCCTTGAGGTTAATCCATTTACTGTAATATGATCGCTAGGATTCAAATCATAAACGCAAGAGATTCTGTAGATACTGAAAGATCGAGAGAACCACACACTGGATTTCAGCAGGTCAGGCAGCATCTGTGGAGAGGAATAAACGGACATCTCAGACCAAGACCTTCATCAAAGCAGGAAAGGAAAGGGGTAGAAGCTAAAACCCTCTCGCCTGGCTTCACCAATCACCTACCAGCTTCGACTCATCCCCCCCCCCCCCCCCACCTTCTTACTCTGACTTTAACCCCTTCCTTTCCTGATGAGGGGTCTCTGCCTGAAATGCTGACTGTTTATTCCTCTCCACAGATATTGCCTGAGCTGCTCGTTCCTTCAGCATTTTGTGTGTGTTACACCAGTACGCAAATGATGTCACTTAGAATAAAATAATAGTTAAGGATTGTGGGATGAAGTGGAGTTAACAGGCAGCTCAGTCTAACTGAAAAGAAGAGGAGATTGAGCTGAACAGCCTAATCGTCCATCCATTCTACATTCAAATGTCCATTTCCAATGGGTTCCTGTAAAATAATGGGCCAGCATTAGCAATATATAAAGGGATTCTGTCCAAATGGAGCAGGGTGCAATTTCCACCTTATTCATCTGTTTGCCTCACAAGTACACAGTCCATTCGTAAACCTGTCAGACATTTATATGGATAACATGAATTCCATTGATATTAGTTTAGCAGTGTGGTCACATATTAATCTAACCGTAGATCTACAGCTGGTGAGGAAGGCCATTTTATTCAAACAAGTAAATGTGGTTTAGGTTAATCGGTTCCCCTTACCGTGGTTGATGTGTTCAGTGTGCAGCTGTAAAATACTTACCACCTGTTCAAACTACTTTAGTACTTTAATGTTAATCCTGCTCAAATTGACCTTAACGCTTGAGTGTAAAGATCACCAACAATGTGAATATGAGCACCAATGTAACTGAGAGGCTGGCTATTTACACTGAAAATAAGTCAGCTTGTTACATTTTTTGGGTTTTCTGTGTCCTTTTTATTCCTAATAGAAATTCCAGAGGAGTTCTTTGCTCTTCATGAGCTTGAAACTCTGATGGTACAGAAAATTGAAGTCCCATTCCACCAGGGTCAGAAGCAGCTATTTCCCTTCCAGTGGCTTAGACCTGAAAGCCCAACACTGCCAAGCATTTTATGTATATATTTATAGATAGAGAGAGAGAGAGAGAGAGAGAGAGAGAGAGAGAGAGAGAGAGAGAGAGTTTATTTCTTGCCTCTTAACATTATGTACTATATATATGTAGTGGCCTATGTTAGTCTCAATAGACTATGGATTTGCACCTTGGAAAGTTTCCAGGGCACAAGCCTGGGCAAGGTTTTTTTTTGTGTAAGACTGGCAATTGCTCAAGCTGCAAGACTCCCCTCTCCACACCACCAATGGCATTAGGGCATCAGGACCCTTACAGCTTGGCACCGGTGTTGTTGCAGAGCAATGTGTGACTAAGTGCCTTGCTCAAGGACCCAACACGCTGCCTCAGCTGAGGCTCGAACTAGCGACCTTCCGATCACTAGACCGATGCCTTAACTACTTGGCCAACACGCGCCAACACACTATATATATCTATATATATTGTGTGTGTGTGTGTGTGTGTGTGTGTGTATATATGTATGTGTATATATACACACACTATCTGGCAAACACCAGAGGGCGTATGTACAAAATTAAGGGAGGGAAGTTTAAGGGAGACATCAGGGATAAGTTTTTTACACAGAGGGTTGTGAGTGCCTGGAATGACTTGCCAGGGATGGTGGTGGAGGCTAAAACATTAAGGGTATTTAAGAGCAAACACGAGAGCAAAATTTAATAGCAAAAACAGCATCTGCAGATGCTGGAAATTCAAGCAACAACACACATAAAATGCTGATAGAACACAGCAGGCAAGGCAGCATCTATAGGGAGAAGCGCTGTCGACGTTTCGGGCCAAGACCCTTCGTCAGGACTAACCAATAGGAAAGATAGTAAGAGATTTGAAAGTAGTGGGGGGAGGGGGAAATGCAAAATGATAGGAGAAGACCAGAGGGGGTGGGATGAAGCTAAGAGCTGGAAAGGTGATTGGCGTAAGTGATACAGAGCTGGAGAAGGGAAAGGATCATGGGACGGGAGGCCTCAGGAGAAAGAAAGGGGGGGGGAGAGCACCAGAGGGAGATGGAGAACAGGCAAACAACTAAATATGTCAGGGATGGGGTAAGAAGAGGAGGAGGGACATTAACAAAAGTTAGAGAAGTCAATGCACACATTTTAATTCCAAGTCCCATTCCCATTCTGATATGTCTATCCATGGCCTCCTCTATTGTCAAAATAAATCCAAACTCAGGTTGGAGGAACAACACCTTGTATACCGGCTGGGTAGCCTCCAACCTGATGGCATGAACATTGACTTCTCTAACTTCCGTTAATGCCCCTCCTCCCCTTCTTACCCCATCCCTGACATTTTTAGTCGTTTGCCTGTTCTCCATCTCCCTCTGGTGATCCCCTTCCCCTTTCTTTCTCCTGAGGCCTTCTGTCCCATGATCCTTTCCCTTCTCCAGCTCTGTATCACTTTCGCCAATCACCTTGTGGTAAACTACATATACCTGTCTGGACATGCCCCCCCGCTGACTGCTCCTGTGGCTCCTCCCACGGACCCCAGTATAAAGGCAATTGGGGACTCCGCCCCGGCCTCAGTCTCCAGGATGTAGTGTGGTGGTCAATCGCTGCTTATTCTATCTTCCAGCCAATAAACGCCTATATCTCGCCTCATGTCTCTGAGAGTTATTGATGGTGCATCACACCTTTCCAGCTCTTAGCCTCATCCCACCCCCTCTGGTCTTCTCCTATCATTTCCCCCTCCCCCCACTGCTTTCAAATCTCTTACTATCTTTCCTTTCAGTTAGTCCTGATGAAGGGTCTCGGCCCGAAACGTTGACAGTGCTTCTCCCTATAGATGCTGCCTGGCCTGAGGGGTATTTAAGAGCCTCTTGGACAGCCACATGGATGAAAGAAAAATGGAAGGTTATGGGGTAGTGTAGGTTTAATACTTTTTTTTAAGGATTATATGGGTCAGCACAACATGCAGAGCTGAAGGGCCTATACTGTGCTGTAGTGTTCTATGGTTCTATATATATATATATATACATACACACACATACACAGTATATATACGATCATGAGAAGCATAGATCGAGAGGACTCCCAGAGACTTTCTCTCAGGGTGGAAATGACTACTACTTTTTCACTTTACTTTTACTTAGAGAACTAAATGGGACAGGCCCTTCCAGCTCAATGAGCCAGCAACCCACCTGTTTAACACTAGCCTAATCACAGGACAATTTGCAATGAGGAATTAACCTCAGCACGTCTTTAGACTCTGGGAAGAAACCGGAGGCGCCTGGAGGAAACGCACGCAGTCACGCGGAGTATGGCCACAGGCGGCGCCTGAATTGAGCTCCAAACTCCGACCCTCCGAGCTGTAATAACTGCTACACTACTGTAGTGCCACATGAGGGGGCATAATTTTACCATGACTGGAGGGAAGTATTGGGGGATGACCCTGGTGGATTTTTTACACAGTACATGGTGGGTGCTGGTGATGGATGATGATGGTGGCAAGTAAATTGTATTTAAGAGGCTCTTGGACAGGCATATTGATAGTAGAAAAATAGAGGGCTATGTGGGGGGGGAAGGGCTGGATTGACCTTAGGGCAAAAGATTGTGGGATGAAAGGCCTGTACTGTAATCTTTTATTTTCTACGTTCTGTATTTGTCAGAATTATTGCACAAAATTATTCACATGTTTGCCTCAGAGGTTTTATTTATGAGCTAGCCTTTATACATATTTTAGTTTGAAAATGACTCCTTTTAAGTATTTAGATGACAATATTGAACTTGAATTAATGTCGGCCAATTTGTAAAAGAACTGTCTGGCAGCCATGATTGGATCAGTCATTAACCAGCCAAAAGTTGTGTATCATACTTGGTGAGATGCTGAGTAAGAAGAGATAAGGGGTCTAGAGATAGAGTCATAGAAAAGAACAGCATTGAACAGGCTCTTTAGTCCATGCTGAAACCATTTCAACTGCCTATTCCCATTGACGTGCACTGGGACCATAGCCCTCCATGTACCATCCATTTACCTATCTAAACCTTTCTTAAATGTTGAAATCAAGCTTGCATTCACCAGTTGTGCAGACAGCTCTTTCTACAGAGGAACAATGCTCCCAATGTTGGGGGAGTCCAGAACCAGGGGCCGCAGTTTAAGAATACGGGGTAGGCCATTTAGAACAGAGCTGAGGAAAAACTTTTTCACCCACAGAGTTGTGGATCTGTGGAATGCTCTGCCTCAGAAGGCAGTGAAGGCCAATTCTCTGGATGCTTTCAAGAAAGAGTTACATAGAGCTCTTAAAGATAGCGGAGTCAAGGGATATGGGGAGAAGGCAGGAACAGGGTACTGATTGTGGATGATCAGCCATGATCACATAGAATGGCGGTGCTGACTCGAAGGGTTGAATGGCCAACTCCTGCTCCTATTGTCTATTGTCTACACACTCTCTCACAACCCTCCAAGTGAAGAAGTTTCCCATCATGTTCTGCTTAAGTTTCTCACCTTTCACCTTTAACCCATAACCTCTGGTTGTAGTCCCACCCAACCTCAGTGGAAAAAGCCTGCTTGCATTTACCCTATTTATACCCCTCATAATTTTGTACACCTCTTAATCTTCTATGTTCTAAAGAATACAGTCCTAACCTATTCAATCTTTCCTTACAACTCAGGTTCCCCAGATCCAGCAACAGAATTGTCAATTTTCTCTGAATTCTTTCAACCTTGTTTATTCCTTTCCTGAAGGTAGGTGATCAAAACTGCACAGAGGACAGAAAATGAGGCCCTCATTTCAGTAGTAACCCTGAGGGAGTGTCTTACCTGTTAGATGAGACCTAAACCCAGCAAGCCTCTCAAGTCAAACTCAAAGTAAATTTATTATCAAAGTACGTATATGTCACTATATACAACCCTGAGATTCATTTCCTTGTGGAATATTCAATAAATGTATAAAAGAATAATAACCATAATAGAATCAATGAAAGGCCACACTAGCAATGCTGAATAAAGTGCAACAGCTACAGAGAAAGTGCAGTGTAGGTTAACAATTAGGTGTCAGATCATGATGTAGATTGTGATGTCGAGTCCAACTTAATGTAGAAAAGCAGTGCCCTGCTCTTTTGTTTTGTTGATATAGGGGGAAAGGTCGTTGTCATGACACCATGTCACTAAGCCCTCTCTTTCCTGTACTCCGACATTATTATTTGAGATGTGGTGCACTTTGGTGGTATCATCTGCAAACTTGCAGACACCCAGTGCTGTGCAAAACTCTTAGGCACATAGATATAGCTAGGGTGCTATAAATAGGACCAAAAACAGTCACTGTACTTATATTCATGGATTTTACAGACATCATCTTCCAGTCACTCCACACTTCTAATGAAAGATAACTTTCAAATCACTCTATCAGTGAAAATTTGTATCAGGTCTGAAAGAAAAGATTCAGACAATCTGCACAGTGCACTCTGACTGAGAAACCAAACCCTGAACAGCTGTTCCTTCTGCAGGTCATTCTTCAAGTCCTTTGGCTTATATACTGTATGCATTGGCTGGGGAATGGGGAATAAACAATTATTTCAGCAGTCTTAACTGTATTGTGAGATGTTTCTTAAAGAACAACATTTTTACTGTGTCAGATTAAAAACTACAGTAATAATGGAGCTGACTTTTTTTATATTTATTTTCCTTATCAGTGAGATATAGACAAATATTTACACAGTACAGTGACCCTAATCTATTGGCTCATCGGAAGAGCTGAACAAGCGAAAGGTAAGATCACAATATTCACACCAGATGCTGGCCTCAAAGAACCTCACTTAAACACTACAAGTCTCTGTAATTGCTCAGAACCTTTTACAACTACTCCCCTGCATTTGAAATCACAGGCTATAAAATCCCATTCATTGCCTCTCTGGGAAAACAGTTGACATATCTATATCTTTCACCTTAAAGTATTGCTGTTTCTTTCCCCTTTACTTTTCAAGAGGTCAGTGCTATAAAAGAATATTCATCCTGAGTATGCTTGGCCCAATGTACAGATTGACCCATAACGTTAACCTGCCTTTATTCCTTCAGATCTTGGCTGCTCTGCAGAATATTGCTAACACATTCTCTTGTTTTACTACAAGCTACATTTATGGCCTCTTCAGCACATGAACAGTTTTCTCTGACCACACGTGGAAGCCTTGCTAAATAAAATATAATTGGTCTTTAAATAGGGCAGTGGAAAGCACTTGGATCTCAAACAATTGTGGCTTCAAGTCCTGCCCTGTAAAACTGAGCACAAAGGTCAAGGGCCGTTGATTCATTGCTTTACTGAGCATGTGCTGCACTGAAGTGTTATAAGACATAGGAAACAGGAGCAGAATTAGACCATTCGGCCCATCGAGCCTGCTCCTCCATTCCATCAAGGCTGATTAAAACATAGAACATAGAATAGTACAGCAGATTACAGGCCCTACGGCCCACAATGTTATACCGACCCTCAAACCCTGCCACCCATATAACCCCCCATCTTAAATTCCTCCATATACCTGTCTAGTAGTCTCTTAAGCTTCACTAGTATATCTGCCTCCACCACTGCCTCAGGCAGTGCATTCCACACACCAACCACTCTCTGAGTGAAGAACCTTCCTCTAATATCCCCCTTGAACTTCCCTCCCTTTACCTTAAAGTCATGTCCTCCTGTACTGAGCAGTGGTGCCCTGGGGAAGAGGCGCTGGCTGTCCACTCTGTCTATTCCTCTTAATATCTTGTACACCTCTATCATGTCTCCTCTCATCCTCCTTCTCTCCAAAGAGTAAAGCCCTAGCTCCCTTAATCTCTGATCATAATCCATACTCTCTAAACCAGGCAGCATCCTGGTAAATCTCCTCTGTACCCTTTCCAATGCTAACACATCCTTCCTATTGTGAGGCGAGCAGAACTGGACACAGTACTCCAAGTGTGGCCTAACCAGAGTTTTATAGAGGTGCATCATAAGACCATGAGACATAGGAGCAGAATTAGACCATTCAGCCCATCGAGTCTGCTCCTCCATTCCATCAAGGCTGATTTATTATCCCTCTCAACCTTTTTCTCCTGCCTTTTCCCTGTAACCTTTGAGTCCTTACTAATCAATAACCTATCAACCCTCATTTTAAATATACCCAATAACTTCACTTCCACGGATATTTGTGGTAATAAATTCCACAGATTCTCCACCCTCTGGATGTCCTTCTGTTCTGAGGCTATGCCCTCTGTTCCTAGACTCTTCCACAATAGGAAACATCTTCTCCATATCCACTCTATCCAGGCCTTTACTCATTCGGCAGATTTCAATAACATCACCCATCATTTTAAACCCCAGGCCCAGAGCCATCAAACACTCCTCATACATACATTAACCCTTTCATTCCTGGAAACATTCTCACCAGCATATATTTTCTCAGAAAAGGGGCACAAAACTGCTCACAATATTCCAAATGTAGCCAAGACCACTATTCTAGCAAGTGTGAGTGAGTTCTCTGTATTGGATTGCTTTGAAGGTTGAATCCCCAAATTATATCACTCAGTTAATATTACCATTTGTTAGTATGCTGGAAGGGAAGACTTATGTTAAAATGGTACAAAGCACTTATACCAGTTTATTCTGATATTGTATGAGAAAAATATTTATTGGACAATTCATAAACACAAGAGATTCTGCAGACGTTGGAAAACTAGAACGACACACAAACTGCTGGAAGAACTCAACAGGTCAGGCAGTACCTTAGGGGTGGCATGTTAGCATAGTGATTTGCATAATGCTATTACTGCACCGGCTGGTAGCGTAGTGGCATCAGCGCTAGACTTTGAGTTCGAATCCAGCCAGCTCCAAAACCCTGGAGAGGGATGGGCTATGCCAGTTTTCAGATGCCCAGGACACGCCGTATGATGAGCAATCACCAAAAAGATTGTCAAGACGGCGCCCTGACGACTCCACCTAGCAGAATTAGACCATTAGACTCCACTTCTCACACACACACACACACACACACACACACACAGACACACACACACACACACACACACACACACACACACACACACACACACACACACACACACACACACACACACACACACCTTACTTCACCAGCCCTGATTCAATTCCCACCAAGGAGTTTTTACATTCTCCCCATGACAGCATGGGTTTCCTCCAACTGCTCTGGTTTCCTCCCATATTCCAAAGAAGTATAGCATAGTAGGTTAATAGTCACATGGGTGTAACTGGATGGCACTGGGATAATGGCTGGAAGGCCTATTGCCTCACTGTATCTCTAAATAAATCTAAAAATATATGGAGATGAATAAACAATCGATGTTTCGGGCTGAGTCACTTCATCAGGACTGGAAAGGAAGAGGGAAGAAGCCAGAATAGGAAGATAGCAGAAGGGAAAGGAGTACAAACTGGCAGGTCATTGATGAAGCCAATATGAAGGGGAAGGAAGATGGGTGGAAAACACGAAATGAAGCGAGAAACTGGGAGGTGATAGTTATGGGCTGAAGAAGAAGGTATCTTTCTTCTAAGTATCTAATAGGAGAGGAGAATAGACCATGGGAGCAAGGGACGGAGGAAGGGCACCAGAGAGAGATGATGGGCAGGTTAGGAGAAGGAATGGGGTAAAAGGGGAGCCAGTATGTGGAATTGTAAAAAGAGAGAAGGGGGAACAGGGAGAAATTACAGGAAGTTAGAAAAATCAATGTTCATGACATCGGATTGGAAGCTATCCAAATGGATTATGAGGCTTTGCTCCTCCAGAAGACTCTTCATGCACAAGCAATTTGACTTGTAAATGTTTACACAATAAATGTATGTAAATTCAGGAGTCTGTCACATCACAGTGAATGAACCTACACTGCAGGATGACACAGGGACACAGCTGGCACCTCACAGCTCCCAACACAAAAGTTAAAGTCACATTCATTGTCACATGCACAGGTGCAATGAGAAACTTATTTGCAGCAGCATCTCAGGTGCATAGTATCATGCAAGCAGAATTCACAAGAAAAACTTCAAGTAAATATAAATTGCAAGCATTTTACAAGGAACATTGTAATAATTTTTTTTTTAAGTCTATTTTAGTGTGAAGTAATCAAAGTAGTTTTGGTATTGCTAAGCAGTATTGATTAGCGATGTGCCGTTTGTTTCAAGAACCAAATGGTTGAAGGAAAGTAACTGTTCTTTAACCTGGTGGTGTTGGACATCAAGGTTCTCTACCTCCTGCCCACTGGTAGCTGTGAGAAGATGCATGACCTATATGATGGAGATCTTTGGTGAGGCATCTTAGCACCTTGAGGAGTACCTCTTGTAGATACTGCAAATAGTGGGGAGAAAGGTGCCCATATTGAACAGAGTCCATCATTCTCTGCAGCTTCTTACATTCCTGCTCATTTGAATATTTGTGCCAGATCATGATGCAGCCAGTCAGGATACTTCGAACAATATGCCCATAAAGTGTGGAAGAGTGCTCTATAACCAGCAACCCAGGTTCAGCCCTGATCTCTAGTGATGGCTGTGTGGAGTTTGCACATTTTCACTGTGACCCCGTGGGTTTCCTTCATGTACACCTGTTACTTTTCACATCCCAGTGACATGTAAGTTGATAGGCTGGTGACACAAGGGACCACAGATGTTGTAATCAGAGTCAGGCTTAATATCACCAGCAAATGTTATGCAATTTGTTTACTTTGCGGCAGCAGGTCAATGCAAGACATAATAATAGGGAAAAACTGTAAATTACTGTGCAAATTTATATATATATATATAAATATATATTTCCCTGTTGGCCCTTCTTGGCTGTGCCAAACCATTTTTCTGCCTAGTCCCACTGACCTGCACCTAGACCATATCCCTCCATACACCTCTCATCCATGTACCTGTCCAAGTTTTTCATAAATGTTAAAAGTGAGCCTGCATTTACCACTTCATCTGGCAGCTCATTCCACACTCCCACCACTCTCTGTGTGAAGAAGCTCCCACCAATGTTCCCTTTAAACTTTTCCCCCTTCACCCTTAACCCATGTCCTCTGGTTTTTTTTCTCTCCCCTAGCCTCAGTGGGAAAAGCCTGCTTGCATTCACTCTATCTAAACCCATCATAATTTTATATACCTCGATCAAATCTCGCCTCATTCTTCTACGCTCCAGGGAATAAAGTCCTAACCTATTCAACCTTTCTCTGTAACTCGGTTTCTCAAGTCCCGGCAACATCCTTGTAAACCTTCTTTGCACCTTTGCACTCCTTCAACCTTATTAATATCCTTCCTGTAATATATATATCTGTATTAAATAGTTAAATTACATAAGTACAGCAAAAAAAAATTAAAATACAGTGAGGTAGTGTTCATGGGTTCAATGTCCATTCAGAAATCAGATGGCAGAGGGGACCAATGAACAAGATGCTGCAGGAACTCAGCGGGTCACACAGAATCAATGGGGGGAAATGGACAGTTGACATTTCAGGTTGACACCCTTAGTCTGGACCGGTTAATTTGACAATTTGGTTGTATAAATTAGTTGATTAGTTGGTCACCGTAAAATGCCCATCACGTGTAAGTGATTAAAGATCACTTTAATCTTGGCTTTATTTGTAACATGGGCATCGAAACATGAAGTGAAATACATCACTTATGTCAAATCATATCAGCGAGGGTTCTGCTGCAAGTGTTGCCATGCTTCGGGCTCCGGCATAGCAGTCCCACAGCTCTCCAGTGCTAGTTGTATTCCTTTGCAGCGCAGAAGAAACCAGAGTACCCAGCGGAAACCCACAGGGTCACGGGGAGATATGCAAACTCCTCCCAGACAGCGGCAGGAATTGGACCCCGATGTTACAGCCGGCGTAAAGCATTCTACAACCCACTATGCTACCATGGCGCCTCATAAATGTGTGGTTGAATATGGAAGACTTTTGATGGTCATGCAGGAGAAGAGAGGAGAATGGGGTCGAGAGGGAAATGGATCAGCCATGATCTAATGGTGAAGCAGACTCAATGGGCCGAATGGTCTAATTCTACTCCTTGTCTTATGGTCTATGGCCCCTTTCTTTGACAAAGGAAGACATCTCCTTTGTTCGGGAAAGAAACGCCTCATCCTGAGAGCAGATGCAGTGGAGGCGGAGGAACGGAAAGCGGGGGTGAGGTTTTTTTACAAGTAACAGGGTGGGAGGGGTAGCTGTCCCACCCTGTCCCATTTCAGGTAGCTGTGAGAGTCCGTAGGTTTGTAACAGACATCAGTAGATAAACTGATGGGGGTGTTCCACAGGCCCCCCCCCACCCCACATTGTCATGAGCAGCTGGGAGTCTAGAGTGAGGATCAGAGTATTGGGGCCTCTCTGCCGCAAATAGAAGTTCTTGCCCCGGGTGTAAACCTGGTAACATGGGCATACCACATGCTGTAGATAATCCATGCCTTTCCTTTTCAAGTCAAGGCAGAATTAAACAGCCTCCTACGGAAAAAATACTGCCTTTGAAGTGGCAATATCACGGTTAACAAAATAATTCCAGAAGGACATTGTTTATACCTATTCCAATGCGAACAAGCTAAAGGTGGTTGGAATTATCCTTTATTTATTAAAATTGTTTCATAAAAACGTAATACACAAGAGTAGGCGTAGGCCATCTGGCCCGTGAGTATCCTCACTGCATGATACGCTCAGTATTGATGTAATCCACTTGGCCTACCATCCTGTAATCACAGAACATAGCACATTACAACAAGTACAGGCCTTTTGGCCCACAGTGTTGTGCCAACTTTATAACCTACTCTCTCAATCTATTAGAACAAAGAGCAAAACTCTTTGACATCCTTATGGTTAAAGTGTCTGCCTTGAACTTACTCATCTATTTTGTCTCCATTGTATTCTGTGGCACAGTTTTCCAAACATCTGCATCCCTTCTGAGAGGAGAAATTCCTGCTTGAATGGCAGCATTCAACTAGCCCCTTAGTCAGAGTTAGAATCAGTTTATTATCATTGATATTTGTTGTGAAATTTGTTGTTTTCAAGGATAAACATCTTTCAAAGTAACTGTCTTCTTGTCAACTTTACCCCAGACAATCCACCCCCCCCCCATCATCTTCACTCATTCTTCATGACTCCAATGAATACATGTCCAACCCATTCATCCCTGAAAGCAAGCTGATGGATCTTCTCTGCACTGCTTCCAGTCAAGTTTCTTAAACACTGGGAACCGAACCTGAATGCAGTACTACACATTCAGTCCCACTCCACGAAGCAAAGTTGCATCAAATCTTCCATACGATAGTCTCCATAGCCCTGGCTGTCCATTAAGGATCCCCATCACTTAGTTCATGTCCATTTCTCATTGTTAGCATCAGGGCCAAGGTACAGGAGCCTGAAGACACACACTCAATGTTTCAGTAACAGCTTCTTCCCCTCCACCATCAGATTTCTGAATGGACAATGAATCAATCCACGAACACTACCTCACTATTATTTTTGCTCTCTTTTTGCACAACATATACATAAAGTAATTTATATAAATTGATATATATACATAAAGTAGTTTTTTTTTATGCATCGCATTGTACTGCTGCTGCAAAACAACAAACTTCACAACATATGCCAGTGATATTAAACCTGATTCTGATTTTGTTTTGTAAAAACCAGCATTACTAATTACTTGCTCTACCTGCTTGTCAAATATAGTTGTTTGACAACTTGACCACAGTGTTGCGGGCAAGAGAAATGGGAAGGATGTGGGTAACACACACAAAATGTTGGAGGGACTCAGCTGATTTGGATAGCGTGCAAATGGAATACAGTGTTGGGAAGTGCACTTTGGTTGAAGGAATAAAAGCATAGACTATTTTCTGAACAAAGAGAAAACTCAAAAATCCTAGGTGCAAAGGGATGGCTGTCATGCAGTTTTCCCTGAAGGTTAACTTGCCGGATGGCAAATGCAATGTTAGCACTCCTTTTGAGCAGACAAGATTATAAAAACAAGGGCCTAGTGCTGAGACTTTATAAGGCACTTGTCAAGCCTCACACAGTAGTTTTGGACCTCTTATCTAAGAACAGATGTGTTGACATTGGAGAGGGTTTAAAGAAGGTTCACAAAATGATTCTGGGAATGAAGAACTTATTTGAGGAGTTCATGATGGCTCTGGGCCTGTACTCGGTGGAATTTAGAAGAATGAGGGTGGATTTCATTGAAACCAACCAAATATCGAAAGACCTAGATAGAGTGGATGTGGAAGGGGTGTTTCCTATCGCGGAGGAGTCTTGGACCAGAGGACACAATATCAGAATAGAGGGGTGTCCATTTTAGAATGGTGAATTGGAGCAATTTCTTCAGCCAGAGGGTGGTGAGGCTGTGGGATTCATTGTCACAGGCAGCTGTGAGACCAGGTCATTGTGTATAGTTAAGGCAGAGGTTGATATATTCTTGAGAGGGAAATTGATCAGTCGTAGTCCAATCACAGAACAGACGTGATAGGCCGAATGGCCTAATTCTACTCCTATGTCTGATGGTCTTATGGACTCTTTGACTTATTCCTCCTTCTTGAAAAATTACTTTTAATTTTTAATGTCCGTACTAAATGGACACCCCTCAATTCTGTGGTTGTGCCCTCTGGTCCTAGACCCCCCTTGTGTAGGAAACATTCTCTCCACATCCATTCTATTTAGGCCTTTCAACATAAATAGTTTTCAATAATAACCCCCCTCATTCTTCTAAATTCCAATGAGTACAGGCACAGAGTCATCAAACGCTTTTCATATGATAAGCCTTTCATTCTCGGAATCATTTTTGTGAGTTTCGTTTGAACCCTCTCCAATGGCAGCACAACATTTCTTAAATAAGAGGCCAAAAACCACTCACCCTACTCCATGTTGAATTCTTTCTCAAATTCCTCTGCTCTAAAGCAATATCAGTTTCAATAGTTCCAGGTCAAAACTCACCAACACACTGGTGCACTTACATGAATATAATTGCAAAGAAAGTACGACAGCGCCTTCACTTCCTCAGGGGTCTGCAGAGATTTGGCATGTCATCAAAAGCCTTGGCAAACATCTATAGAAACGTAGTGGAAAGTATGCTGACAGGCTGCATTACAGCCTTGTATAGAAATGCCAATGCCTTAGAGTGGAAGGTCCTACAGAATGTAATGGATTCGACCCATCATGGATAAAACCCTCCCAACCATGGTGGTGGCATCCGTCGGTCTCGAGGGACAATGGACCTGCGCCTGGAGTTTCCAGGGCGCAGGCCTGGGCAGGGTTGTATGGGAGACCGGCAGTTGCCCAAGCTGCAGGCCTTCCCCTCTCCATGCCACCGATGTTGTCCAAGGGAAGGACACTAGGACCCATGCAGCTTGGCACCGGTGACGCCGCAGAGCAAAGTGTTGTTAAGTGCCTTGCTCAAGGACACAAACACGCTGCCTCAGCTGAGGCTCGAACCAATGACCTTCAGGTTACTAGTCTGATGCCTTGCCCACTAGGCCACGCGCCATCACATTGAGCACATTTACATGAAATGTTGCCATAGAAAAGCAGCATCCATCAACCTCACCACCCAGGCCATGCTCTTTTCTCACTGCTGCCATCTAGAAGAAGGTACAAGTGCCTCAGGACTTACACCACCAAGAATACTACCCCACAAACTACAGGTTCTTAAACAAAGGAGGATAACTACACTCATTCAAAGACTCTTTTATCTTGTAATTTTATGCATATTTTATTGCTATTTATTTCTATCTGCACAGTTTTGTTGTCCAGTGATCTTGTTTACAGTTACTGTTCTATAGGTTGGCTAAATATGCCCACAGAAAAAGAATCTCAGGTGCTGTGTGTGGTGACATGTATGAACTCTGATAATAAAGTTTATTTTGAACTTTTGAACTTTTTTGAGATTAATTGCTAAATTGAATTTCTGTTAAGTAGACCCAAACAGGCATCCCTATTCATGATGGTCAAGATAACAAAGATTGGAGCAAATTCAAAACTAGAGTGACTCTTGCTTCAAAGTGCTCCATATAATTTCTATATTGAACACGTACCTCATAGGTACCACTGCACAGGAGCCTGAAGTCCAACACCACCAGGTTTAATAACAACTACCTCTCTTCAAACATCCAGTTCTTGAACCAATCAGCACATTCCTAATCACTGGAGTTCAGCAACACTATAACCACTTTAATCATGTTGCACTAAAATAGATTTAGAGTTTTTTTTGTCATTTTATTATTTCTTATGAAGTTTTTCATTGCACCTGTGTATACATGTACCTGTAACTTGGAATTTGAAGGAAATTGATGCAAGTCATCCATTGGAACCTATCTGGTAACATGGAGATGGTCACTATGAGGATGAACACAAACCTGCCCTTGACAGTGCTTAGGTTTGATAAAAGGGAGAAAGACTGTTGAAATTAGTTCAGCTAAACAGGCAGGGGTTGTTGACATTAGCAGACTATTCAAGGACCAAAGGACACAACTTCAAAGCAATAGCCGAAGAGACCATAAGACCATAACACCAAAATACATTGAAGCAGAATTCAGTCCATCAAATCTGCTCCACTCTTCCATCATGGCTGATATATTATCCTCCTCAATCCCATTCTCCAGCCCTCTCCCCATAACGTTTGACACCCTTACTAATCAAGGACCTATCGACCTCCACTTTAAGTATACCCAAATGACTTGTCTTCCACAGCTGTCTGTGGCACTGAATTCCACAGATTCGCCACCCTCTGGCTAAAAAAATTTCTTCCTCATTTCTGTTGCAAATTGGTGTCCTTCTATTGTAAGGCTGTGCCCTGTGGTCCTAGACTCACTGACTGCAGGGAACATCCTCTCCACATCCTCTCTCCCTAGGCCTTTCAGTATTCAATAGCTTTCAATGAGATACCCCCCACCCCCCACCATTCTTCAGAACTCCAGTGAGTACAGGCTCAAAGATATCAAATGCTCCTCATATGTTAACCCTTTCATTCCAGGGACCATTCTCGTGAACTTCCTCTGGATCCTCACCATTGCCAGTACATCCTTTCTTAGATAAAGGGCTCACAATGCTCCAAGTACGGTCTGACCAATGCTTTATAACACCTCAGCATTACATTTCTGAGGCATGTGAGCCTGTATTTTTATATTAAAATGGGTGAAATCTGGACATTACTGCTTTTAAGGGTGGTATAAAGATTAAAATGGGTGACTTAGAAGGAAAGTGGAGGGAAAATTTAGGCAAAGTGATTTACAGGGCCGAGGAGAAAAGCAGGTGGATGGGACTGACTGGATTGTTCTGCATAGAATCAGAAGTGATTCAAGGGCCTGAATGGCCTCCTTCCATGCTGGAGATACTCTCTGATGCTATACTTCTTCTCCAGTCAGTTCAGTAGATTGTCGATCATTCATTTCTAGGGTGTATCTCCTTTGAGTGGGGATGGGGTTACCAATGGGGAGGGGTTCAAAGTTCAAAGTAGATTTGGTATCAAATACATATGTCACCATGTATTACCCTGAGATTCATTTTAGGTGGCTATTCACAGTAAATACAAAGAAACACAATAGAATCAATGAACAGCCGCACAGAACAAAGACGGACAAACAACCAGTGTCCAAAAGACAACAAACTGTACAAGTACAAAAAAAATGATAATAATAAATAAATAAGCAATAACTATTGAGAACATGACTTAAAGAGTTCTTGAAAGTGAGTCCATAGGCTGTGGCATCAGTTGAGATGAGTGAAGTTATCCATGCTGGATCAAGAGCCTGATGGTTGAAGGGTAATAACTGTTCCTGAGCCTGGTGGTGTGGGAACTAAATCTCCTGGGTGGGTGGGAAAGAAAGGACTGGCAGAAATGACTCTCTTTCAGAGAGGGTTAGTGAAAGGAAATGCCAGTTGCAGCCCAGTGACAGCCAGCACTCATGGGCTGTAACGAGAATTTTCAATAAGGAAAGTGGATCGTCGGAGGGATTAATGCCTTTACATTTTCTCATCATTTCCACCGGCAACCTAACAATGGATCATTTATCAAAATGACATCCCGCTTCACTTTTGCAAGCTGATCAGTGGCCAGCCTAATCTGGCACTTTGCGTCAAGAATTGCAAAGGATTGTGTTACTGGAGCTGGGGAGTGGAGAGGTTTTTTTGGCAAGGGGGTGGGCACTGTATGTGTGGGGAGCAGGGGGGAGTCCGTCTAAGTTAGTTTTCACATGCAATTGATATGTGTCCTAATGACGGTTTCAGCATTCACTGTAAATATTTAACACATCACCTTCCATGCCTCATCGATTCTTCACCTCAGCCAATTTAATGCAATTCCAGTGAGGGCTGATCATTGCAACAACCAACTTAGTAGAATATGTTGAAAAGAGTAAATAGGACAATATCCAAAAATGCTTACAAAAAGGTCAATTTTCAAAGTAAAAGCTTGATTGTGTCGATCACTAAATATAAATCACAGATGAAAGCATCATTTTTCACCTCATTTATCTGTTTACACACAATGAAGGTAAAATTTTCTCATGGATGTAGACTATAAGATCATTACACACAGCAACAGATTTAGGCCATTTTGCCCATCGATTCTGCTCCACCATTCCATCATGGCTATTTTATTATCCTTCTCAAACCCACTCTTCTTCTCCCCATAACCTTTGGTGTTCTTACTAATTAAGAACCTATCAACCTCCACTTCAAATATATCTAATGTTTTGGCTTCACAGCAATTTGTGGCAATGAATTCCACAAAATTACCACTGTCTGGCTAAAAAAATTCCTCATCACCTCTGTTCTAAAGAGACAGCCTTCTATTCTGAGACAGTACCCTCTGGTTCTAGATTCCTTCACTATAGGAAACACCTTCTCTATGTCCACTTTTTCTAGGCCTTTCAATATTTGACAGGTTTCAATAAGATCCCCCATCATTCTTCCAAACTACACCGAGTACAGACCCAGTGACTCCTCATTTATTAACCCTTTCATTCTCACAGCCATTCCTGTAAATATCCTCTGGACCCACTCCAATGACCACACATCCTTTCTCAGACAAGGGGCCCAAAACAGCAGTCTGACCAATGCTTTACAAAACCTCAAAAATTTCATCCTTGCCTTTATATTCTAGTCCTCTTGAAATGAATGCTAACTTTAAAGGAAAAACATTTTCCAATGAGAAAATGATGACTTTAACTGGAATGTCAAATTCAGTCCTCCTTGACTTAATCATCAATGATATCTTGCAGTTAGTGCAATGCTTTACAGTACCAGCTGTAAGATTATGGTTCAATTCTCACCGCAAAAACAGTGCTTGTACATTCTAATCGTGACTGCACGTGTTTTCTCTGGGTGCTCTGGTTTTCTTCCACATTCCAAAGACATGTAAAAGTCTCAGGCAAATATATATAGTTAGAATGCCTAGGACTTTTGCTCAGCACTGTATATTGGTTAAAATAGGGTGGTTTGGATTATGAGCCATGCTGAGGCATTGCAAGGCACAATGTGTTCAAACCGGGGTAGCAAGCGGAGTTCATATTGCTGTCGGAGATGGAGTGAACAATTTGGAGACAACTTGATGAGGAAGAGCTTTGATGCCCGTCAACCTTTCTTGTGTTCGAGGCTGGATCGCTTGAAGCGCTGAGCCGATTTGGTGAGATTGAGAATGATTTTGGGCTGTGTGGCCCAAACGCAACGTAGCTCTGAGGTCCGGGTCCGAGAAGGCGGCTCTACCTGGCGCTAGGACAATTTAAATGCCGGCTCAGATAGACTGGAAGCCCAAGCGTCAGAAGCAGATGCAAGGGTCGGGCTGATTTTGCTCACTCTAGCACAAATATTCATTCTTTCTCCGTGGTGCCAAAGCTGTAGACTGATCCGGCTGCTGTGCGTTTTTGCTCTGCTAGTGTGGCGAATTGGCACTGAGGCTTGGGCCTGCTCCGGCTGCTGCTACAGCAGATCTAGGGACTCAGTCTGGTTCAGAATGCCATTGGCTTGCTTCTATTGTTTGCATGATTTGTGCTTTTTTTCCCCTCTCATTCTCTGCGCAGTAGTTTTTGATCTTTCTTTTTTAAAATTGGGTTATTCAGGTTTTTTGCTCTGTGACCGCTTGTTGGCAGACAAATCTCAAGGTGAATCATTTATACATTCTTTGATAATAAACATGCTTTGAAATAGGAAGGTGGTTGAGAAACAAAAATAAGAATACTTTGCTTTGTATTAGGTCAGGAGTATTAAGGCAAGGGATCCCAATCTGGCATCCACAGACATCTCTATTAATGGTAAGGATCCATCACACTAAGAAGATTGGAAATTCCTGTATTAAGTGTTATTTGGTAACTGAAAAGACATAATATATAGTACTGTGCAAAATTCTTAGCTATATAAATGTGGCTAAGAATTCTGTATTGTATTATATATGTTGATGATTTGGGCTATGGGATTAATGGATTTATGGCAAAATTTGCCGATGATACAAAGATAGTTGAAGGAACGGGTAGTGTTGAGCAAGCAGAGAGCCTGCAGAGAGACTTAGATAGTTTAAAGGAATGGGCAAAGAAGTGGCAAATTAAATGCATTGTTGGAAAATGTATGGTCATGCACTTTGGTGGAAGAAATAAAAGGGCAGAATATTATTTAGATGGGGAGAGAATTCAAAATGCAGAGATGCAAAGGGACTTGAGAGTCCTTGTGCAAGATACCCTAAAGGTTGAGGTGGTTGTGAAGAAGATGAATGCAATATTGACATTCACTTCTAGAGGCAAAGAATATAAGAGCACAGATGTGATGTTGAGACTCTATAAGGCTTTCTTGAGACCACACTTGTGTGCAGCTTTGGGCTCCTTGTTTTAGAAAGGATACAATGACATTGGAGAGGGTTCAGAGAAGATTCACGAGAATGATCCAGGAATGAAAAGGTTACTGTATGAGGAATATTTGTCAGCTCTTAGGCTGTATTCCCCGGAGATCAGGAGAATGAGGGGGGATTTCATAGAAACATTTCGGATGTTAAAAGGCCTGAACAGATTAGGTATGGCAAAATTATTTCCCATGGTAGGAGAGTCTAGGACAAGAAGGGCGTCCATTTTGAACAGAGATGCGGAGAAGTTACTTTAGTCAGACAGTGGTAAATCTGTAGATTTTTTTGTCACAAGCAGCTGTGGAGGCCAAGTCATTGGGTGTATTTAGGGTAAAGATAGATAGGTTCTTGATTAGCCAGGGCATCAGAGGGTATAGGGTGAAAGCAGGGAAGTGGGGATGACTGAAAGAATTGGATGTGCCCAAGATTGAATGGCGGAACAGACTCAATGGGCTGAATGGCCTACTTCAGTTCCTATATCTTATGGTCTTATGGTACTATATGGGTTAAGTTTAATGAGCGGTTAATGTGTTATGTTGGTGCTAGAAGCAAGGTGACACTTGCTGACTGCCCAATGCCATCCTCACTGATCTGATTTGATGCAAACGACAATTTACTGTATGTTTTGAAGTACGCGTGCCAAATGAGGCTAATTTTTTAAATCTTTAAAAATATCTGACGTCCAGATTTTGCTGGAAAGAAACCTTGTTATATTTCACTGTAAGAGGAGTTCTCCAAAAATATTTTTGGCCAAAACTTTGACAGTTATCCAGAATGAAACTGAATAATGATGGGCATAATCTCCCTCTTGGCTTGCTGCCTATGTTTTCTTCACTTGATGAGACTTCAACGATGCACCTGGATCATTATATTTTTAAGGTGGCTATGTAAGTTCAAGCTTTTATTATTATTAGAATGTCAAATGCAAGGAATACATTTATTTGACAGTCATGATATTCTGAAATGTAAATATCATTTGGGGGTGGCACAGTAGTGGTTAAGGGGTTGCTATTATAGACTGGGTCATTCCAGGGTTCAGAGTTCAATTCTGGTGTCATCTGTAAGGAGTTTCTGTGTTCTCCCCATGAACCATCTGGCTTTCTTCCGGGTGCTCTGGTTTCCTCCCACAGTCCAAAGATGCACCGGTTAGTAGGTTAATTGGTCATTGTAACTTTTCCTGTGATTGGCTAGGGTTAAATAGATGGGTTGCTGGATGATGCAGCTCACTGGGCTGGAAGGGACTTATCCATGCCGTATCTCTAAATAACTAAGTAAAACTACTATGTTCCAGCCAGTCATATTCACATAGTATGAACAACATTTATAGCTCATTGCATGTCGCGCTGCGGTGAAATGTACCGGCAATCTAAATACAAAATCAGAAAACACAGAAAAACTTGGCAGCTCAGGCAGCGTCTGAGGAAAGACAAACAGTTAACGCTTAAGGTCTGGACTTTTGTTAGAACCGGGGTGTCACAGTAGCAAAGCGGTTAGTTGAAAGCTATTACAACATCAACAACCTGGGTTCAATTCTGCCGGTGTCAGGAGATGGTACATTCTCCCCATTACCATGCAGCTTTCCGCTGGGTGCTCTGGTTTCCTCCTATGTCCCAAAGACTAATGGGGCAGGAGGTTAATTGGCTACATGGATGTAATTGAGTGGTGTGGGCTCGTTGGTCCAGGAGGGCCGATTACTCGAAATGAAATGAAATATAAAACTCTTGCCTGGGTAGCAACAAAGATCAAAGTTCAAAGTAAATTTACAAGGGGTGATTGATAAGTTTGTGGCCTAAGGTAGGAGGAGTCAACTTTAGAAAACCTAGCACATTTATTTTTCAACATAGTCTCCTCCTACATTTACACACTTAGTCCAGCGGTCGTGGAGCATACAGATCTTGGACCTCCAGAAAGTGTCCACAGATAGGTGATTGATAAGTTTGTGGCCTAAGGTAGAAGGGAGATGAGTTACACAGCTCTCGTACATTCACGTGCAGTTCAACTCTTTGAGTGATTATGCAGAAAGTTTGAAGTTCATAACTTATCTCTTTCTACCTTAGGCCATGAACCTATCAATCACCCCTGATGAGTTATTAACTTTCAAACTTTCTGCATAAACACTCAAAGAACTGAACTGCATGTGCATGTAACAAGAGCTGTATAACTCATCGCCTTCTACCTTAGGCCACAAACTTATCAATCACCCCTGCTGTAGACACTTCTTGGAGGTCCAAGATCAGTATGCTCCACAACCGCTGGACTAAATGTGTAAACGTAGGAAGGGACTATGCTGAAAAATAAATGTGCTAGTTTTTCTAAAATTGACTCCTTCTACCTTAGGCCACAAACATATCAATCACCCCTCGTAATATTAAAGTATGTATTGTATATGTCAACATATACTATACCCTGATTCACTTTCTTGTGGACATTCACAGTAGAACAAAGAAATGCAATAGAATTATTGATGAAGATAAAACAGTGGATGTAATGTATATGGATCTCAGTAAGACATTTGATAAGTTTCCACATGCAAGGCTCATTCAGAAAGTAAGGAGGCATGGGATCCAAGGAGCATTTGCTTTGTGGATCCAGAACTGGCTTGCCCACAGAAGGCAAAGGTGATTGTAGATGGTTCATATTCTGCATGGAGGTCAGTGACCAGTTGTTTTCCGCAGGGATCTGTTATGGGACCCCTGTTCTTCGTGATTTTTATAAATGAGCTGGATGAGGAAGTAGAAGGGTGGGTTAGTAAGTTCGCTAATGACAGAAAAGTTGGAGATGCTGTGGATAGTCTGGAGGTTTGTCAAAGGTTACAGCAGGACATCAATAAGATGCAGAACTGGGCTGAGACGTAGCAGAGGGACTTCAACCCAGATAAGTATGAGGTGGTTCATTTTGGTAGGTCCAATTTGAAGACAGAGTATAGTATAAATGGTAAGACTATTGACAGTGTGAAGGATCAGAGAGATATTGGGGTCCATGTCCATGGGACACTCAAAGCTGCTGCGCAGGTTGACAGTGTTGTTAAGAAGGCGTATGGTGTGTTGGCCTTCATCAACCACTGGATTGAGTTCAAGAGCCGTAAGATAATGTTATAGCTGTTTCAGACCATGGTCAGACCCCAGTTGGAGTACTGTGCTCATTTCTGGTCACTTCACTACAGGAAAGATGTGGAAACTATAGAGAGAGTGCAGTAGAGATTTACAAGGATATTGCCTGGATTGGAGAGCATGCTTTATGAGAATTGGTTAAGTGAACTTGGCCCTTTCTCCTTGGAGCAACGGAGGATGAGAGGTGACCTGATTGAGGTGTATAAGATGATGGGAGGCATTGATCGTGCGGATAGCCAGAGGCTTTTTCCTAGGGCTGAAATGGCTAACGGCAGGGGGTGTAGTTTTAAGGTGCTTGGAAGTAGGTACAGGGGGCATATCAGAGGGAAGTTTTTCACATAGAGAGTGCTGGATTCGTGGAATGCACTGCCAGCGGCAGTAGTAGAGATGGATACCATAGGATCTTTTAGGAGATTCTTAGATAGGTACATGGAGCTTAGAAAAATAGAGGGCTTTGCAGTAGGGAAATTCTAGGCAGTTTCTTGTGTAGGTTACACAGTCGGCACAACATTATGGGTCAAAGGGCCTTTAATTTGCTGCAGATTTCTATGTTTCTATGTTCTATGAAAAATTACACATCAACAAAGACAACCAATGTTCAAGAGCAGTCAAATACAAAATGTGCAAATGCAATAAAAACAAATATTAATATTGATGAATAAATAGCAAATAAGTA
This sequence comes from Hypanus sabinus, assembly GCF_030144855.1. Taxonomy (NCBI): domain Eukaryota; kingdom Metazoa; phylum Chordata; class Chondrichthyes; order Myliobatiformes; family Dasyatidae; genus Hypanus; species Hypanus sabinus. The sequence goes on from NC_082708.1 coordinate 19,375,035, forward strand.
TTACTGAGAACATGAGTTGTAGAGTCCTTGAAAGTGAGTTCATAAGGTGAAGAAACAGTTCAGAGTTGGGGTGAGTGAAGTTACCCACTCTGGTTCAGAGGCCTGATGATTGAAGGGTAATTACTGCTCCTGAACCTGGTGGTATGGGATCTACGGCTCCTATACCTCCTTTATGATGGCGGCAGAGCGAAGAGAGCATGGTCTAGATGGTGGGGGATCCTTGATGATGGATGCTGCCTTTCTTGTGGCAGTGTTCCTTGTAGATATGCTCAATGGAGATAGCCAGGGCTGTACCCACAACATTCATTATGAAAGCTCAAAGAGTTTTATGTCTCACCAGTACTGGAATTGGACTCCACCCAGGAATATCAGACACAAGGGCTTGGCATTAGGAGAAGCAAATGATTAAACCAGTAGAATGGTCTCAATGAACATCTTTGGCCATGTTACTTACACAACTCAAACAGCAGATGTCCCTGTCAGTGAGTTACCCTTCTCAAACCATGGTTTGCTGAATAATTGAACATCCAAATAAAAACTGCTGGAAAGATGCAATATAACCAGAAAATGTTAGAAACACGCTGCAGGTCGGGCTGCATTCAGGGAAAGAGAAACAGTTAGCAGTTCAATTCAGGGATGCTTCATTAATGTACCATATCATTGTGAAGATTGTGAAGAATTGGCAAGTGTGCATGTGGCCAATCAACAGCGCAGTGAATTGATTTATCCTCCTGCGCATGGAGGGCTGTCTCTTCTCATGCGAGTTTTTGGGTGTTCTTATCTTCATCTTGGTGGGCCTGGTTCGTAGCTCCCAGACTGTAAATTGTCTAGCAGATACAGTGACTTTCATGACTCAGTAAAAACGTTTAATCTTATCACTCTGTTATTGTACTTGCTCCATGCATACATACCAATTAGAACCCACCAATAAAGGACCAACGTTGTATTTCCACATGAAAATGCTGTACACCTTTTAGAAGGGATCTGGGAGATGACCACAGACTCCTCGGTTAATGGTAGGGGCCCATGGCATAGAAAAGGTTGGAAACCTCTGTTCTAGGGGATGACAGGGATTTGGCAAGAGTTACTGCAGTGACTGAGAACCATTTTGCATGCAGATTTTAAATATACATTCCAAAGACTTTATGTCCATCAATATTAGTAGAATTTGGTTCCAGTTCTGATAATAGTGAAACTTTAGGCAAAAAAAAAATTGGAGAACTACTCAAATTGAAAGATATAATGAATTCAATTTCCTCAGGCAAAATCTGGACATCAGATGTGTGATGACTCTCTATTACAGTTTATATTGAAAGTTGACAGCAAAATGGTATTTCCAAGACTCAACATGTAGCTTTGGAATGTGACTAGCTACAGCATATTAATTTCTTTTACATTTCAGAACATCACGACTGTCAAAGAAAATTACTTCTAGTGGTCGGGCATACCAGTAACAATAAAATTCTGTACTTATATTGTTGCTCTCGCAAAATAGAGCGATGTAGTTTCTTCACAGAAGTGTCATCAAGAAAAATAGGCACCAAATCATAAGGGAGACATTAGGATCAACACTTCATTACAGTGTTTAGTGTTCAAGAGGGACTTTAAAGGGGGAAAGGGAAGTAGGGAGGCATGGTAGTGAAGTGGTTAGTGCTGCTATCTCATTACTTCGAGCACACAAGTTCTATCCTGACCTCCGGTGTTATCCGTGCAGAGTTAGCATATTCTTCATGTGATCCTGTGGATACCTGCCTGGCCAGGCCCTCATCCCTAGCACGGGCCAGATGGTTAGCTGACCACTATAAATGACCCTTTCCACACCTCATCCCTCAGTTCCAAAGAAAGCAACCTCAGCTTTGCCATTCGTTTCCTGTAACTCTAATTTTCCTGGCTGCAGCGTCACAAAATTCCTCTGCATCCTCTCAGTGCAGTCACATGCCTCCTGCAACGCGGTAGCCAAAACTCTATACCACAGAGCTGTGGCCTAGCTCATGCTGCATGCAGGTCTTATATAACTTACCTGTACTACATTCACACCTCAACTACTAAAGCCATCCTGTGGACCTTGGTAACACTTAGCTTGCCTCCCTGTCCCCTTTATGGGAGGCTGGCTGGAGATACATATGTCCCTGCCAAAGGAGATGTAATGCACTCCTTCCCTCCACTAACCTGCAGGTCACTCTTGGGCAAGGCACTTACTTAGCATCCCAGTCAGGGTCACAAAGCCATAGCAGCAGGTGGTGGATAGTTGTCTGAGCAGCTGGTGCATATCGGGTCCTGGTTATGTGAATACTGACGCCAGGCAGACACTCTCTGAAGAGAATAGATAATGGCTGGGGTCTTCCATTTTGTAAAGACACTGCCCAAGATAAGACAATGGTAACCAACTTCACTAGGAAAATTTGCCAAGAACAATCATGTTCACGGATAAGACCATGATTGTCCACATAACTACGACATGGCACATATCAATAAGGATGATATGACCATATAACCATATAACAATCACAGCACGGAAACAGGCCATCTTGGCCCTCCTAGTCCGTGCCGAACCCTTAATCTCACCTAGTCCCACCTACCCGCACTCAGCCCATAACCCTCCACTCCTTTCCTGTCCATATACCTATCCAATTTTACCTTAAATGACACAACTGAACTGGCCTCTACTACTTCTACAGGAAGCTCATTCCACACAGCTATCACTCTTTGAGTAAAGAAATACCCCCTCGTGTTTCCCTTAAACTTCTGCCCCCTAACTCTCAAATCATGTCCTCTAGTTTGAATCTCCCCTACTCTCAATGGAAGCAGCCTGTTCACGTCAACTCTATCTATCCCTCCCAAAATTTTAAATACCTCGATCAAATCCCCCCTCAACCTTCTACGCTCCAATGAATAGAGACCTAACTTGTTCAACCTTTCTCTGTAACTTAAGTGCTGAAACCCAGGTAACATCCTAGTAACTCGTCTCTGCACTCTCTCAAATTTATTGATATCTTTCCTATAATTCGGTGACCAGAACTGCACACAATATTCCAAATTTGGCCTTACCAATGTCTTGTACAACTTTAGCATTACATCCCAACTTTGTACTCAATGCTTTGATTTATAAAGGCCAGCGTTCCAAAAGCCCTCTTCACCACCCTATCTACATGAGACTCCACTTTCAGGGAACTATGCACAGTTATTCCTAGATCTCTCTGTTCCTCTGCATTCCTCAATGCCCTACCATTTACTCTGTATGTTCTATTTGGATTATTCCTGCCAAAATGTAGAACCTCACACTTCTCAGCATTAAACTCCATATCTCCTTTAAAAATGCTGGGCAGACACTGCAAGGCCTCTTTGCCCCTCCAGTATCCAGACATCTGTTGTACATTCCCTTGCTTTATTGAATCTCACTTAATACATCACCTCATTGGGAATATCATTGAAAAGCCTAGATAGAGCAGACATGGAGAATATGTTTCCTGTGGTGGGGAATCTTGGACCAAGGACGCAGCCTCAGAATACAAGGACATCCTTGTAAAGAATAAAGAATATAGAATAAATTAGAACAGAGATTAGGAAGAATTTCTCTAGCCAGAGGGTGGTGAATCTGTGGAATTCATTACCACGCACTGCTGTGGAGGCCGACACTGGCAATATTCAAAGCAGGGGTTAATAGGTTCTTGACTAGTAGGAGCGTCAAAAGTTATGGGGAGAAGGCAGAGGCATGGGATTGAGAGGGATAATAAATTAGCCATGATGGAATGGCGGAGCAGACTCGATGGGCCAAGGGGCCTAATTCTGCTCCTATGTCCTATGGTGTTATGCTTTTATGGTCTCACATTTTCTGCATTAAATACCAACGAACCTTTGTCAACTTTCCACAGAATATTAACATCCTCGTAAATTCAAACACTTTCTCCTCCCTCTGAACCACACCTAAATTGATATGCCATCTGCAAACATCTTTGGTATTAGTATTGGTTTATTACTGTCACATGTACCGAGACATAATGGCAAGCGTCTTGCAAACTGTCAGTACAGGTCAAATCATCACACAGAGCACTGAGGCAGAACAAGCTAAAATAATAGTGTAGATTAAAGTGTAACTGCGACAGAGGAAGTGCAGTGCAGAAAATCAATAAAGTATAAGATCACAATAGGTAGATTGAGAGGTCAGGAGTTCATCTTATCATACAAGAGGTGTGTCAAGAGTCTGATAATAGTGTGCTAGAAGCACCCTGAGAAGCAGCTCGTCATTATGCTCCGTTCATCCAGGACTATATTATAAAGATATACTTTAATGGTAGCATGATCGCGCGAATCAAGTGTAATGTTCTCCCAAGGGATTATTCCTTCAAAGGAGAATGCTTTGATCGTGCTCAAGATCCTGCTGAGTTCATGCAAATCAACTGCACAAGATTCTCTGGCAATGAGAAGACCTGGCGTCAGATTTGAGGTAACTGCTATCACATTGGAGATATCTTGATCGTGGACTTTACATCAAGCTGGAGAAATCTGAACTTTACGTTTTCAGCGTTTCATTTTTGGGTTTTATCAACTCTAATGGCCATCTTAAGATGGACCCTACTAAGAGACAGGCAGTCAGAGATTGGCCACACCATCCAGTGTGGAAAAAGTTAAACATTTCCTGGCGTTTGCCAACTTTTACCGAAAGCTCATCAGGAACTTCAACTCAGTGAGACAGCACTAACTAAGAGATCCACGGGCCCTTTTGTTTGGACAACCAAAGCAGAGGCTGTTTTTGCAGAGCTCAAATAGCGGTTCACAACATTTTGGTTGCACCTAACCTGGACCTTCCCTTCGTCATGGAGGTGGATATGTCGGATGTCGAAGTGGGTGCAGTATTGTCTCAACAAACACCTTTGGCAGTAAATTGCACCCATGTGTGTTCTTCTCCAGGCAGCTATCCCTGGCAGAGGTGAACTACAACATCAGAAATAGTGAGCTGCTCGTGGTCAAGTTGGCTCTGGATGAATGGCATCACTGGCTTGAGGGGGCCAAGAACTTGTTCATCGCAGGGACGGACCACACGAACCTGGCTTATACTCACAAGGACGAGAGACTGAATTCTGTACCAGCCAGGTGATCTCTTTTCAAACCTGAACGAGAAGAGCAGCCTTCCACCATTTTGCTCCAAGGCAAGGTGATATTGCCAATTAGTTGGGGAATTGGTGCATTTGTTTTCAAGGCCCAGTCACAGGAGGTGACTCCTAAGCATAGTCCTCCAGGTTGTGTGTACATGTCAAGTTTCGTTTGGTCTCAGATACTTCAATGGGGAGGTGCACTGAGAATGACCACTCACGCAGGAACTCTCAACTTCATCAAGAGAAGACATTGATGGTCTGGAATGGCAAGAGAGTTCCACCAATACATGCAGGTTTGCAACGTGTGTGCCCAGAACAAGGTGCCCTGCACTCAACCTCAAGCGCTCCTTCACCCTCTGTCTGTTCAAGACAGACCAAGGGCTCACGTCTCCATGGACTTTGTTATGGGTTTTCCACCTTCCAAGAAGATGAGCATCATCATGGTAATTGTAGATCAGTTTTCAAAAGCCTGTAAGTTCATTGCCTTGGACAGATTATCATCTGTAGTGGAGACAGCTGAGATTGTCCTGCACCAGGTCTTCAGGATCCATAGATTTCCAGTGGCCATTGTGTCAGATCACAGTCCTCAATGTACGTCACAGTTTTGGAGGGGATTCTGTAAGCTGACTGGGGCAACAATGAGTCTTTCCTCTGGGTTTCACTGGCAATCCAATGGCCAAACGCAGCGGATGCACCAAGATCTGGAACGAACCCCAAGCCTTGCCTCAGAAAAACCAGACAAGCGATATGACTATTTGATGTGGCCAGAGATCACCTACAACACTTTATGGCATTTGGTGCATAGGATGTCCCCATTCGAATGCCATTTTGGGTATTCTCCACCACTCTTACCTGAGCGGGAGGCTAAGGTTGGGGTTCCTGTGGCCAAAGATCTCGTCCAATGCTGCAAGGAAAGATGGACTAGGTCAAGGGAGAAAGTCTGAAATAAAGACTAACTGTAAGAGAAGACAGGGACCAGTTTTGCAAATAGGGCAACAGGTCTGGCTGTTGACTCAGTATTTGCTTCTCCAGGTGGAGTCTAGGGAATTGGTGACCAAGTTCCTTGGACCCTTCAAAGTTATCAGGAAAGAAAACTCAGTGGCTTACACCTTGCAACTCCCAAGACCCTCAAGATCAATCCCACTTTACACGTTTCCAAATTAAAACCTGTGAACACCAGCCCTTTAGCTCCACTACCATTAGTTCCACTGCCATCCAGGTCTGTCAATGGGGAACAGGCCTTCACCGTAAAAAGAATTTTTGATTCACAAACCATTTGGGATGTTCAGAAGTTCCTTGTGTACTGAGAAGTATATGAGCCCAAGGGAATGGTGCTGGGTTTCTGAAAGGCATATCTTAGATCTATCCTTTATCCATGACTACCGTCATTGTCTCTCCAAGCAGCCAGTACAATCAGGAGGGGGTCCTGTTATGATATGCATGATATGCACTCAACTGCACTAGCTTTTGGAGTTTAAACATTCAGACTCTCAGGAATATAGATAACTGGTGCATCCCCTTTAAGCATTCAGGTCTACCCCACTGATTGGTGGCCACGTTTTGGCAGCAGGATTTCAATATTTAAGAGCACCTGAACTGAGGTCTGGTGTTCAATCATCTACTCTACTTGGATTATCATCAGGCATCTAGTTTAGTAATTTCTCATTTCAGTCTCATTTCACGTTTCGATTCTAGTTCTGGATACCCCAGCATTTAGGTCCTACCAATCTTTGCCTATGTCTCTCGACACAATCTACCTTATTCCATATATGGTGTACATTCAAAAATAGCACCTTGAGTCCTGTATTCATCATCCTTTTTGACTTTGTCCCCATGTTATACTTAAATTCATTCCACTGACTGGAACTTTGCCCTATCATCTGCCTGTTTTTCCTTACAATCTCACTACACACTGCCTCAACTTGAATGCCAAATGCCTGATCCTCAGTTTTAACATTCTGGCTCCAATCTCCCTGCCAAATTAGTTTAAACACTTCCCAACAGTTCTAACAAACCTGTTTGTGAGGATATTGGTCCCCCTCGGGTTCAGGTGTAACACAACCTTTTTGTACAGGTCATACCTTCCCTAGAAGAGATCCAGAAATCTGAAACCCTGCCTCTTGCACCGGTTATTCAGCCACTCATTCATCTGTACTATCATCCTATTCCTTACCTGACTAGCACATAATAATGAGAATTTCTCCTTTAGAGGTCCTGCTTTGCAGCTTCCTCTCTATATAGACAATAGACAATAGGTGCAGAAGTAGACCATTCGGCCCCTTGAGTCTGCACCGCCATTCTGAGATCATGGCTGATCATTCACTATCAATACCCAGTCCCTGCCTTGTCCCCATATCCCTTGATTCCCCTATCCATCAGATATCTATCTAGCTCCTTCTTGAAAGCATCCAGAGAATTGGCCTCCACCGTCTTCCGAGGCAGTGCATTCCACACCTCCACAACTCTCTGGGAGAAGAAGCTCTTCCTCAACTCTGTTTTAAATGACTGACCTCTTATTCTCAAACCATGCCCTCTGGTACTGGACTCTCCCAACATCTGGAACATATTTCCTGCCTCAATCCTATCAAATCCATTAATTATCTTAAACGTTTCAATCAGATCCCCTCTCAATCTCCTCAATTCCAGTGTGTACAAGCCCAATCTCTCCAATCTCTCTGCGTAAGACAGCCCTGCCATCCCAGGAATTAACCTAGTGAATCTACGCTGCACTTCCTCAATTGCCAGAATGTCCTTCCTTAAACCTGGAGACCAAAACTGTACACAATATTCCAGGTGTGGTCTCACCAGGGCCCTGTACAAATGCAAAAGGACATCCTTGCTCTTGTACTCAATTCCCCTTGTAATAAAGGCCAACATTCCATTTGCCCTCTTCACTGCCTGTTGCACTTGCTCATTCACCTTCATTGACTGGTGAACTAGGACTCCTAGGTCTCTTTGCATTTCCCCTTACCTAACTCTACACCATTCAGACAATACTCTGCCCTCTTGTTCCTGCTTCCAAAGTGGATAACTTCACATTTATTCACATTGAATGACATCTGCCAGGTATCTGCCCACTCATCCAGCCTATCCAAGTCTCCCTGTATTCTCCTAACGTCCTCTTCGCATGTCACACTGCCACCCAGTTTAGTATCGTCAGCAAACGTGCTGATATAGTTTTCAATGCCCTCATCTAAATCGTTGACATAAATCGTAAAGAGCTGTGGTCCCAATACAGAGCCCTGTGGTACCCCACTAGTCACCTCCAGCCAGTCCGAGAAACACCCATTCACTGCTACCCTTTGCTTTCTATCTGCCAACCAGTTTTCTATCCATGTTGAAACCCTGCCCCCAATGCCAACAGCTCTGATTTTACTCACCAATCTCCTATGTGGCACCTTATCGAATGCCTTCTGAAAATCTAGGTACACAACATCCACTGGCTTACCCTCGTCTAACACCCTTGTTACACCCTCAAAAAACTCCAACAGATTAGTCAAGCATGATTTGCCCTTGGTAAATCCATGCTGGCTCGGCCTAATCCTATTTCTGCCATCAAGATGTGCCACTATTTCGTCCTTAATAATGGACTCAAGCATCTTCCCCACGACTGACGTTAGGCTAACAGGGCGATAGTTCTCCGTTTTCTCCTTCCCTCCCTTCTTGAAAAGTGGGATAACATTAGCCACTCTCCAATCTTCAGGAACTGATCCTGAATCTAAGGAACATTGGAAAATGATTACCAATGCATCCGCAATTTCCTGAGCCACCTCTTTTAGAACCCTCGGACGCAGACCATCTGGACCCGGGGATTTATTAGCCTTCAGTCCTACCAGTCTACTCATCACAGTTTCTTTCCTAATGTCAATCTGTCTCAATTCCTCTGATATCTTATGACCCTGGCCCATCCATACATCTGGGAGATTGCTTGTGTCCACCCTGGTGAAGACAGATCTAAAGTACGCATTAAATTCTGTTGCCATTTCCCTGTTTCCCATAACAATTTCTCCCAATTCATTCTTCAAGGGGCCAACATTGTTCTTAACTATCTTCTTTCTATTCACATAGCTAAAAAAGCTTTTGCTATCCCCTTTTATATTCCTGGTTAGACTGAGCTCATACCTGATTTTTTTCTCTCCGTATTGCTTTTTTAGTCAAGATCTGCTGTTCCTTAAAACTTTCCCAATCATCTGTATTCCCACTCATCTTAGCCCTGTCATACTTCTTTTTCTTTAATGCTATACAATCTCTGACTTCCTTTGTCAACCACTGTGGCCCCTTCCCCCTCTTTGAATCCTTCCTTCTCATTGGAATGAACTGCATTTGCATCTTTTGTATTATGCCCAAGAATATCTGCCACTGCTGATCCACTGTCCTTCCTGCCAGGGCATCCACCCATTTAACTTTGGCCAGCTCATCCCTCATGGCTCTGTAGTCTCCTTTATTTAATTGCAACACTGACACCTCTGATCTGCCCTTATCCCTCTCAAATTGTAGATAAAAACTTATCATGTTATGATCACTACTTCCTAATGGCTCCTTTACTTCAAGATCACTTATCAATTCCTGTTCATTACACATCACCAAGTCCAAAATAGCCTCGTACCTGGTTGGCTCAAGCACAAGCTGTTCCAAAAATACATCCCTTAGACACTCCACAAACTCCCTATCCTGGGGTCCAGCACCTACCTGATTCTCCCAGTCCACCTGCATGTTGAAATCTCCCATAACGACTGCATTACCTTTAGCACATGCCAATGTTAACTCCCTAATCAACTTGTACCCAATATCCACGCTACTGTTTGGGGGCTTGTACACAACACCCATTAGGGTCTTTTTACCCTTACTGTTCCTCAGCTCAATCCACACAGACTCTACTTCCCCTGTTCCCAAGTCACCTCTTGCTAAGGACTGAATCTCATTCCTCACCAACAGGGCCACCCCACTCCCTCTTCCCATATTTCTGTCTCTACGATAGCACGTATACCCTGGTACACTCAATTCCCAGGCCTGATCCCCTTGCAGCCATGTCTCCGTTATCCCAACAATATCGTAGTTCCCCATTTTCATCTGAGCTTCAAGCTCATCTGTCTTATTTCTGACACTACGCGCATTCAAGTATAGAATTCTTAGCCCATTCCTCCTCTCTTTGCTTAAAACACTGTCTATTGTACCTAACCCAGCTCCTTGAACTTTCATCGGGCTAATTGCACCTGGAATTTTGATGACCTTCTCAAGATCACCCAAACCTTCTACACATTTAACCCCATGCTCCTTCTGACCAACCCTCTGGATCTGGATCCCTGCCCCCTGCACATCTGGTTTAAACCCCCCCCGAGCAGCACTGGCAAACACTCCTGCAAGAATGTTAGTACCCCTCCAGTTCAGATGTAGACCGTCCCTTCGAAACAGATCCCAATGTCCCTGGAACAAAGACCAATGTATATAATCACTCTGTACCCTGGTTTCACGGTGCATATAATCACTCGGTACCCAGGACTCATTGTGTATATAATCACTCTGTACCCAGCTTTCACTGTGAATATAATCACTCTGTACCCAGGACTCTCGGTCCTAAAAGGCTTCCCCTTTATCCTTAAACTGTGACCCCTCATTCTGGACTGCCCCAGCATCAGGAACAATCTTCCTGCATCTAGCCTGTCCAATCCCTTTAGTATTTTATACATTTCAATAAGATCCCCCCTCAATCTTCTAAATTCCAGCGAGTATAAGCCTAGTCGATCCAGTCTTTCTTCATATGAAAATCCTGCCATCCCAGGAATCAATCTGATGAACCTTCTTTGTACTCCCTGTATGGCAAGAATGTCTTTCCTCAGATTAGGGGACCAAAACTGCACACAATACTTCAGGTGTGGTCTCACCAAGGCCTTGTACTACTGCAGTAGAACCTCCCTGCTCCTGTACTCGAATCCTCTTGCTATGAATGCCAACATACCATTTGCCTTTTTCACCGCCTGCTGTACCTGTCTGACCACCTTCAATGACTGGTGTACAATGACACCCAGGTCGTTGCAGAGGGTTGTTTATGCATGGAATGAGCTAACAGAAAAAGTCTGAGTTAGCTGTAGTATCAACATTCAAAAGACCTTTGGATAAGTGCAAACACGAGGAAATCTGCAGATGCTGGAAATTCAAACAACACACACAAAATGCTGGTGGAACACAGCAGGCCAGGCAGCATCTGTAAGGAATGACGAAGGATCTCGGCCCGAAACGTCGACACTGCTTCTCCCTATAGATGCTGCCTGCCCTGCTGTGTTCCACCAGCATTTTGTGTGTGACCTTTGGATAAGTATATGAATAGAGGAGTTGAGAGGGAATTGGGCCAAACGTGTGACAAGTTTGGTGTCTTGGAATGGAAGAGTGGGTTGAAAGGATTCATTCCATGCTCTGATGCTCTGTGACTCCATAATAGTATCTCAGTGTCTGCCATTTTTCAAAGTACTCTGTGCATCTCCCTCTGGAAGGGAATCCTCCGAAATGTTAGCCACTGGACATTTCCAAAGCTTCACTTATCCTCTTGCCCAACCTTGACTCATCTCTTCCTTTCCCTTTTTACTATCTCTGAGGATAAATTGAGAGAGCTCGGGCTTTTCTCTTTTGAGCAAAGGAGGACGAGAGGTGACTTGAATGAGGTGTAAAAGATGATAAGAGGGGAGATGGATAAATGGATATCCAGAGACTTTTTCCCAGGACAGAAATGGCTAGTACAAGGGGTCGTAACTTTAAGTTATCAGGAGGAAAGTATAGGGGATGATGTCAGATGTAGGCTTTTTACACAGAGAGTGGTAGGTGAGTGGAATGCCCTGCCAGGATTGGTGGTAGAGGCAGGTACATTAGGAACATTTACGAGACTCTTAGATAGGCACATGTATGAATGAAAAATGGAAAGGCCATATAGGAGGGAAGGGATAGATCGATTTTGGAGCAGGTTAAAAGGTTGGTACAACATTGTGGGCTGAGGGGCCTCCACAGGGCTATGTTCTATATTCTTTCTTTACTGCACTCCGTTTCTCTTCTTGATTTTTCAAAGTTTTTTTGCTCTCACTGCCTTTGACCCAGATGGTATTTATACAGTACCTTTTACTTTTTCACCTCTTCACGGTTTGTAAAGTGTATTCACAGGCTCTTAATCAATTAGCAATTTCACAGTGAGCTGAGATCAGCCCCCAGAACTGGTTGAAGTACAGTAGCGCAGTGGTTTTGTTAATCTTCCAGCAGACCAGAAACGTGAACTATAAAAAACAGAACCGCAAGATCAAATCCCACTTTGGCAGCTGGTGAGAAAGGGTTGAGCGAGCGATGGCTTTTCTCCCTGGAGCGAAGGAGAATGAAAGGCAACTTGAGAGACCTGTATAGGATGAAGAGACAAAGATCAAATGGATAGCCAATGCCTTTTACCCAGGGTGCCAAGGGCTGATATGAGAGGACATATAGAACTTTGAAGATGATTTTAGGAAAGTATAAAGGAGGGTGTCAGAGGTAGGTTTTTACACAGAGAGTGGTAAGTGTGTGGAACTCACTGTCTGTGGTGGTGGTAGCGGTAGCCACAGAGAACAAGTGCAACGCGTGCTTTCAGCCACAATGTGCGCTGACTTTTTAAGCTCCTCCAAGATCAATCCAATACTCTCCTCCTAGATGCTTTCTATTTTTCTTTCATCAATGTGCCTATCTAAGAGTTAGAGTTGTAGAATCATAGAACACTACCGCACAGAGAAAGACCCTTCATCCCATCTAGTCCATGCCAAACCATTAATCTGTCTAGTCCTATTGACCAAGGCCCTTCAAAGTATGTTTATTATCAAAGTAGATATGCAGTATAAAACCCTGAGATTCATCTCCATACCCCTCCTATCCATGTACCTATCCAAATTTCTCATGTTGAAATCGAGCACGCATCCATCAATGCTCCTTTTAATTTGTAGTGACTGAATATTTTTTTCAATTAAAAACAGCATAAATAAGCCAGTTCTAAAATCTGTGTCATCAACTTCTAGTTGTCAACACCGTCCGCATCAGAAAATGAAAATGGAAATCCAATTCTGTAGGATCGTAAAATGTACTTAATATGCCAATAAGGTAGATGGTGATAACACTTTGTGTGCAGTTTAAATTCTTCTGTGCACTAGCAGCAAAAAATGTGTGCGTGAGAGAACTTTGGCATCCACTACTTGCTCTGGCAGCACGTTCCACACTTTCATGACCCTCTGAGTGAAATAGATCCCCTTCATGTTCCCCTTCAACTTTTCACATTTAACTTTTTTTTTAAATGTCGCTAATGTATCTGCCTCCACCACCACCATGGTAGGGTGTTCCACACACCCAACACTCCCTGTGTACAAAACCTATCTCTGACATACCCCAGTAGTTGCTTCTAATTGTTAGGGACATTTTCATCTCAAAGGCAACTTCTTAAGGACCTCTTCCCAAAGGCAATTTCTGCCAATGTTTCAGTATTCACCAGAAAGCTGTTCAGCTCTAGGGCAATTAAAGAAACTACTTAAAAGCTGGGTTTCAAATTCAGATTTGTCTATTTACCGAATGTACATTGAAACGTACAGTGAAACGTGTCATTCACATCTCTGGCCTTCAATCAATGAACAGAGGCCTAGACTCTGGCCTGACCTCTAACTTTCATTCATCCCTGTTCCTAATCCCTAATCTGACCCTTAACTCTCCTCTCTGTCCCCAAAATCATTCCACAAAATCTAAAGAACAACTAAATCTGAACCACAACCATGAACATACACTCAGTGGCCTCTTTATTAGATACAGGAGGTACCTAATAATGTGGCCACTGAGAGTATATCAAAAAGAGAAAGCTGACATAAGAGTTCAGAGTCCGTGTCAATTGGCTCTACCTAGTCATTTAAGCTAGTTTTCAACTGCTTCTAACACAATTTGCACTATTCTGGCTTAAAGTCATTTGCTTCTGAACGTTGATTGTACTTCTGTGGAATGTGCCTGTTCCTTTATAACAGGGCTGACTGTAAAATTTCACTTTGCAAATAATTGGATCATTCCTGCCTGTCAGTCAGTCTCTGTGTCTTGGGCTTTCTGCTCCCTGAAAGCATTCAGGAGGAAACCTCCTGCTGTGGCTCATGGAGATGAGAAGAATAATGAAGAGGAAAGGAATCTTGCTGGCAATGGAGCTGGGAAAAGACAAATCAATTAGGCTGGCACAGTGTGACTGTTTGCATTTAATTTGCATGTGGTGATGGAGTTTCTCCTTGTTTAATCACATAGAACATAATAGTACACCGCAGGTCCTTCAGCCATCGATGGTGCGTAGACCTTTCAACCTACTCCAAGATCAATCTAACCCTTTGCTCCAATATAACCTTTCACTTTCCATCACCCATGTGCTTTTCACAGAGTTTCTAAAACGTCCCTAATGTACCTGCCTCTACCATTACTCCTGGCAATATGTTCTACGCATCTACCACTCCCTGTGTAAAACAAAGCAGCTCTGACAACCACTGTATGCTTTTTTCCTATCACCATAAAATTATGCCTTCTCTGTCGTGGGGAAAAGTCTCTGACTGTCGACGCAGTATATGCCTCTTATTATCTTGTACACTTCTATCAAGTCACCTCTCACCCTCCTTCACCCCAAAAAGAAAAGCCCCAGCTCGCTCATTGCATCCTCATAAGATGTGCTCTCCAATCCAGGTGGCATCCTGGTAAATCTCTTCTGCACCCCCGCTAAAGTTTCCACATCCTTCCTACAATGAGGTGACCAGAACTGAACACAATACTCCAAATATGCTCTAACTAGGGTTTTATACAGCTGGAACATTACCTCGTGACTCTTGAACTCAGTTCAACGCACCATATGCCTTCTTCACAACTCTCTGAACTTGCGCGGCAACTTTGACATGGACCTCAAGATTTCTCGGTTCTTCCACACTGCTAAGAATCTGGCCATTAACCCTGTATTCCTTCTTCAAATTCCACCTTCCAGAGTGAATCATTTCACACTTTTCTGGGTTGAACTTTTAGAATGAGATTAGGGTGGTAAAGCTGAGAGATAAATTCTGCCATGATGTTATTTCATGGCGATGCAAGCTTAGGGGACATTAGTTTTATCATAAGTGTAGTCACCCAAAAGAACCCATTAAAAAAAATGGCTGTCGAACACCCAATGTGTAGAAAGAGGAAAAGAAAAACAAATTATGCAAACAATTCACAATTACAGATAATTTTAAGTTCTGAGCATTTCCCAAATTAAATGTTCTTGGTCCACGCTAAGATTCACATAGATTAACACAGCATGCAAATAGGCCCTTCAGCCCAACCTGTCCATACCAGCTACGATGTTCATCTGAGCTAGTCCAGCTTGCTTGCATTTGGTTCATTCCCTTCTAAACCAGGGTTTCCCAACTTTTTTTTATGCCATGGACCCCTACCATTAACCAAAGGGTCCTTAGACCTCAAGCCTGAAAAACCTTTCCTATCCATGTACTTGTCAAAGCATCTTTTCAATGTTGGTATTGTTCTTGCCTCAACCACTTCCTCAGGTAGCTCATTTCATAGACACAGCACCCTCTGGGGTTAGCCTTGATGGGTGCCATGGTTGGTAAGGAGAAATTGGACAAAAAGGCCTATTTCTGTTCACTCTCTGCATGAAGACATTGTCCCTCAAGCCCCTTTTAAATATTTCCCCTATCACCTTAAATCTATGTTCTCAGCACAGAAATGGCCCTTCAGCCCATCTAGTCCATGCCAAGAGCATTTAAGCTGCCTACTCCCATCGACCTACTCCCTTTGTGCATTCACCCTACCTATGGGCCTTTTATCTCAAGGAAAACCATGATATTATGTACTTGTTCTGAGTTCTCCTGGTTCACTTTTAGCTTTGTTCAGGATTCTAATAAAAATAATAATCTGTATTCAGTTGCCTGAGATCATAATATACTGTTACAACCACGCCAGCCTCCAGCGTTTAGACCAGGCATGGGCAAACTACGGCCCGGGGGCCATATGCGGCCCGTTAAGCTTTTTAATCCAGCCCACAGAACTTGATGAAATTATATTAATAAACCTTGTTAACGTTTTTTCCCCACAATTCTGGCGTTTTCCCAATAGATGACGCACTCTATACACATTGACCTTTGTTGAGGTGCAGCGTATTACTCCACATTTGCGCTTTACTGTTTGTTCGGCTCGACCTATTTGTGTGAACAGGCGTTCAGCGTCATGAACATCAACAAAGCCAGCCACAGATCCAAGTTAACTGACCAACACCTCAGATCCATCCCGAGAATCGCCACAACAAAACTAAATCCAGACTTTGATGCGCTGGCTAAAAAGGGAGACCAACAACACTGTTCCCACTGAAATTAAAAATAAGTTTCTTCGTTGTGTTATGTAAAAAATGCATTTGAAAATATTTTTTTCAATAAGCCTTACATGTTACATGTCATTTCTGTTAAGTGATGGACATGAGTAGTGCGCAGGTGCACGTACGTTCTCAAAATAAAAAATGCGCTCCAGATCAAATAACGCTCTCCGCATACTGGCGCGCTGTCACTGTTCTGTCCTTGTGCTGGTCGTTATTGAGTTTTGGCACAGGGGACAATTGAATAAGAAGGAGCAGGACAAGTAGACCTGCATCTCCTACCGTTTTTGAAATAAAGACAGTCAGGAGGAGAGTGATAATGATAATGTCTTGAAGGATAACAGAATTTTCAGTGTTTTAAAATAATAACTGTTACTATTTAAAAAAGCTGTATTTTATTCATTTAATTTTCAGTGTTTTAAAAGTCATTTCAATAAATAGCTAAATACCATGGGACTTCAAAGACAGATATTTTGTTGTAATGCATTTGTTCATTTTCAATTGAAATTAAAGCACATGTTTTCTACATATCCCATGATATTTTATTTTCTCTTATGAGGTGTTTACCAAAACACTCCGCCCATCTGCTCCTGGTCCGGCCCCCCTGACAAATTTTAGAACCCTTTGTGGTCCACAAGTCAAAAAGTTTGCCCACCCCTGGTTTAGACCCTCCGATTCTCCAGAGTATGGATAACTGGTGCGGTCTCTTTAAAGGTTCTGACCCACTTCACTAATTAGCAGCTATGATTTGATACCAAGGTTTGGATATTCAAAGATCTTCAATCATCAATCATCAACACTACTTTAGTTCAGACTGCGACTACGTTCAGGATTTCTGTCTCATTGGGATTCTCATCTAGCCTTGTCACGTTCACATCCAGCATTTAAGTCAAGACCCTGTTCTTGTCTCAGTCTTGAAATTGTGTCTGGATTCTAGATTCAGGTACTCCAGCACCTGGGTCCATACCATCCTCACCTAGGCTTCTCATCTCATATACATTTCAGGCTCAGATTATACACAGAATCTTTCTCCCCACTCTGAAAAAAAATCTCATCCTCACCACCAATCATACTGAAAGAATGCCCAGTTCTAATGGAATGTTACCTCAGTCACTCTCTCCACAGCCGCTGCCTGACTTGCTGGGTGTTCCCAACTTATTCTGTCTGTTCCTCATGCACTTTTCATTGAAATCAAATTTGGTTTCTCATGCTTGTGCAAACTCTAAAGTAAGCAAACCTTGTATAACTTATTCATTAACAGGAGATGAGTATTGCCAATAACATCGGCATTTCTTTGCCTCTGAACTGAGGAAGCACATAAGCCACTTTGGGTTCAGACTGTGTTAAGTCTTTATTCCTTGGAACGTAGAAGATTGAGAGGAGATTTGGTAGAGATACATAAAATTATGAGGGGCATGGATTGGGTAAATGCAAGCTGGCTTTTTCCACTGAGGTTGGGTGGGATTAAGATAAGAGGTCATGGGTTAAGGATGAAGGGTGAAGTTTAAGGGGGACATGAGAGGAAACATCTTCACTCAGATGGTCATAAGAGTGTTGAACAAGCTGCAAATGCAAGTGGTGCATGCAAGCTTGATTTGAATGTTTAAGAGACATTTCGTTAGGTACATGGATGGGAGCAGTATGGAGAGCTATGGTTGATGGGAGCAGGCAGATTCAATGTCTAGATACTGACTAGATGGGCTGAAAGGCCAGTTTCTGTCCTGTACTTTTCTATGACTCTATTTAAAGTTACACAGCATAGAAACAGGCCCTTCAGCCCATTAGGATTATGCCCACTGTCATGCCTATCTATACTAATCCATCTTACCTGCATTAATTGTTGTCCTGGTCACCCAGAGACCTCATAGATACATCTATTCCTGCTTCCCCTACCTGCTCTGACAGAGCCTTCAAGATGCCAGCTATTCTTTAAATTCTTTAAATTCTAAAAAAAATTTACCCTTCAGATCCCTTAATCCACCTGATCTTCAGATTTACTACTCTTCAGCGTAATAATAAAAACACATGGGGTATTGTAATTACCAGCTTTGTTTAGGACAGAAATCCAAATGCATTTCATAATCTGAATTTAAATGTTGCAGCCACCACTGTGGGATCAATGGATCTGAACTCTAGCTAGTAAAATCAATGTAAATTTATTATTAAAGTATATATTTGTTACGATATACTAACTTGAGATTCATTTTCTTGCAGGCATAGACAGGAAAATTATTAAATACAATAGAATTTATGAAAAAGCTATACGTACAGTACTGTGCAAATGTCAGGCAGATCTATATAGTTAGGATGCCTAAGACTTTTGCACAATACTGTATAGTAATTTTATGTTTTTACTGTATAGTAAAAACTAAAAATTACTGTATAGTAATTTTTGCACTGTACAGTTGCCATAAAAATAAACTAATTTCATGACACATGTGAGTGATGATAAACCTGATTATGATATGGGTCTCAATCATGGAGCGAGAGTAGGGCAGGGAGAGGGGAATTATGGTTGCAAAAAGCAGAAAGGAGTGGAAGCACCAGACAGCTCTTCTGGAATGATCAATAAACCAATTGCCTGGAATCAAATGACCTTATCTGGTGTCTCAGGGCTGTCTGTATCTGCTCCACCTCCATCTGCCACCTGTCCCACACCCCTCCTGCGGCGCTCCACCCTCACCATTCCAACATCCTTTGCTCCCACCAGATTTACAAACATACTCTCCGCTCCACGTTGACAAATGCAGTATTGTACAAGTGTCTTAAGTACCCTATCTTTATATAAGATTTTTGCACAGTACTGTAAACAAAGACTGACAAACCACCAATGTAGAAAAGAAGGCAAATTGTGTGAATAAATAAAAACGTTTTAGAGTCCTTGATAGTGAGTCCACATGTTGTGGACTCATTTCATAGTTATGGAGAGTGAAGTTATCCACAATGGTTCGTGAGACTGGAGGTTGTATCTGGTTCCTGAATCTGATGGTATTTAGATCTAAGGCCTCTGTACCTTCTGCCTGATGTCATTAGTGAGAACAGAGCATGGCATGAATGGTGGATGGACCCCACTATACATTAATTTAGCCAAGATAATCAATATCCAGTATGTCTCTGCTCAAAGTATTTTGGAAACTGCCTTACCCTCAACTCCTTTCTCTGCCCCACATCACTAGACCAAGGTTCCTTTGACGTTACGAAGTTGCCCTGCCTTCTTCAGATTGGATGTGATTTATTTTTATTTTATTTGGTGTGGCATCTTCACTGTTGTTTATAAGAATCATTCATTCCTCTCACATATTAAAACATCTTTTCGTTTACAACAGTGCAAATCCTCACTGCTGCATAAATCACAATCATCAAATTTGGCCAAAAATATGTGGCAGATGTGATTATGAGTTGGACAGACAACATGAAAAATATTAAATCTTCCATCATATATCACTTAGCTACATCAAGTACTCATCAAAAAATCAGAGATGTGGAGCACGGGGCTCAGGAACAATTATTACCCCTCAACCACCAGACTCTTGAATCAAAGGGGATAACCTCACTCAACTTCACTTGCCCCATCACTGAAAGTTCCCACCAACCTATCGACTCACTTTCAAGGACTCCTCATCTAATGTTCTGGATACTTATTGCATATTTATTTGTTATTATTATTCCTTTCTTTTTATATTTTCACAGTTTGTTGTCTTTTGCACATTGGTTGAACATCCAAGTTGGTGCGTCTTTCATTGAATCTGTTATGACTATTATTCTGTTGAGGATTTATTGAGCAGCCTGCAAGAAAATGAATCTCAGGGCTGTATAGGGTAACATAAATGTATTTTGTTAATACATTTATTTTGAAATTTTATTTTAGCTTGTTTTATATGGATTTGTCAGTTACTAATTAGCTTAATTGGTGTGTTAGACATAATATACCATCAATGTTTCATATGGATGACACTCTCCTTGGCAAAGTCAAAATTTCAAAACTACAAGAATATTACATCTGGGTTTGATTGAATGTGGAAAATCTAACGATGCATTTATTACTGTAATACCTGCTTTCCCATGAGTTGAATTTCCAGATTAGGTGTTTAGAAAGCCTGTCCACTCTTCCTATCATTGACACAATTGCTCTGCAAAGGTGCAAAATATATAACACAATGAAATGTACTCATGGTGTTGAAATACAATGAAGTGCTTTTAAAACAAAAGGCCCCCATTCTATTTCAATTTGGATTGGATCTTTATAGATGAAACCAATATACCCTTGATGGGCATTTTTAAGTGTTTGGTGGATGTTAAAGTGCTAATCGTCCATTTTTTTTGCAAAGTAGAAAGAGTTTTCCTAATCTAAAGTGAGCTGGTTCAAATAAAAGAGGACTGTTGATTGATGTGCAGGATATAACAATTGAGTGTTTCGTTATATTGCTATTGTCAGAGAATGTGGAACAGACAAATAGTCTGAATGCCTACAGGATATTGAAGAACTTGCCTGCATCCCGACACAGAGTTCTAACAGCATAGTAGGAAATTACTGTTAACCATACTGTCAAAAGGCAAATGTGAGACTAGCACTGAGTATAAATCAGTCCCTAAATTATTTTGCACCTTGATCAGCTCTACAAGTGCTTCAGCTGAAGTACTGTTTAAAAGTCTCTTGTACTTGCAGCAGGGTTTGCTCAGGTTCTCTGTTACACCAACATTCCCAGGCTAGGATTACCCGATCGGTTCTGTGCTGTGTCACATCAGCATATGGAAATATTTAGTGGCATGGGTTGCATCGTGCGGTTTCCTTGAGGGGTAAATGTGGTGAATCGCCAGAGCAAAAGCAGGACGTTGCAATCTTTGCAAATAGTGCTTATTTCATCCTGAGATATCATTCAATCATTCATTCAATCGTTTATTTATTTATCCATTGCCTACTTGTCTATATATTTATTTAGTTAGCTCGCTAGTTATTTTTTATTATTTCTTTTGTGTTTACACAGCTTGTCTTCTTTTACACACTGGCCACTTGTTTCACTTTGTGTGCAGATTTTCATGATTCCATTGTATTTCTGCTGTGAATGCCTGCAAGAAAATGAATCTCAAAGTAGTATATGGTGGCATATACATACTTTGATAATAACTTTACTTTGAACTTTGAAATTCAGTTCTAGCTGCTTGCCTGGTTTCCAGGGCTTCACCATGGCAGATGTGCCTCCAGCAGGAAGTTTTCCTCAGCTGCTTTCCCAAGATTCTCCTAAAACCCAACCCCACCAGCACCAAAGCTTCTTAAGAAGGGATAAGTGTGGAGTGTTTTATTACATTGAAGGGATTGTTGTAAATGTAATGATCAGTGAGCAGACTTGACAGACTGGTTAGCATGACAGTAGCATGACTCTACAATTAGCCAACTACTCTCTCAGCTCCAGAGGCAGCTGTTATTCCTGAGCAAACCTCAAAGTCAGAGTCAGACATATGTCATGAAATTTGTTGTTTTGTGGCAGCAATAAATTTATAATAAATTGCAATAAAAAAGATACACCAAGCAATGCACAAGAGGAATACCGAGGTTGTGTTCATGAGTTCCTGGACCATTCAGAAATATGACAGAGGGGACCAAGAAGCTGTTCCTAAAGCATTGAGTGTGGGTCTTCAGGCTCCTGGACCATATCCATGATATTAGTCAAGAGAAGAGGGGATGTCCTGCGTAGTAAGGGTCCTTAATGATGGATGTCCCCTTCTAGAGGAACCAGCTGTGGAAGGTGGCCTCAATGGTAGGAAAGTTGCACACGTGATGCAGTCCTGATGAAGGGTCTTGGCCTGAGATAATCAACTGCTTACTCTTTTCCATAGATGCTGCCTGACCTGCTGATTTCCTCCAGTATTTTGTGTGTGTATTTTTGATTTCCAGCATCTGCAGATTTTCTCTTGTTTGTGATTCTACCACCCCGGCAACCTCTTTTGATCCTGTGCATTAGAGAGACCATACCAGGCAGTGATGCAACCTGCCAGAATGTTCTCCACAGAACATCTGTAGAAATTTGGGTGACATAAGAAATCTCCTCAAACTCCTAATAAATTATATCCTCTGGCATGCCTTCTTTATGATTACATCACCATATTGGGCCCAGGATAAATCCTCTGAGATGTTGACACACCATAGTGAGATGTTCACACAGCAGATGCATGGACATTGGCCAAAGGCAGGGAAAGGATCTCCCTATCCAAGCTAACAATCCTGTTAACGTTCCGTTAACTGTCCAATGCATTGTCATGATGAGTGAGGCATTAGGATGGAATCAATAACTATAGAAAAAATAAAGGCCACAAATGAACAGAAAGAGTGTGGAGAGGGCATTATGATAGCGGTGAATTAAAAGCAAAATGAAAGTGCCTTCAGTGAGTTTGAGAAATTGTTGTGGCTATTGAGATAACTATATGATTGACCAAACTACATAATAGTGAAGTGTGGCACACAGACTGATCACTTTATACATAAGCACATTGAGGTAATAACAAGACAGCAGAATGCAGAATATATACTTGGGAACCCATTTATAATGTACCTCCTGTATATCTACTTGTTAACGCAAATATCTAATTAGCTAATCATGTGGCAGCAACTCAATGCATAAAAACATGCAGACATGGTCAAAAGATTTAGTAGTTGTTCAGACCATACACCAGAATGGGGAAGAAATTGCCTTGACCCTGAAATGATTGTTGCTGCCAGATGGGATTGTTTATCTAAGAAAATCAAAGTTTAATGTAAATTTATTATCAAAGTACCCATATATATCACCATATACAACCCTGAGATTCATTTCATATGGGCTTAATAAGTCCACAGTAGAATAATAACCATAATATAATCAAATAGAAGTAACAGAAACTGGGATTTTCATGCACAACAGTCTCTAGAGTACACTGAGAATTATGTGAAAAGCAAAATAAGTC
Source organism: Hypanus sabinus (assembly GCF_030144855.1). NCBI lineage: Eukaryota > Metazoa > Chordata > Chondrichthyes > Myliobatiformes > Dasyatidae > Hypanus > Hypanus sabinus. The sequence continues at coordinate 19,398,429 of NC_082708.1, forward strand.
CAGTGAGAGGCAGTTCTGTGGGTGAAAACACTTTGCTAATGAGAGAGGTCGGAGGAGAATGGCCAGACTGGTTCCAGCTGACGGGAAGGTGACAGTAACTCAAGTAATCATGTGTTGCAACAGTGGTGTGCAGAAGAGCAGCTCTGCGCTCACAACTTGCTGAACCTTGAAGTGGACAGGCTACAGCAGCAGAAGACCACAAACATACACTCAGTGGCTACTTTATTAGGTACATAAGGTACACAATAAAGGAGGCACTGAGTGTAGTGTTCTCGTTACAGAGAAAGCGCAGTGCACGTAGGCAAATAAAGTGTATCAAAAAGGCAAGCAGGTAGGCAGGCAAAGAGGGTGCGGTGGCTCTGTTGGTACAAAAATTAAATCAAATCAGTGATGAGGAAGGCAAATGCAATGTTAGCATTCATTTCAAGAGGTCTAGAACGTAAAAGCAAAGATGTAATGTTGAGGCTTTATAAGGCACCAGTGAGACCTCACTTGGAGTATTGGGAACAGTTTTGGGCCCCTTATTTAAGAAAGGATGTGCTGACATTGGAGAGAGTTCAGAGGAGGTTCACGAGAATAATTCTGGAAATGAAAGGTTTACTATATAAAGACCAGTTGATGGCTTTGAGCGTGTACTTACTGCAATGCAGACGAATGAGAGGGGGTCTCATTGAAACCTATCGAATGTTGAAAGGGCTTTACAGAATAGATGTGGAGAAGATGTTCCTTATGGTGGGGGAGTCTAGGACCAGAGGGTACAATCTCAGAATAAAGAGATGTCCAATTAAAACAGAGATGAGGGGGAATTTCTTTAGCCAGAGAGCGGAGGATCCATGGAATTCACTGCCACAGTGAAGGCTGTGGAGGCCGTCTTTGGGTATATTTAAGGCAGAGGTTGACAGATTCTTGGCTAGTCAGGGAATAAGGGATTTGGGGAGAAGTCAGGTGATTGGGGCAGAAAGGGAAATGGTTCAGCCATAATGAAATGATGGAGCAGAGTTGATGGGCCAAATGGCCTAATTCTGTTC